>NC_063343.1:40245029-40259926 GCF_021869965.1 Rhincodon typus | reverse complement strand
CCGTCCTCCCTGGACTGACCTATCCCCTTCCTAACTCCCTACCTACACTCACCTTTCCTGGCCCCATCCCCGCCTCTTCGACCTGTTTGTTTCCTCTCCACCTATCCTCTCCTCTATCCCTCTTCTATCCGCCTCCCACTCTCTCCCTATTTATTTCAAAACCCCCTTCCCCTCCCCCTTTTCTGATGAAGGGTCTAGGCCCGAAATGTCAGCCTCTCTGCTCCTATGATGCTGCTTGGCCTGCTGTGTTCATCCAGCCCTGCACCTTGTTGTCTCACAATCAAAATATCGTTGAGATTCACCCATTTGTATTATTATTCAACAGGAAAGATTATATAGAAAAGTGAAAATGATTTGACTACCTAACCTTCAAAGTCCATTACTGTACACGTCTTCAGTTTAGCAGACCGAATGGATGAAATATGAGATTGCTGAGAAAAGTAGGACCCACCTCTGAAGGTGACTGACTGCCATTGGTGGAATCCCAATGTATAGATCAAAGTTGGACATGAGGGAATAATGATCCATTCGGAGAAAGAAGTGGCAGCTATATAAATAGTGATAACATTTTCTCACGCAGAAAATGATGCTGAGTGTCTCCTTCTCCAGCTGGCCATATCTCACCTCTGCACTAGAGAAAGAGAGTGCAAAGAGAAGGCACTCAGTCATTTGTGTAGGCTGTGTGATAGCACTGCACCACATGCCAAATGCAAGGGCAACCTAAGGTCAAAGTGAACCAACAAAATCTGAGCACTGCAGTGGCTGTTTGACAGTGAGATACATTCGCTCACAGCCCAAGGTTCCATTTCCAAAGCTCACCTTTGCATAGAAGATAGTGCAATGATGTCAGAAGGGTCACTAAATTTGGAATGAATTTGCCATAATAATATGAAATCCAGGAAAGACCTTAACTGGGACACATTTGTAGGCCGAGGAGCTTCCATGATTGCCTCCATTTCCTTTGGGTGCATTGTGCAATCCCTTGCTGTCGATGAATACTTCAGGCACATCAATTGAATTCTGGAAGAAGTCTCATTTTCCTTATTTACTTGTTACCAGTGTGTTTGCAGCTGTTTTAGGGTGTCTTCCAAATGCCTTAAGTGCTCTTCCTCTGTGGAGCCATTGATCAAGATGGAGTCATAGTAGCATTACACCCCCTATGTCTACTTAGGATTTGGTCCATAGACCTCTGAAATAAGGTGGGGGCTGACATTATCCCTAAGGGGAGCCTTTCATAGTGAAACAAGCCCCGACGAGTCACTGCAGTCAGTAGGTGTTGGCCTCCCATCTGTAGATTGGCAAAAGACCCATCTTTCCGAAATTTTGTCCCAGTGCCAGGCCACTGAACAGATCTTTGATCAAGGCCAGTGGGTATTTATCTGCACAAAGCTTTCAATTATCAGTAACTTTGAAGTCATCGCAGATTCAGATCAATCTATCATGTTTTAAAATGGGTACAATTGGGATTGCTCAATCACTGGTAAAACAATTGATCAGTGCATTGAATGTAGGAGTGGGAGATCATGTTGTGGCTGTACAGGTCATTGGTTAGGCCACTTTTGGAAAGCTGCATGCAAATCTGGCCTCCCTGCTATAGAAAGATGTTGTTAAACTTGAAAGGGTGCAGAAAAGATTTAAAAGGATGTTGCCAGGGTTGGAGGTTTTGAGCTATAGTCTGAATAAGGTGAGGCTATTTTCCCCTCAGCGTCAGAGGTTGAGGTGTCACTTTACAGACGTTTAGAAAATCATGAGGGGCATAGATAGCGTGAATAACTAATGTTTTACCCCTGGTTAGTGGAGTCCAAAACATGACAGCACAGCTTTGAGGGAGAGGGGAAAGATTTAAAAGGAGCCTTAGGGAAAGCTTTTCCATGCAGAGGGTGGTGTGTGTATGGATTGAGCTGCCAGAGGAAGTGGTGGAAACTGATACAATTACAAGATTTAAAAGGTATCTGGATGGATATATGAATAGGAAGGGTTAAGAGGAATACGGGGCAAATGCTGGCAAATGGGACTAGATGAATTTAGGCTATCTGGTGGGCATGGATGAATTGGACCGAAGGGTCTGTTTCCATGCTGCACAGCTCTATGACTCCAAAAGTCTGAATAAGGCCAGGAACTGATGACTCATCAGTGTCACATGACTCACATCTTCAAGGGACACTGCCTAAATTAACATACACCAACTAAATGGCGTAACAGAAATAAAAATAGAAATTGCTGGAAAAACTCAGCCAGTCTGGCAGTACCTGTGAAGAGAAATTAGAATTAACATTTTGAGTCCAGTGATCCTTCTTCAGAACACCTGTTCTGAAGAAGGATCAAGAGACCTGAAAGGTTAACTCTGCTTTCTCTCCACAGAAGCTGCCAGACCTGCTGAGCTTTTCCAGCAATCTCTATTTTTGTTTCTCATTTCCAGCATCTGCAGTTCTTTCGGTATTTTATTAAGTACATAACAGTCTGGTACCAACATCAACTAGACATTCCCCTCCTAATCATTGGGTCCAATTGTTAACTCTAATAACTTTTGCGGCAGTGTAACAATGTAATATTGGCAGGGTTATTTAAACAGTTAAACATAAACTGAGAATGGCTGAGTATTGAACAGGAGAGGATTGTTTAGTCAATGATTGTTTCAATAAGTCAGAGCAACCTACAAAATAGAAAAGAAAATCAGATAGGGAGGGTAATGGGTGGCAAGTTTTACACATATTGTTGCTTCCACCAAAGTGCAATTTACCCACCTGAAATGCTATTGTATTACGAATAGCACATTATTCACAGAGAATTCATGAAAATGCCGTTTAAAATTGTGCAAGTGTTATGCGATGTAATTTACTGTGTTATTAGACCATTGATTTTTACAGACCATTACAAAAACTGAATAAGTGAAATTCTGTCTTTCCCACAATGTTCGGAGATTTTTGTTACAGCTTGGAGATCAAATTTGGAACTCTTATATGAAAACTGTATTTCAGTGATCTTGGTTTTTATTTTAATTGTTCTCAAAATGCGAGTTTTATTCATAAAATCTCTTATAAGGCACACCGATCATTTAAGATTCTGCTCAGTGATGACTCTAAGTTGTTTAGTGGTGGCCTTTGAGTGTTGAAGGAGACAGTGTGTCTCTTCTTGTTGAAGGTAATCATAATCATCCTTGTGGGTGATCTTGCAATGCAAAAGTAGTGGGGATGTAGTGGAGTGTAGAGTAGGGTCATAGAAAAATAGGCATTAAGAATGGAAGAAGAGTCTGGAATAATTAAATGTCAGGTCAGAAAGGGCAATGGGTTAGTTGCAAGGACAGGAAAGGTATCCAGGAGAATGTATCACCCAATCACCCACAAAGTTCCAAGCCTGACTACTCAGTTGGGACCGTTTTAGGCATTACAAATTCTCTAATGATATTCTCGAACGTTAATTGGTTCTCATGCGTTGCTCAGTTTAAAGTGTGAATGGAATTAAGTTTGTTTTGTAACCTCAATCATAGATGCTTTTCTCATAAAAGATTCAGTAGTTCTCAAAATATTAACTTACAACTTTCAAAGGCTACTGAAGCATGTAATAGGAACTGTATTGCTGAATAGCGACAAAAGAATCCATTAGTACAGATGGCCTCATGCAGGAACCTAAGCAATTTGAAAATGCATCTTTATACTCATAAAAGTTTAAATGGATTTAATTCATTGTAAATTTTGTGATAACATCACTGATTTCTTTGGAATTGGTAATAAATGTTCCTTGTGTTGTTTGTGTTTATATCCCTAATTTGCCAGTGCTAAAGAATCACTGCCTCTTGCTCAATCAGAAGTAAGCTTTCTGAATTGGTGATTCAATAATTGGAGTACTTTTTTTATTGACCTTTAGCTTGAGGAGTGAAAGGTCCACCTGCTAGTTGTTGCTTCATAAAGAGTGTAAGCAGAGACAAGTGGAATTTTGTTGAGACGCTAAGTCTGACTGTTGGAGTAATTGCTTTTCCAAGTTCTGTAATAGTGTATAGCTTACTCTGCACTGTTGATGTTTCTATTCCTTGGCTAGTAAGCTCTTGTAAACTGGGAAAACAAAAACAGTCGTTATGATTTCAAAAACCCGACACTTTTATACGCTGATGTAATAGTACAGAATTTAGTAATGGATTATGAATGTCCTTTGTAAGATTTTGATAATATTACTAATTTTTAGATGTTCAATGTTATTTGAACTAACATTTTAGAATTTTGCCTTAGCTACCTTTTCAAGTCACCCAGTTTGAATTTCTGTTTGCTGAGTGTGACAATTAACAGTTAAAACAGACTGAGAACAGACACTGCAGCTGTCAGAGTGTGATTCTGTCTGCCTCAGACAGCCCTCACATTTCTTCTAATTTCCTTTTTTGCAATTTAAGGATTCTGTGTCAGCTTTAAGTAAATTTGCAAAAGATTTGAACTCAACAGGTTGAACTCGGTACGGCCTTATCTTTAAACTACAGCCATTATAAATTCAGCTGGGTTTGCTAACTGCATTGATCTAATAGCCATACGGGTGGCAAGGTGGCTCAGTGGTTAGCATTGCTGCCCAGCAGTATCAGGGACCTGGGTTCAATTCCACCCTTGGGTGATTATGTGGAGTTTGCACCTCCTCCCTGTGTCTGTGTGGGTTTCCTCTGGGTGCTCCAGTTTCCTCCTACAGTCCAAAGGTTAGGTGGATTGGCCATGCTAAATTGTCTGTAGTGTCTACAGATATAGGTTATGTGGATTAGCCATGTGAGGTGTAGGGGTGTGGGTCTTGGCAGGATGCTCTTTGGAGGGTTAGTGTGGCCTGCTTCCACACAGTAAGGATTCAATGCTATCTGAAGGACAGTACACCTACAATTTAAGGAGACATTCATTCCTAACATTATGCTATACTAACATATGTTCCTGATTGCCTTAGAGTCTAAGGGAGGAGATTGAAATGTTTTATGCAAATGATTACAAACTTATATTGTTGATAAGGAAATTGTTTGTACAATAAATCTGTGTCTAAAAGGGTTTGTTTGCAAAACAAAATAACTCCTGGAGCCTAAAGGAAATAAAAGCTTGTAAATACCACATCATTCTCTTTTTCTTCATTTTCAATTGTGGGCTAAATGGAAAAAGGACTCTTTTAAACCAAGTACCGTGTAATGTCTGAATGCAGTAAAGAAACAAAACAGTTGCAAGAGTTGGTTCCAGGTATGTTTCCATTGTGTGTAGTGACCAGAGCAATGGCTGAAAAAATTCCATCGCTTGAATACATGGTATTAACATAAGTAGATGTTAGAGAAGCTGAAACTCTATTTAACAATGAGGATAGTTTAGAAGAGGGGTTTGTGGGTGCACAATAAATTGATGGAATAGAATAGGTGAGTTCTCAAGCAAGTATCATCCATTAACTGAGAGTAACAGCTGAATAATTGTCAGCAGAGCAACTGCAATGGAGTCAAAGTATGGAAGTGATATTCTCTGGGAAATGGGAATGGAGCAATATTCCTGTACCCAAAAGTAGGTGATATGCTTCCAAATGAAAAAAAATCATTGTTTAAAGGATATGTAACTCAAGTACTTATTTACCCTCTTTGAAATGTCAAACACTTTGTTAAGAACTATGAGTATATCATATTTATGGCTGGTTGTACTGATTCTACTAAACTCCTGTCCACTTTTGTGAAAAGATACAATATAAAATTGGATATATTGCATACAGTGTATAAATAATAATTATTGTAGGATAAGGGAATTTTTGTCTATTTCAATAATTTTATACCATATTGAGACAGAAGATCCCTTCTTCATTGTTACCATGACTTATTTCAAGACAGAGATTAATATGAAAAAAAATTCATTTGTTATGATGCATAAACCATTGTGTTCATTAATAAACTTTATATACTAGAGACTTATATACAGATAAAAAAATGCATGCATCTTAATGAAATGTGCATTAGATTAATGATGTGACTGGCATTGCTCATCAATGAAACATAGTCGACCTGCCCCAGCTTTGTATTTAGACTGTATTCCTTTATATGGATTTGCAATTTTTAAATTAGTAAACAGATTTTAAATGTCAACTGTGGCTCACAGGTAGTACTCTTTCCTCTCAGTCAGAAGATTGCAGGCTCAAACTCTTGAGATTTTAACACATAATCCAGGCTGACATTTCAGTCCTGTATTATGGGACTTCTGCACCGTTGGAGGTACCGACTTTCAGAGACGATCTTAATGTCTTCTGTTCCTGGTAGATATAAATGATTCCATGACAATTTGAAGAACAGCAGGTGAGTTCTCTTGTATCCTATCGATTCAGAGAGATATGATTTGAGGCCAGTTGCATCGACCATGATGTAAAGCACAGATTAGGTACGCTAAATGACAACTCAAAATTGCCAGTGCCAAGGCTCAATACAGTGTGGAGCTGGAGGAACACAGCAGGTCAGGCAGCATCAGAGGAGCAGGAAAGTCGATGTTTTGGGTCGAGACCCTTCATCAGGACAGTCCTGAAGGAGGATCCCGACCCGAAATGTCGACTTTCCTACTAAAGCTTCATACTTAAAGCTGCATCTGCAATGAAAATTGATCAGACAGAGGTGATGATTCAAATTAAATATATTTATGAATTTGATATTCCATTTACAATGAAGTGTCACCCATGTCACTTTTGTTCCTTAAGAAGCTTTTCCATTTTGTTTTCTTACCACTGTATCAACACTATAGAGTTGGCAACTTTTGACCTGAGCACACAGCTGGATTTTAACATTGTGCTGACAGCACAGAAATCCCAGCAGGTCTCAGCAGTGACAAGCATTTCTACCAGTAGTGGGCAAAAGATAGTATGGCTCAACGCTATCAAGGTGTGATTTAGTATGAAGCTATAAAGTATGGGCGGCACAGTGGCTCAGTGGTTAACACTACTGCCTCACAGCGCCAGGGACCCGGGTTTGATTCCACCCTTGGGTAACTGTCTGTATGGAGTTTGCACATTCTCCCTGTGTCTATGTGGGTTTTCTCTGGGTGCTCTGGTTTCCTCCCACAGTCCAAAGATGTGGAGGCTTGGTGGTTTAGCCATGCTGAATTGCACATAGTGCCCAGGGATGTGTGGATTATAGGGGGATGGGTCTGGGTAGGATGCTCTGAGAGTCGGTGTGGACTTGTTGGGCCGAAGGGCCTGTTTCCACACTGCAGGGCTTCTATTCTATGAAATTTAATAGGAGGGGAGGTGATGACCTAATGGTATTATCACTGGACTATTAATCCTGAGATCTAGGTAATGTTCTGGAGACCTGGGTTCAAATCCAGCCACAGCAAATGGTGGAATTTGATTTCAATAAAAATCTGGAATTAAGAGTCTACTGATAATCATGAATCGATTGCCCGTAAAGCCCATCCAGTCCACTGATGTCCTTTAGGGAAGGAAACTGCCATCCTTAACCAGTCTGGCCTACACATGACTCCAGACCCTTAGGGATGGGCAATAAATGCTGACCTAGCCACTGTAACTCTCATCCTGTGAATGAATTAAAAAAAAACTACAGAGGTTACCAGTAGTGCCATTATTCCTATCTTAACATCTAGGGTAGCGTAACATCTTGTCATTGTTGAATGTAGGAGCATTATATATTGTAAATTTTAACTTTTATTATATAACTGAAAAAGTGAAGAATGAAAAAATAAAAAGCTGCAATTGCCCTGAAATGAAACGGGCTGCTCATCTTTCAAGCAACACCAAATTTACAGTCAATGAATGATGACTTCCCCCAACTTGGATTTATGGAAATGGATGCCCTGTCTGACTTCTTGCGCCTGATGCTTCACCACTCTATAATGGTGAAAATAAGTTCCTCCTGTTAAATCTCCTCATCTTCCTATTCAGGAGATTGCTGTCACTGTCCTAGCTCTTCAATATCTGTCACATTCCTTCTTTCCCTGTTCTAGTTGTGCACAGCACAGTACAGCACAAAGGATTATGTGACATATTCTGACTGGAATATACTGTAAGAAACCTCGCAGACCAATTTAAGTATGGGAACTTTATCGTGGGGAAACTTATCATTTTCTCCTTCATAGCATTGGTGGAAGAATGGACTGCAGTGTATCTATCCTCAGCCCCTGTTGGGGGTTAAATAATAGAGTTGCTAGCCATGGGTGCAGAGCACAGCCTTTGTCTCCCAGCAGTCACCCTTGTAAGACATCCAATTCCTGAAATGAAGCAGAAACCTGAGAGTTATTGAAGGAAATAGGTATCAGTGCAGCCTCCAGGCTACCTGGCAGAGACATATAAGATATGGTACCAATGATCACAGTTGACTTGTACATTAACCAAAAAGAACCCTTTTCTACTGAAGAGGTCAGTCACAATATGATATGATAGTCTCAGCTCAATGTGTATAAAGTATAAAGTGCCCTGCACTGGGTAAAAGCTGGCAATGATCAGGCATTAGGTTTTGCCAACTACGACACTGACCTTGTCATAGGGAAATGACACAAAGTGGTGTGATCAGACATAAATTGCATGGGTAACAGCCTCACTATCTTTGTGGATTGAGGATTGAGAGATCCCACACAGATCCCCAGTGAACATTTGGAAGCAACCACTCACCCACAGATTTAGCACAGGTGTCACCTTGATGACTGCTGGGAGAGGGTGGCCACTCTCAAATCACCTTCAGATCACAAGTGCTGCTCCATTAGAAGGCACAGTTTTATGATGGTGTCGCATTCAGCAGTAACAATGCGACTTGCTCAACTGGAGGAAATGGCAACAACTGCGGGCCTCCTGTATCTCCTCCACATCCTGAGGGCATCTTCTGCTGCAACGTTTTGATGAGAAGGCTGTTCAGCAGCTGCTGATTGCTACTGCAAGTCCTAGTCTTGTTACTGTACTGGTTTCTCCTCAATTTCTCTGTGCTGACATTGTGTAGCGGCCACAGTGATGATAATTCCTGCTGTGGTTTGATTCATTGGTGATGATTTCAATGCAGCTATGTGAGAAATATCAAACAAACAGCTCCTTCATAATAAAAACAATCAGCATTCACATCACACATGAATACAATCCTCAACACAGTCAGATATGGAGGACTCCAACAAAGAGCACCATGGGATGCCTGTATATTGACCATTGACAAAGTATTATTATTCCCATATATGCAGCACAAGTCATGTCATGCAAACAGTCTGAGATTGGAAGTATGGTAGGCTTACTGAAACCTCTCATGCAGCACATCAGCTAGAAGGCAGCATGGCTTTTAAGAGCATGTTGTGAAATACTTATACTTCAAGGTGACAGGGAAGTGGCTGTGTTTCCTTCTCAGCGATTTGCCTGTAAGAAATTGCAATGTATTTGTTAAATGTGGCCTGAAAGGAGACACTTACAAGCTCATCCATGATTATTTCTGCTTCTCAAGACTACTATGATCAAATTGCAATGACCGATGACTTGGTTAAGATTGCTTATGACCAGGATTTCTATTCAACATAGTTGGTCACTGAATGTAGTTCACATGTAGAGTTCTGTGATTACAGATGTCTTTCAAGTGTACTGTGTAAGTGCCTGATTAATGTAATTGTTCCGCGAAGGGCCTCAGAGCACTCACAGATAGAGCCTGCTGCCTCAGACTGCACCCTCTCCCTCCACTCACCCAAAACCTACATGTTTCTTTCTTCATTGCATTCCCAGTTGATCCCATCAGTTTTGACCTTAAATAAAAGATTTGTATAGGAATGTATTAACTCTTCATTTCCCCTATTTAGCATCTGAGCCCAGGGCCTACAGCTTAGTCATGCCAACCATCATGACGTATTGTTCCCCAGAAAGTGTTGATGACCATCAAAAGACCCACCACCTCTGTACTATTGTTCCAAATGCCCAACCTTGTGTAATGAATTGCCCGCCTTCATATTTGTTGTTCCCTCTGCATCCCAGCATCCTGCCTCCAGTCCCTGCAATTAATTTCCCCATTAACCACACATGGAAGCAGCCCTTGATAAACCCCCTTGACTTTCAGTTAACAGACCACCAGGACTGAGTACGGCCCACCCCTCTTTCTGAATTGGAAACACAGCTGATGAACGGCCAGAACCCTGACCGAACTCCCTCCAACACTCCAACTGACTTACTGCTAATTCCCAGACTGGTTGCATTGGAACTGCAGTACTAACCCAGCCCAATTCCTGGACTGTAATGTTACAGAACCCCAGAGCCTGAATGCCCCAAGTGGCTTATTGACTGGGTCAAAGCTCCTTAATTGAGATCAGATGGTAACATTGACTGACCATGTTGGGATCACCAGAGTGACAACAATCCCCTTTGATCCCTTAGAGTTTGAAACATGGCCATTCGGTTGAAATATGTTCAGCGCATTTGCATGTAAGCTGCTGGTGCACGCTACAGGGATGACATTGGTATATCGTGGCGCCATGCAGCGACCTGTCCTCCCATTTGACTGTTTGTAACTGGCAAACATGATAGGCTTTGTGTCTATACTGAAAGGTGAGAACTGAAGCATTGTGAGCCTGTAAGTTTCAAATGTGAGGGCAATATGCAAAAAGACAAGGCAAGGAAAAGCAGAAATGATGTGAGCATCCGAGTAGATGCAAAGTGAGTGAGGACTAAGAGAGCAAGCTACAAGTCCCAAGATGCAGCTTGTTTCAATGTATGAGAAGGATTCCTATCCCAGTGTGCAAAATGTCCTGGAAGCAGCATTCCAATGTATGGTGTCAGCGTACTCTAAAGTGCAGTATTGAAGTGCTGCACTGCATTGTGAGTTGAAGATATCACGTGATGAAGTGATGAGGCTGGTGTGTGTCTAATGCCAACTTCCAAGTCTGAAGGATGCAGGTGAGTGCTGCTCATAGAGCATGTCCTGATATGTTGGGGAATGGTAGTCATGATGGCAGCCTAGAGAAGATTCTGGTGAGCTGCTGTTGCCAGGTATCCATGCAAACGTTTCATGTTGGGAATTGATGATATTTAGTTTCCCTCTGCTGCCTGGCAAAATAGCAACCTGCATATAATTGAGGCAAGGTGAAGTAATAATAAGATGTTAATGTATACAAATAGACCCTTCACCACTTACTAGTGAGATTCTCACCTTCAAACTTTGGGTGGAATTTTCTCAACTTCGAGAATCTCATTTTTTCAACCTCACCATATTTTCCCAACTGATTAGTTGTTGCCCACATTGTTCAGGAAATGAGAAAATTCTGCTATATTTCAAACAACATTGAAAAATCCATGTGGTGGTTATTTGGAACTCCATTAATACCCTCGATAGCATAGCCAAATGGGTGTAGAATGCCCTTTTGAGTTTTGCTTTTATAATCAGTGTGAGCCATGAAGGATGTAATCAAAAGTTTCGAAAATGAGAACTGACTATTGAACATCTTGAAATGTTTTATAACCTATGATGCAATTTCACTTTCTTGGTGGATTTCACAAAACACTTTGAAACTTCCTTCTCAATGCATTATTCAGATGTTTGATCAGAGGTTTGTATAATTCGTTCCAGTGTCTAGGCTCAGTAAAAACTTTGATAGAATGTGATAAAACATTAGTATTTATGAACTGTGTGTTGTAGAAGAGCAGGAGATTGTAGTAACTTCTGTAAGGTAAGTGTGTACATTGTACACATTGCTTTCAAAAGGTCAGGCACAACATGTATCGTGTAAAATGCCCATGCTAATATATGACTTCTATTGCAAAAACATGTAGCACTTTCAGTTAGCTAGCTTCCTCTCCAACAAATATCCCAAAATCCAAACTAGTCTATCCTTTTTTCTTTGAACCTGGTGACATTCTGTATCTCATGAATTTGGTTCAAAATTCATATTTTCATTTTCATATCCTCTATGGGTCATTTTAGACAACTTTAGTAATTCCTCCACCCCCATGTCTCCACCCTACATTCATCCTTTACTCCTCCAGTACTGGTTATTCCTGTTGCTATTAGTGCTGTTCATTCATTCATTACGCTTTTATCCTTTGGAATATGTTGTCACTTGCCTGTGCCCTCTAACCTTTTCCATGCTATCAGAAACCTGCTCAAAGCAGTTCTCCGGAAGAACAAAAGAACAGTACAGCACAAGAACAGGCTCTATGGCTGACCACGACTGCACTTACTCATTATGCTTTCTAAACTGAAAACCTATTGCCTCTGAGCGATCTGTGTCCCTCTATTCCCTGCCTATTCATAGATCTGTCAAGATACCTCTTAAACGTTGCTTTTGTATTCTCTCCACCACCTCCTCTGGCGGCACATTCTAGGCACTTACCAGCCTCTGTGTAAAAAAAAACTTCCCTCTCACATCTCCTTTAAACACACCCCCTTTAACATTAAACCTATGTCTCCTAGTAATTGATAGTTTTACCCTGGGAAAAAGATTGCAATTATCCATGCCTCTCACAATTTTGTAAACTTCTATCAGGTTGACCCCACCCCACCTCATTCTTTGACTTTCAAGTGAGAAGAGAACAAAACATATTTATAAAATATGTTCCATATTTTAGTTTTGTGGCTATAATATATACAGTTGTTTCATCATTGCTGTTGAAGAATAGCAGTGATCCCTGTAGTATTTATTTAAGGATTGCAGATAAATTGGACCATAACAGACTGCTTCAATTGCATATCATGGGCAATTTCACTCAATAGACCGAAATCAAAAGTAATACTTTACCGCTTCACTGAAAATACTGACACACTTCGAAGAGCAGTGATCAATTTGAGAGTTACTGATGTATTACTCCATATGCAAGAGTAATGAAATTTTTCTTGTTTTCACTGTGAATCTATAAAAATAGTTACAAATGCTTGTTGTCAGTAAAGGTGACAGCTGTTGGTAACTCAGGGTACTAATGTTTGTGTAATAACAAAATTACGGCTTTTTTTTATACTTACTGTGCCTTAACTATTGGCAGTCTGCATATGAGAAAGTCCACTTTTTGGGATTATTAAACCATACATGACAAGTGTAACTGCTAACCAGTAATTAGCAAAAAAAAACCCATAAATATTACAAACTACTGCTTATACATTATATTTAAGTTATAATAGAAATTGTGGCTAAGAATGCATAACATAAAATTAATTATTACAATTTTTAAAAATTAATTAGAACCAAAATTTAAAGGAATACTTTTAATCTATTCCATATTAAAATGAAATGGTGCATTTTTGGAAGAAGTTTTTTGAATGAATAACAAAATATTTAAATTCCAGAGACAGAGAGAATTTTAGAGAGGAATCAAAAGCTACAAAAAAGATATTTTAAATTTGAAACTTTTAAAATACTCAACAATTAAAATCTGAAGCAATGAGACTTCACATTTACCATGGTTAATGTATTGTGACAGAGAAGTTGATTACACATTGCTAAAAGCTTATACAGGATTGAAATAGTGTTAGTTATTATTCTGTGGCCTGTTTAGTTTGAGTCTATTATGCAAATACAACAATGTAATGCCATTTAGTGCATTGTATTGGTGAAACTGATGACAAAATATCAATTCTGGGAAGTTAATGGCAGAACAGCATAGCTTGGGCAGTGGCCTTTGAATATCTATGTTTAACCACACATTTGCTTGTTGTTTAAAGTTACTATATACATAATATCAAGTGCTATTTGGTTCACTGTAAGCTTGACAGTAAAATCTGTCCCTTATTTTATTGCAATGGATATTACTGTGATGTTTGACTCTTTCCTTTTTATTCTGTACAAATATGTTACTCATATCTATTGATGTTGATGCAACTAAATTTAGCATATTCCTGGTGGCATTAATATATGGAATGTTTTGGCATAGTTGATAATTGAACTGGTGTTGTCGTCTGATTGACTTATAGATCATTTCTAAACCATTAGCTATTGTTATGATGTGATGGACAGTTCATTGAATTCCATCATCTGATTTAATACCTGGGACTTTTGTGGTCTGAAATTATTTTTAAAAAGGTCACAAGTATTGACTTCAAATGGGCAAAGACACATGTGGCCATGTTTCAGGAAGCCAACATAGATTACACAATATAAAGCATTTTATCCAAAGGCAATGAAACCAGCCAGCAAGCTCTCCTATTTTGATTTACTCCTTTGTGAGAAATATCACATGTTGGAGATGGAACCTCATTTACCATAAACACAGAATATACAAAAAAGCTGGTATTTCAAGAAGGTGCTATTCACAAGCAGGGAAGTGAAACTAAAGAGACAACACTGAACACAGGCTGAAATCACTGCCTTTTTGTCTCTCAAGTAGAAAAAATACCTGGGGCCAATATGGATTGGAATGAAACATCAGAATACTGAGAACTCAATGGACAGCTGCAATAGTCTCAAATACTGCAGTCCCAGAACTCAACTAACCATCTGCGGTCTCAGGTTAAACCGTTATAATTAATGGACACCTAAGAAAACTATAAACTGTATATTCTTTTATCTTCCTTTTGTACTGAGCAATGTGTGTATAAAATTGTTTCAAAGTCCAATGCTTGACTTGGCATTTATATTATTTTTTTCTTGGAGTTTGCAGGTAAAAAATAAGCATGCTGCTTTTAACTCAAGAAAACTATATAATTGGCTCCTTGCTGCTGTAGCAAAAATTTATTAACAGCATTTCAATTGGAGAAAGGTGCTATGGTGGTACATGCTAGGACCTGAAATCTTTGTTTTGACCAATTAAGGAAGTTGAAAAGAGAGAAGCCGCTTCACTTCTGCTCACCTGGTTGTAGAAGGGGCTTAACAAAAGACAAGGAAAACATCTCGACTTCTAAAATTCTCAAAAAATGAAAGTATCCTTTTTCATTATTCTAACCTTTAGCCTGCCCAGGCTAATAATAAGAGATAGTAGGAACTGCAGATGCTGGAAAATCTGAGATAACAAGGTGTAGAGCTGGATGAACACAG
>NC_063343.1:40235991-40244629 GCF_021869965.1 Rhincodon typus | reverse complement strand
GTCAGCCTTCCTGTTCCTATGATGCTGCTTGGCCTGCTGTGTTCATCCAGCTCTACACCTTGTTATCTCAGGCTAATAGTAATGCTGGCAACTATAAGTTAAGTTGGATAAATAGTAGAAATTCACTTCCAAACTGTTACATTGTTTTTTTTTATTCATTGTGAGATGTGGGCATCGCTGCCTGGCCAGCATTTATTGTCTATTCGAATTGCCCTCGAGAAGGTGGTTGTGAGCTGCCTTCTTGAACTGCTGCAGTCCTCCTGCTGTAGGTTGACCCACAATGCCATTAGGGAGGCAATTCCAGCATTTTGACCCAGCAACAGTGAAGGGACGGTGATATATTTCCAAGTCAGGACGGTGAATGGTTTGGAGGGGAACTTGAAGGTGGTGGTGTTTCCATGTATCTGCTGCCCTTGTCCTTCTAGATGGAATTGATGGTGGATTTGGAAGGTGCTGTCTGAGGATCTTTGGTGAATTTCTGCAGTGCATCTTGTAGATAGTACACATTGCTGCTACTGAGCGTCGGTGGTGGAGGGAGTGGATGCTTATGGATGCAGTGCCAATCAAGCGGGCTGCTTTGTCCTGGATGGTGTCAAACTTCTTGAGTGTTGTTGGGGCTGCACTCATCCAGGCAAGTGGGGAGTATTCCATCACACTCCTGACTTGTGCCTCATAGATGGCGGACAGGCTTTGAGGAGTCTGGAGGTGAGTTACTCGCAGCAGTATTCCTAGCGTCTGACCGGCTCTTGTAGCCACTGTGTTTATGTGGTGAGTTCAGTTGAATTTCAGGTCAATGATAGCCCCCACGATGTTGATAGTAGGGATTCAGTGATGGTAACACCATTGAATGCCAAGGCATGGTGGTTAGATTGTCTCTTATTTGTGATCGTCATAGCCTGGCATTTGTGTGACGCAAATGTCACTTGCCACTTGTCAGCCCAAGCCTGGATATTGTCCAGATCTTGTTGCATTTGAACACAGACTGCTTCAGTATCTGAGGAGTCACGAATGGTGCTGAGCATTGCAATCATTGACAAACATCCCCTTTACTGACCATATGATGGAGGGAAGGTCATTGATGAAGCAGCTGAAGATGCTTGGGGCAAGGACACTACCCTGAAGAACTCCTGCGGAGATGTACTGGAGCAGACATGATTGGCCTGCAACAACCACGACCATCTTCCTATGTGTCAGGTATGACTCCAACCACCGGAGAGTTTCCCAATACCCATTGATTCCAGTTTTGCTAGGGCTTCTTGATGCTACACTCGGTCAAATGGAGCCTTGATGTCTATGGGCTGTCACTCCCACCTCACCTCTGGAATTTAGCTCTTTGTCCATGTTTGAACCAAGGCTGTAAGGTGGTCAGGAGCTGAATGGCCCTGGCAGAACCCAAACTGGGCGTCACTGAACAGGCTATTGCTGAGCAGGTGCTGCTTGATAGCACTGTTGATGACACCTTCCATCATATTACTGATGACTGAGAGTAGACTGATGGTGTGGTTATTGGCCAAGATGGATTTGTCCTGCTTTTTGTGTACAGGACATATGTGGGCAATTTTCCACATTGTCGGGTAGATACCAGTGTTGTAACTGTACTGGAACAGCTTGGCTAGGGGAGCGGCAAGTTCTGGAGCACAAGTCTTCAGTACTATTGTTGGAAAGTTGTCAGGCCCTGTAGCCTTTGCAGTATCCTGTGTCTCTAACCATTTCTTGATATCATGTGGAGTAAATCAAATTGGCTGAAGACTGGTATCTATAATGCTGGGGACCACTGGAGGAGATGCAAACTATTTACAAGGGTATACAAGTTATTATTGTGTGAAATATTCCTAAATCCTTAACTGTGTTACAGGGTGATCTCAAATTCTGGCCATGGTTTATGCAAACATACATGGTCTATAACTGTACTGCAAGTGAATCTAACCACATTATTCAGATGCAATGCCACAAATTAGCAGTGTTTAAATTTATGTTTAGTTTTACAAGTAAACAGAAATAAATGCACCCCATCAAGTCAATTACACTCTGTACAATTGTGTAGAGTGATCCTGTCAAAACTCTGCTCTACATTGCATTTGATTTTAAGCTCCATTGACTCCAAATGTAAAATAAAGAGTGGAGGTGGGAATCAAATTACTAATCAATTTCTACAAATCTCTATTTTGTGTGCCATCATAGTCTCCTACAATTTGTATCAACGCTACATTATGCTGCCTCTGTGTTTGTGTGAAAAAGTGGTAATATTTTATAGCTTCTTCATCAGTTCTCTGCTGTTTTCCTGAAAGACCTGCATTGAATAGGCTAAGTGGGATTTCACAAGTGTTCTGGATGCTTTAAAAGAGAAAATGTTCATTTTGTTCACTTCCAATTTTTGAGTTGCCTGTTCTTTTACTAAGAATATCATTAATTTCTGAAATGAAAAAGGTATTGTGGAAATAGCTAACTTAAAATCAAATTTTATTTGAGAGAAATTTTTTACATATTTTGTTTCTAGAATGTGGAACCCAATGAGAGTGCAAACAAAGATTACACAGGCAGTTATGAAATGAATGAACAGAAAGTTTACTGTGTCTGAGTGAATTTTCAATATGTTTCCCAGCTGACAGAATTCATACGCCAGCAGTGCAGATTCATAGTGTTATTGATATAAAATTGTTCTTGTCTAGAGATTAACTAGAAATACAGCAGTCCTCAAAGCGAAGCATTTGGAGGATTTCAATGGTACAAATTGTAAAAGGACTAAATAGAAAGGGGTTCTCATATTATTAACTGGTGAGAATGAAGTGATTTTAGGCCTAAACTCAGTTCTGTGCTGTACCTGGTTTTATGCTGCATTGATGTTGATGGAAAGTAGTGGAAAGAGGAAAAAGCTATTGACCTGCCTGATCATGTAATTTCCAATCGGCAATCTAGATAATCCAGTTTGTTGGTCATGATGATCTGTATCCTAATTCTACACATCTCTTTGACAGTTAAATTAACTAAAAGATGAATTGATAGACGTTTACAATATCATTGAAGGTATGAACAGTGATAGATTTTTCTACATGAATGAATCAAGGAGGGCCAAACAACAAGCCTAGGCTGGAAGCAGGATTGTGGATTAGATGTTTGATGGTTCTTTTCCAGGAGACTACTGAGCTTCTGGAATACATTATTGGCAGGTGTGAATATTACAGATTCTCTCCATACCTAAAAAGGAAGCAGGACTGAAGCAGCAATAACTTTATATTGTTCCACTTGGCTCATTTGATCGCCTGGACTGGTTTCAACTATCCAATGTGTTGGAGAGGAATTTTACAGCTTTTGTTTTTGCTTATTGGATGTTTTATTTCTCTCTTTTATGCTTCTCCTTGGCTATCGGGATCAGTGTGACTACTGGGATAAGGGGTGCAGAAAAGATGTAAGAGAAGGGAAAAATATATCACCTAACTGATTGTTGAACTATTACAGCACAGGGCAGGCTTGCTGGACCAGCTGGTCTTTCTTTGCTGATCAATTTTGTAATTTTTTTTGTAATGCCCCTGGCTAGCAAATGTAATGATTTTAGGTTTAAAATGATTAATTGGGCTAACATATATTACTTTTTCTGCAGGAGATAATGCCTCACTTTTACAACCCTTTGTGTGAAGAACTGTTTGCCAATTTCTCTTTTGAATGACATGGTTGTGATTTTAAGGTTTTATTCCCTAATCCTAGATTTGCCTACCAGCAGAACAAAAGCTTCAGTCTTTCCATCCTATTAATTCCTTTCAAAATCCCAAAAGATTCAATCAAATCACCTATTAACCTTCTATATTCCAGGGGGTACACGCCTACATTATGTAATTCCTCCACGTTATCCAACTTGTATTTTCCCCCTTTTTCCTGATTTTAGTTTTTCCTTCATTGTGTTTATTTTCTTGCTCCTTATTTTATTTTACTCCTCCTCACCCTGTTAATGTACACAGCTCTCACAATGGCTGGGTTTGTATTAAAATGTGGTTATTATATGGGTATCTACAACTACACTGCATGTTGCACTTTTTCCACACTAAATCTGCCAGGGCTGGAATAAATTAATAACACGTGTAAGCCTCGTAAATAATACAGCACCAACAACACTTTTTCAATGGCAGAATATTTGGTGCCATTTCATGGATTGCTTACAAATTGTTAGGCTTTCCATCAAAACTGAAGTGAGTTTTTGATGTTTATCAACCTTTTAATTTCAAATATCTATGTTTCAAATTCTTAATTTGTAACAACTGTCCTCAGTTCTTTCTGACGTAAAAACGTCTGTACATGAGCAAGTATTGACAAATCACATAGAAGTTATTAAACAAGGTTTTACATTCTTACTTAATAAAAAGTGAGAAGACAGCATGAAAGATTCTTTTCCTTCAAGCCTCAGGTTTTCTTGAGTGCTGACAGCATTGGCAATGCATTTCTTACTGTGTCTCTCTGATGAAATGTTGAATTGTATCACAGAATAATTACTGCAATGAAGCACTGGTCAAACTGTGCCAAAGAAAACTGAGCTTTTACCATTTGTCCCTAATTATTAGGAAACAGTCCAAGTTAACTCTTCTTATTGGCTTAGGGTGAGTATCACCTGTTGTCACCCCACCTCTGTAACTAGACACATGTTGGATTGAGACAAATGCCCACTTCTTATCTTTTTTTAGCCCCCAGGAGTTGCATTCCATTGTAAACAAATGACATATTATTGTAGATGTAGATTTCAGCAAAATCAACATACTGAATTTTACCAACAATCAGCTAATTTTGGGGAATTTCATTGAGGGCTTCTCTGTGAGCTCCAGTGCATTTTCACACACAATTGTCCATAATCCCATGCCTCTGTGTTGCCCCACTTACAGTATCATTTATTCATGAGAGGCAGGAGTACTTGTCATTGCTGAGATCTTCAGGGATTCCCAGCACTGGTGCCACCAACTGTGCATCGGGTGAAGTGTTGTCAGTCAATCAGGAGCTGCCCTTCACAGCAAAGCACAAAAAAGCAAGGCAAGACAATACGAAGCTGCTGGGAGGATCAAAGCAGGTGCAAAGTGAATTACTGCAGAAGGAGCAAGTGAAGAGTCCTGAGGTATACCCTACTCCATTCCATGGGATTGCATGTTGAAGGTGGTGGATAGGCTGTCAATCAGTTGGGTTGCTTTGTCCTAGATGGTGTCAAGCTTCATGTTTATTGTTGAAGCTGTATCCATTAAGGTAAACGGAATGTATTCCATCGCACGCCTGACTTGATCATTGTGTCACAACTGAGATGGGAGAAATGTACTGATAATCAAGCCCCACTATTCCATGAGTCACATCATTGGTATAAGTGTTTTCTTTTAGTCACCAAAATGGCCAATTGTTTTCTTTTGTGCTGATGTCCAGAATAAAGAAGTTTAACTCGGCTTCTTTAATTAGCTGAAGATAATACATTTATTATAAAACAAAACACTCTTTAAAAACAAGTGGCAAAACTGATTAAAATTTGACTAGTCTGTGAGAAAGCTCTGCCAATTTTAACACTTGCCCCATATGTTAGTAATGATAATTCTGCAGGGGTAACAGGGTTATGTTTCCTGTTGTTATTGTTTTCTGTGCCTAGATAATGCCAGGTAGTCTGTCAGATTTCATTCTTTTCTTTAGACTTTGTACCAGTTTAGTATGACTGAGTGGTTTGCCATGCAATTTCAGAAGGAATTAAGAGTCAGCAATTCCTTTGTGGGTCTGAAGTCGTATGTAGGCCAGACCAGAAAAGGTTAGCATATATCAAATACATTAGAACTGCTAAGGCTGGAACATGAACTGTACTCTACCTTCCTCCTGAAAACTCTTGTGAAACTACCTGGAAATCAGAACCTTTTTTTTGCACTTTCTTAATTTACCCTCCCCAGCAAAACAGGGTTGTGGCAAAGTGTTTGACTCACTGTTTTGCTCTCACAAAACTTTCTTTTGTTTTTGCAGCACCCTACCATTGACATAGCTACCTTACTACTTGCTGGTCAGCTTCTGAGCCACTCAATATTGTGCTTGCCCTACACCAGGAGGATGTCAGTTTAGGTGATGTTGCTCAGTCAATGTACACTAATGAAGCCCAATTTTTAAAGTGCAGTAGACATCTTCCAGAAGCAACAGATGGTTGACCTGCCTGATAGTAAGTGAGTGAAATATAAACGATGAATTTAACTATAAATTATGTTATGTCTCACAGTTTGTCAATATACCTTTAAGATATGCTCATGATACCATCACTGCATCATCATGTGTGATCTGAGTATATAGAGGTCTCATACTCCATCCTATGTTGGTCTCTAGAAGCCTGACACTCTACTGGAATCATGCTATCCAGTTATAATCTAACAGCTTAATGCTGGCCTAGATTGATATGCCTGTAAGTATAATGTTTGCATTGTAATATATAATAGTAAGTATAATAGTAAGATGTCAAATATGTGTTGAATTCTTCAATGCAATATTATCCATACCTAGATTTATATACCTCAGGGAAAGCATAAGAATTGCCAAATCAGGCAAAGTATCCTATCGAAAGCAAAAAAAAAAGGCATCAACAGCTGTGGGATTTCTAAAAGAGGAGAGTAGTGTCTGTCTTGTTATTGTCAGTCAGTCTATAATTGGCCAAATTCTTTTTCCTGGTCAATAGGCCTTGTAAACATAGCACAGGGAAAAACAATTTTTTATGCTTTTCTCCAACTTCATTATGTAGTTGTCAAATTGGCTCAGACACAATCTTCTGTCTGCGGAACTAACAATCTGTTTATCAAAAGAAATTACACCTGGAGTGTTTTAGATCATGCCTCCATGCTATGCTCTCTTGTTGTGTAAAGGGATAACGTCATCAGATGTCCATCATAAATCTTTCTGTTAGAGAATGTCATCACTTCAAAGATATAGAATGCTAAATTATCCCCTTGTGCAACAAAACAAAATTAAAAAAGAATTGAAATGCAATCCAATATTCTGTAAACAGGCTTACTATTAGCAATTCAAATTAGTGTATCATAAAATTACAAATAAAATTTGCTCCATTTGTGACAACTGAGTAACTCAGACTGCATTCTATGAAAATAATAGCCAAGAAATTTGGTTGCATCCTATTTGGAATCAATTCCAGTGAAGTCCAAGACACATTATTGGGCATTAGGTTTCATTACCAAGAATCCAGCCAATAATGGTTCTTACATAAATGATCATTGGGGATCAGTAATGGTGTGACTGTGATGAAGAGGGAGTTTGGGTTGGGAGGTAGCAGTAGCCAGGGAATGGGGACTGAGTGAGAGATAGCTGAATGTGTACCAGCAGCAATAAGGTGAGGTAGGAATATGGAGTATAGAAATACCTTTTAAATTATTCATTGATTAGTAAGTACCTTTCTTACACTTATGTCTCCGTGTCCTGGACAAACCAACACATGGAAATTGTTTACATGTATCCACCATTTATACACATCCACACAATTAAACCCCTTCAGAATTCTAAGATCATCAGCTGTTGTTCTTTGATTCAACCTGATTGTTCTTCTTGCAAGTTGCATCTTCTCAGAACTGGCAGAATCCTTATTAATCTTTTCTACATCCAGAACTTCAATATCCTTTCTTGTAGCATGAAGATCAGAGGCAAAATTTTCAAGTCGCTGGGACCTGCAATAAATGGGAAACATGATTGCCACTGGAGCAGCCTTTGTGAAACTCTTTAATTCAGTTACAGTGTTAGAATTCCACTTCCAGGTTTATTTTCTTGACTTTTGGTTCTGTTTCAGCTGTACATTACAAACTTATGTTGTATTTCAATGATGGGAAATGCAGGATTACAGGGATAGGGTTAGGAAAGGGTAGGGCAGAGTTGAATCTGGGTGGGGTGCTCTTCGGAGAGTCGGTGTGGACTTGTTGGGCTGACTGGCCTGTTTCCACACTAGGGATTCTGTGATGATCGCATGTAGAAGCCAGTAGTCAAGAAAGAGGAAAAGACATACTTCCTGTGGGCTGGCCTGCACCACCACAATTACCAGGGCACATAGCAGCTTTGGCAAGAGATGATGACAACAACAACAAACTCTCAATGAGATCCAGTAGCATCACAGGCAGCATTGTGGCAGAAACTACCTCCTAAAGATTGACCTCTTCAGCCATCAATAACAGTGTGCCATATGAAGTGACCACATCTAAAATGGATTGTTTACTGCAGGCCCATCACTTTTCATGGACTGAAAAAGGAAAATTCACAAGCCTTAGAATGTAAGTAATGTATTTGGTTAAATGTTACTGTGCAATTTTCTGTTCTGATTGATGCATTCATTTCCTAATTCTATTTTGCAATTTCTAATATTTGTGTTATAACTGCATTAGAATATGCACTCAGTTCTCAGAAGTTCATTTCTCAGAAGTGATTTAACTTTTATACTTCAGATTTCACAGTAATCTACACATAATATATCAAAATGAAAATGCAAATCAGCAAACCTCTCAGAATACCTTTGTGCAATTAAATGATTGAGTGTTCTGCTGACCCGGATCAATGCATAGCTACAAATAAATGTTGGCTGACAGTACATCACATTCTCATTCATTTCAAACTGTGTTAAATTCTTGAATTAACTATGGTACTTTGGAGGTAACTGTGA
>NC_063343.1:40220708-40235491 GCF_021869965.1 Rhincodon typus | reverse complement strand
TGACCTATCCCCTCCCTAACTCCCCACCTACACTCACCTTTACTGGCCCCATCCCCGCCTCTTCGACCTGTTTGTCTCCTCTCCACTTATCCTCTCCTCT
The DNA here is from genome assembly GCF_021869965.1 of Rhincodon typus. Classification (NCBI taxonomy): domain Eukaryota; kingdom Metazoa; phylum Chordata; class Chondrichthyes; order Orectolobiformes; family Rhincodontidae; genus Rhincodon; species Rhincodon typus. The sequence goes on along the minus strand of NC_063343.1, from coordinate 40,235,391 downwards.
ATCCATCTTCTATCCGCCTCCCACTCTCTCCCTATTCATTTCAGAACCCCCTTCCCCTCCCCCTTTTCTGATGAAGGGTCTAGGCCCGAAACGTCAGCCTTTCTGCTCCTATGATGCTGCTTGGCCTGCTGTGTTCATCCAGCCCTGCACCTTGTTGTTTCAAATTCCACCATCTGTGGCAGGATTCGAACCTGTGTCTCCAGAAAATCACCTGGATTAATAGTCTAGCAATAATACTACTAGACCATCGCCTTCTCATCTGCTGAAGTGAACTTGCACCGCCTTCAAATTGGTCAGTAGAGAGTGTTAAATCCAACTCTGTTATTTTTCTGAAGAAGGGTCCCAACCCAAAACTTTCCTGTTCCTCTGATGATGCCTGGCCTGCTGTGTTCCTCCAGCTCCACACTTTGTTATCTATGTTATTTAATCCACGTATGCATGTAAAAGTGAAATCATGTTCTTTTTCCAAGTCCATAAGTAAATAACACGAATGAATCAGCAGCAAATTATCTAATTCTCCAACCCTCGCTGCAAAGTAAGCACATTGGGATGAGTTGCAATATTTTATAGGATTTAATTTAATACGTTTGTACAGAATAAAATTTACTGACACTGAAATGTGGGCAGAAAAGACATGCAAAATGTTTTAATAGAAATATAAAACGATGAACATTATTGTAGTCAAGTGAATTGGATTAGGCTGAGTGTGAATAGCTTTACCACTGGAGTCTTGGAGGGGTATTTAGTTTTCTCACATTTTCTTGCAAGTGAGACCGCAGTGAGAGATCCATTATTGGCATAAATCAAGCTCTTAATATTTCTGGTGGAATCACGCTGTACTCTAAATTAATCGTGAAACCCACAGGACATTATTATATAGCAAATAATAAGAATCATGTATTTCATGTCTCAAAATTATATTGTAATATTTAGTTTAGGCTTTCAGAGTCTACCTACTTACATTGTTACTGACAGTCATTGCTTTGAAATGTAATTTATACACATTGTTCAAAAATGTTCCTTTTGTACAGTATATTTCTGTTGACAGCCAATCATTAAAGATCTTTTCCTGGATCCAGCACATAATTAAATGTTCTACCTGTAGCTACTTACTCAGTTTAGCACTGAGAATTTCAATTGGCTATTAATCAGCCATCAAACAGTATGGATTACCTCTGAGTTCTATTTCTCCACAAACCCAGAATAAATTCCATTGATGGAATAGCAAATGCACTCATGTCTTAAAAAACATTACCTCCAAATTCACAGTAGATCTGGCAACATATGTCATAGGTGGAGAATGAAAGAGTACCTGGCCTGAATGTAATGTTACTTTTGTCATCTCACATTTGCTTATTTCACAAAATACTTTACCACATTGCAGTCTGGTTCTTGATCCTTTTACAAGCAGGAAATATTTTTCCATATCTACTCTGGCCAGACCCCTCATGACTTTGAAATTTTTGTCAAATCTTTTCTTAGCCTTCTCCTCTCCAAAGAAAACAGCTCCAGCTTCTCCAATCTTTTCACGTGTGTTTAGTATCTCAGCCTTGGAACCAGCTTCATGCACACTTCTGTGGTGAATCACATTGGTTGGCATTCTGATTACAATAGCACCTGTATGTGTAGTAAATGTCTGCTGGAAGTAGACAGCAGGTAGATCATGAACAGAAACAGCGTAGAAATTTGATTTGGTGTAAGTCATGCCAGTTTGAAGCTCAACTCTCCAGTTATCACCTCTTAACCTTGCACTTCTGAACATGGGTTCAGCAACATGAAGGACATCATCCCACCACCATCATCATTTAAAAGGATCGTCAATATCTTGCAAATTCCACACTAAAATAAAACAAACAATGACGGACACTGGAAATCCGAAGCAAACAAAATCAAAATGTCCTGTAGAAACTCACTAGGTCTGGCAGTACCTGTAGAGAGAAAAACAGAGTTAAAGTTCCGAGTCCGGTGACAATTCATCAGAACTGGTTTCTGTTTGTTTCTTACAAATTAGATGCTGGTTAAAATTTTCTGACCGTTATTTGAATTCTACAAGTGCTTTGTATAAACTACACTTCAGTCGCATAAACTGCGCTCCAATAATTTCTCCGTAACTTTCTGATTTTTATCCCAGATCTCTAGCATGTTGCTTTAGGCAGCTGCTGTTGCCCACTAATAAGTGCTCTTGCTCTCTCAACTGGAGAGCTCAAAAAACGAATACAGTCTGCAGTATTTTCCTGTTGTACAGCTGTTTAACTTTGTTAGAGTGTGAAAGAAGATTTTTGTATTCATTCATGGGGTATGCAGAACATTGACAAAGCTATCATATGCTAGTAAACAGCTGGTTTGCAATGCAGAGTGGCGTCAACAGCATGGGTTCAATTCCCACACCAGCTGAAGTTATCATGAGGATTCTCCTTCTCAACATCTCCCCTTCCCTGAGGTGTGGTGACTCTCAGATTAAACAACCATCAGTCATCTCTCTCTAATCCGAGACCAGTTTTATTGTCCACTAAGATCTATGGTGACTTTACTTTATCATATAATGCCTATCTCTCTTGGCTACTTCCATCTCAAGGGCAAATAGGGATGGCAATAAATGCTAGTATTGCAAGTGATGCTTATATCCCATCAATGAGTAAAAACCTTGTAGCAAATTCTGAAGCTTATTGTGCTGATTGAAGAGGAGGTGAAAGGGAAGAAAGGCTTCCTTATAACTAAATTCAACAAACTAAATTATTGAACATTAATACACAATGAAAGAAATTAACAATTACCACAAAAGTCTTTAACCTTTTAAGACATTTTGCACTTCATGCAGGGCTTCTTAGTGTATACAAACAGTTGAAATAAATTTAAAAGGAATACTCAATCCATCCAGGCTTTTACTTGCTGTATTAATGCACAACTTCCCCTTAAATAATAAGTTGTCTTTCTGTTTGCTGTGCATAGCTGAATTTTGTACATCTCAATTCCTTGTTATTTCCTTAAGTGTCATTCCATTTTATTCAATTGTGACAGAGTGACTAATACTTATTAAAAGATTCAGCACAGTAAGTGAATACCAAATTCTATCTTCAGATATTTTATAGACATCAAATACATTGCTAAAGTGGTACAAGATTCAACCTCCTCAACCTTTATCACATTTTAGTCTGATATATAGCCACATATTGACACCAGATCAGCAACTGTATCATGATCATGTTATCATTAATTTGACAAAATAATGAAGCACAGACTCTTCAGGAGTCTTACCAGAAATTGGGTAAGTGTCCTTTTTTGGTGGGTTTCATGGAAACTTTCTCTCTACAAGGCCTTGTAGGTATTCTTATGATTGCCCCAATTATGCCACATGAACAATGCACCCCATTCTCTATCGTGCCCCTGTTCATATTATTCTCTGACTTGCCATAGGCAGAAGTACTCACCATTACCCAGACCCATTAGGAATGCTGGCAGCAGTACCATCTTTAAAATGCAATTGTGCACTTAGCCATGGTGCTGTTAGTCTGGAGTTGACCAGTCTGTTTTGAGTATGCACATGTCAAACAAGGGAAAATTGACAATGCTCTTTGTGAACAGGGACCTAGAGACCTTGGTGGAAGGGATATTGTGGAGCAGGACAATCCTCCAGGACCAGCAGAGGAAGCCACTACATTGGTGCTACCAGCCTGGTCCAAACTGGCACCTGGATCAGTGCAGTCTCAACGGTCTGGACAAACCCCTAGTAGTGTTGGAGGAGGTTCAATTTCCTTCTCCGCAGCCAGGGTAAATGTCACCACCTTTTCTCTGCTACTTCATACTCACTCTGCTACTCTATATACCTCCCAATAAGGTTCACAGTACGACACTCTCAGTATTGCATGCAACAACTTTCCTCACTCACTCCCAAACCCTCCACACTGCATGGTCTCTATGCTGCATGCTCACTCTCTCAGGGCACCTTTTCCCCACCTGCACCAGCACTAAGACAATTGTGCCATCACATCTCACTGGATCCCTCACTTTGTCTCTTTTGAAAAGAAATGGTCAAAAATAGGGTGGAGAGAGATAAAGCAGGAGGTGGCGTGCTCAAGATTTAGCTCCTCACCCTCTGGGACCATTGCCCAGGCAGGTGAAGACCAGGACCTCTCCTGTGGAGTTGTCAAAAGCTCCATCTCTGATGCATAAGTAAGAAGCATTGCCCATTGCTATGCTACTACCCTGTTATGGCCATGGTGAATGTACTGTTAATATGCCCTAACTACTGCTTGTTTGCATGTTGCAGGTACCAATGGAATCAGTATGATGTCAATGGCCAAGAGGCTGGCAGCACAAAACATCCCCTCCTCCAGCTCTGAGGAAGAAAGCATGGGTGTCTCAGAAGAAACACCGGCAATCCTGCTTCCTCCAGCTCAGACACTGCTGCCTCGATGGATATTTTCATTAGACTAGTGCCTGGAGCACTCGCTGGTGAGCACACCACTCCCACGTCTCTGTGGCTGGCTCTGTGGAAAACTCCCCCAGTTCACTGGCACTTGAAGGATTGACAGAGGGAAGGCACCTGCTCATTCCCATGTAGGAGGGTACCCCATGGTGCCAGCAATTAACAACTTCACAGGAAGACTGCACAGCAGACGCAAGAGCAGCAGGTAGGTTTGTCCAAGGAACTAAACTAATTGACTCAAAGGTTATAGGACTGCGCCAACACTGTTTGCCCTGGCATACGTGTGTCTCTCTGCAGCCAGGTTGGCAGCTACTGTGGAGAACCAGGTCAAGCACACACAAAGTATGGTGGAGATGCACACACACACCCCCCTTCAATCCATTGGTCTAGCCATTGGTACTCAGCAGGCACACAATCAAAAGAGGAACCACATAAAGATTCTCCAGAAGTTCTTCTCAGTAGCTGTCAGAGGTGGCTGTGCCTACCTCTGTCAGCCCTGACGGAGTTCAGGCGGAGGGTAGTGGACCCGCCTCTGGCCAGAACACACTCAACATGTCTGGGCCCTTGAGGCACAAACGCTCCCTGGTAAGAACTCCCAAACACTGTAGAGCAGGTTCCCTCCACCCCAGCTGAAGAACCCATGGCTGCACTGAGATGTAGTGGGAAGGAAAGAATGAAAAAGAGGATAGACAGGAAGGAAGATTTCCCCTATGTGGAGAGATCAGTAACCAAGGGGCATAGGTTTAAAGCAAGGAGTTTTAGAAGGGATGTGAGGGAAAATATTTTCCCCTTGTGGCTGGTGAGAATCTGGAACTAACTACCTGTGGGAGTATTAAAGGCAGAAACCCTCAACATTTAGGAAGTATTTAGAGGTACACTTGTGATGCCTAGGCGTACAAGGCTGTGCGTCAACTGCTGGAAAAAGGGAATAGAATAGTTACCTGTGCTGTATACCTCAATGACTCTGAGGACTACTTTATAAATATATTGCCACACTTGTTAATAAATGTTCACTTTTTGCAATAGGGTGTGTGAGCAAATGCTTGTGCAAATGCAAATACATGTTTGAAATTGCAGAATCTAACTACCCCTGCATTGTGCAATGCTTTATGTCGATCAAGCAAAAATCCTCACCATCTAAAATACTGGACAGAACCCTGGACTTTTAAAAGTGTTGAAAAGGTAAAAGGGTCAGCTGGACTTGAGTTCTGTGGAGAATACACAAACACAACTCAGAATGGAGACACAGACTGGGACTGTTGTTCAGCCTGGAATCCCAAATAACACCTCCTCTCTAAAAGATCAATCAACTGAAACCAACAGACCCTAGCCTGAGATAGCAAGAACTGCTGATGCTAGAGTCAGAAAAAAACACAGTATGGAGCTGGAAGAACACAGCAGGTCAGACAGCATCAGAGGAGCAGGAAAATCAACATTTTGGGTCAGGACCCTTCTTCAGAAATAGGGAGGAGAAAGGGACATGTGAATAAATAGAGGAAGTGGGGGCTGGGGAAGATAAGGGGGATGGTGATGGGTGAATGTAGGTAGACAGTAGTGGGGATTGGTCAGTGTGGTAGGTGGAGCGGGTAGGTGGGAGAGAAGATGGAAAGGTTGTGTCAGGTCAAGGAGGCAGGGATGAGAAGTAGCGTTGGTCATGGGATGAGGCCAGGGGGTGGGAAGATTTTAAAACTGGTGAATTCTATGTTTGGGCCATCGGGCTGTAGGCTCCCGAGGCAAAATATGAGGTATTGCTCCTTCAGTTTGCATGTGGTGTCATTGTGGCACTGGAGGAGGCGCAGGATGGACAGGTCACTCTGGGAGTGGGAGGGGCAATTAAAATGGTTGGTGACTGGAAGGTGTTGTTTGACACATACAGAGTGCAGATGCTCTACGAAATGGTCTCCAAATCAACGTTTGGTCTCACTGATGTAGAAGAGGCCAAATCGGGAGCAACGGGTACAGTAGACCAAGTTGGCAGATGTACAGGTGAACCCCTGCCATATATGACAGGTTTGCTTTGGACCTCGAATGGAGGTGAGGGGGGGAGGTGCAGGGGCAGGTGCAGCACTTCCTGCGGTTACAGGGAAAGGTGCTGGGGGTTAGTCGGGGGTATGGAGCAGACGACGGAGTCGCTGAGTGAGCAGTCCCTACAAAAGGCAGGTAGGGGTGGGGAGGGAAATATCTCTTTGGTTGTGGGTTTGGATTGTAGGTGGTGGAAGTGGTGGAAAATGATACATTGGATGCGGAGGTTGGTGGGGTCATAAGTGAGGACCAGGGGATCGTCTTTGTTTTGGTTGGGGGGAATGGGGTTTGAGGGCAGAAGTGTGCGAAATGCAAGAGATGCAGTTACGGGCATTTTTGCCTGAGACAGCTTTTACACCTCAGGCTATACAATTCAGACAGTATGGGGTCTACAGAGATTCTGGACATTTCAGTCTCAAGCAAAACCCTTTCACACATACTCTAACCATCGGACAGTCAAGTAACTTCAGAAGAGAACATCAAGGTATAACTGCCAGCCCTGATCTGATCTGAATGAGGAGTCTTTTCCAAAAACAAACTTTTGCACGAACAACTTCCCCACAGGCTTCTACCACCAACAAACAGCTTCCAAAGCAAGAGCCAAGAGAAGCCGTATCGAGCGGCCGAACACAAAAGCTAAACTGGGAAGCCAAACGAAGAGAATCATCAGAACAAAGGACATCCGAGAGGGGAGAAGACAGCCAGGCGCTATCCAAACAAGAGTTTCCAGACATTGGCCTGTTCCGAACCAACAGAACCGATGGCAAGAACCTCAGCAACCGGGCGCACTTCAAAACCACATTTTTTCAGTGGTGAGATTAAACTCCCAAGACCCCAAAGTTTCAACCTAGCTAGTAGGGAGGGGAAGGCAGGTCATGACAGTGCATTGGGACCTCAGGGTAGGAATTCTGATTAAAGATTCTATACTTAAACACAATTGTTTTCTGTGTGTGTCAGTAGGATAATGTTCTAATAGTGATAATCTAGCTAATAATGTACTTAATAGTCGTACCGTTCTCTGTATAATTCAGTGTGTCAGTTTCTTTGTTTATTGCATTTACCTATTTTCTTGTATCATATTTGGCTTTGTATTTTAAATAAAGACAGAGATTCTTTTGCCCTGAAATGTCTGTCTACTGCCTTCTTCATTTCACGTTCCCTAAATAAGTTGTGTCCAGAACCAGGGAACTATGGGGCGATTCGAACAACTTAAAAATCAGGAAATAACTGATTGTAAACCAGAACTCTACATTTATGGTCCAAGATGTAAAGTGAGCAGCTCCTACACTTTGTGCATGAAATGAGGAATGGGAAGGTGTTTGCAACTTGACCAAAATGGCAAATATTTCCAGGCCACAAAAGATTTTTTTCCATCGCAGCCATTACTGGCTTTTGTTCCTGATGCTGTGCAATGTGGTCAAGGGTGCATTGGGCCAGGATTTGTGTTCCACACTGAAGGTTAACATCCAAGGTTCACATATGGCATATAGAGCACACAAGTGTCTTTCATGTGTACTGTATATGTGTCTGTTTAATGCTGTTCCTCTTTGAAAGGTCTCACTTCACGCAATTTATGAAGGGGAAATCATGCTTGACAAATCTGTTGGAATTCTATGAAGATGTAACTAGTAGAGTTGACAAGGGGGAGCCAATCAATGTAGTATATTTGGATGTTCAGAAAGCGTTTGACAAAGTCCCACATAAGAGATTAATGTACAAGATTAAAACACATGGGATTGGGGGAAGTGTATTGAGATGGATAGGAAACTGGTTGGCAGAGAGGAAACAAACAGTAGGAATTAATAGGTCTTTTTCAAATTGGCAGGAAGTAACGAGTGGAGTGCCACAGGGATCAGTGCTGGGACCCCAGCTATTCACAATATATATTAATGATTTGGATGAAGGAACTAAATGTAACATCTCCACGTTTGCAGATGATACCAAGATGGGTGGGAAGGTGAACTGTGACAAGGATGCAGCGATCCTTCAACATGATCTTGAAAGGTTGGGTGAGTGGGAAAATCAATGGCAGATACAGTATAATTTGGATAAATGAGAGGTTATTCACTTTGGAAGCAAAAACAAGAAGGCAGATTACTATCTGAATGGCTGCGAATTGGGAGAGGGGAGTGTGCAATGGGACCTGGGTGTCCTTGTGCACCAGTTGCTGAAGGTAAGCATGCAGGTGCAGCAGGTGGTAAAGAAGGCAGATGGTATGTTGGCCTTCATTGTGAGAGGTTTCGAGTACAGGAGCAGGGATGTGTTCTTAGGTTACACAGGGCCTTGGTGAGGTCACACCTAGAATATTGTGTGCAGTTTTGGTCTCCTTTTCTGAGGAAGGATGCTCTGACTCGAGGGAGCGCAGCAAAGGTTTACCAGGCTGATTCCAAGGATGGTGAGTCTGACGTACAAGGAGAGATTGACTGACTAGGCTGGGATTGTTTTCACTAGAGTTCAAACAAATGAGGAGGAGATCTCATAGAGACTTATAAAATTCTAACAGGACTGGACAGGGTAGATGCAGGAAGGATGTTCCCAATGTGGGTGTGTACAGAACCAGGGGTCACAGTATAAGAATTCGGGGTAGACGATTTAGGATGGAGATGAGGAGACATTTCTTCACCCAAAGAGTGGTGAGCCTGTGAAATTCGTTACCACAGGAAGTAGTTGATGCCAAAAAATTGAACGTATTCAAGAGGCGACTAGATATAGCACTTGGGGCAAATGGGATCAAAGGTTATGGTGAGAAGGCAGGATTAGGCTATTGAGTTGGGCAATCAGCCATGAGTGTGAAGAATTGTGGAGCAGACTCGAAGGGCTGAATGGCCTCCTCCTGCTCCTATCTTCTCTTTTTCAATGACTTTCCTTCACACTTAACCTATGTACTTCACGTGGTCACCATCATTTTCAGCTGCTTTGCATACTTGTTATTCACACCACATTGGAAGGAGCAGCGATCACTCCTCATGTGGTGAGTTCCATGCTCAGTCTTTTGCATTTGATGAACCCCCGAATGTACACATACCCTGCTTTGTAGCCCTCCCTGTTAACCACATAGAGCCATCATGCCAGTTATTATATAAGAGATCACAAAGTGTGGAGCTGGAGGATCACAGCAGGACAGGCAGCATCAGAGGAACATTTCTGAAGAAGGGTCCCGACCCGAAACATCAGCTTTCCTGCTCCTCTGATGCTGCCTGGCCTGTTGTGTTCATCCAGCTCCACACTGTGTTATCTCTGACTCCAGCATTGGCAGTTCTTGCTATGCCAGTTATTACCAAGTTTTCTGACTGTTGATGATACTCTTTCCTGCATCACCCTTTCCCTTCAATGCTCCACTGCCTTCACACTTACATTTTGAGTTGCTCCTGTTCATAACTCTGATCCCCTCTGCATCCCAGTATGCTGCCTCCATTTCTCACATTTGAGATCACCACCTTTCTTATAACAGCAGCAGTCCCTGATAAACGCTACAAAAAAAAACGCTGTGACTTTATGACTGACCCTGGCCCATGACCGACTTCGACAGAGAGCCCTGAACGATAAAGGACCAGAATTCGACTGATCTCTGTGCCGCTCCTTGACTGACTTCCCAGCTTCCCAGCCTGTTTGCAACGGAGCCACTAAACTAACCACTAGTGGCAGGCCGACCATTTTCAAGCCCCTGGACTGGTAGCAGATGATACCCTTTTATTCACTGTGCTGGGACCCCCACACCAAAGGGTGTCTCGCTTGACTTTACTGAGTATTAGACACGTTAGACTTTGAGACTTGACCACTTGATGATGCAAAGCAATGTGCTTTCTGCATAGAAGGCTGGCAGATATGCAGCTGTGACATTAACGGAGAACGGTGATGCACTGCAGCTTGTCCACCCACTTAGCTGATCAATGCTAACAACAATGAAGAACTGTCTGGCTTTGTGTCTGTGCTAAAAAAGGCAGGTCAGGATAGAAATGCTGTGAGCTCTGGATGAGGGGTCAAGCACAAAAAGGCAAGGTACAGTAAGACAGGATGTTGTGAGCATCAAACTCAGCAGAAAGGGAATGAGCATTAAGAGAACAAGCAAGCGATGCAGCTTGGACAAATCCATGAGTTTCTTTTCTGTCCCAATGTGCCCTGGCTGCAGCATCACATTGAAAGGTGCTGGTGTGCTCCATAGTGCTGCATTAAAGTGCCTTGATGATAGGGTGAGACTGGGACGTGTTGAATGGATGGGAGAGTGTGTGCAATTCTGCCCATGGAGTGTACCTTGGGATAATGGTGCCTGGTACATTTGGTGAACTGGGGTTGCCAGGTAACAGCTCTGCCTTTCATAGAATCTCTACAGTGTGGAAACAGGCCATTCAAGCTATCAACCACACCAGCCCTCTGAAGAGCATCCTACCCAGACCCGCCCCCATCCTGTCCCTGTAATCCTGCACTTTCCGTGGCTAATTCACCTAGCCTGGACAATTTAGCATAGCCGATCCACCTAACCTGCACATCTTTGGACTGGGAGGAAACCGGAGCACCCGATGGAAACCCACACAGACATGGGGAGAATGTGCAAACTCCACACAGACAGTCGCCTGAGAGTAGAATTGATCCTAGGTCCCCGGTGCTGTGAGGCCTCAGTGCTAACCACTGAACCACCGTGCTGCCCTAATCTTGGGAATCGTCACCATCTAGTTTCTACCTGTAGGTTGGAGAATGGGAAGCTGCAAATCAATGTGGTGAGATGAGGAGTAATGAGATTTTAATACATTCTAATATATGCAAACAGACATCTCATCACTCACTGGTGAGAATCTCATTGTTCAACACTCGGTTAGTAAAAGAGACTTTTTGTTCTCAACAGCAAAAAGTCCCTCTGTGGCTATGTCATGCCCATTTCCTACCATGGCCCACATCAGGGGATAGGAAGATTCCACGCCTCATATTTGGGAATTTGAGGTTCTATGCTGTTATTGATGATTGAAGTGCACAATGTCTTCCTGACCACCTCCACTTTATTAATGTACCAAGATCACAATTGACACAACTGAACATTGTGATTTTTTTTCAGTCCTTCCACTGAGGATTTTTAAAAACTGGTTTCCATTTGATCCTTCTCCTGTTGGAGAAGTCTCAGTAAAATATTCAAGTGTTATAAAATTCAGTACAGCTATTAACATGATCATCACCAAATGTCATTAACTCTTTCATGTACTTCCGCTGAGCTCTTAATTTTGGCCATGCTTTAATGAGGAACTGATGAATGGAGGGAAGGAGAAATTCTCTCATCAAATGTCATGTATTTCCTTTCAATGGGGATCAGATTGGTATTGGTGATGCTCAGGAACCGGTAAGCTGCCTATCAGTTTATCAAAGAAGCAGGTAACTGCTTGACACTAATAGGGCAAAAAGGGAAATTGAGAAACAATCACTTGAATGTTCACCTTGCATTCAAAGAAATGTGTTTTTAGAAAAACACATTGACAGTGCAATTTTGAAACTTGTTTTTCTCATTGTTGTCTGTTGTCTAGACGTTTCCATCTGTTGTCTAGATGGGAAACAAAATGCTGAGTTTGCCTTGGTGGAATTATTAACACAAATTGAAAATCAAAAAATGTTATTTACTTGTTTTCGCTTGATAATAAAATCTTGAAGCTTGTTTCATAGCATTTGTGACTGAGTCCATGAGTCTAAAGGAGAAATACAGTAAAATTTTATGAAGTCTGACATTTAACGTGTATGATTTAGGGTTGCACACTGGCCCAGAGGAGAAGTATATGATAGAGAATTAATCCATATAGGCAAGGAACATTCTAGTTTGATTCTTACTGTATGCAGGGTTATCTGTTCTCAGCCCAAGCAACAAAAGATATGCAACAAAAGTTAATATAATCTCAGTTTAATCCTAAAATACTTACTGACTGGACATTGATCCATATGCTGAAAACCGTTTTTGTCCAAAACAAGAATGAACAGCAGCACTTATTGTATTGATTCTCTCATTCAAGAATATTACTGATGTAGTTTTAGCACTATATGACCCATACTTTGCCACTGAATCATAAAATAAAATAAAAGAGAGCCATGAGGTAATGACATTTATGCTTAAGTTGTATTTCATTTCATTGTTGTTTCTTTCAATGAATATGCTCTAAGTTTCCTACATCTGCAGGAGTTCCAGGACTTTATAGAAAACATATATCGAACTATAACACAAAGAATGGAAATAACAAACAATAGAATTAACTAACATTATTTACTCCCTGCTTCTAAAATGAAAGAAAATTCTATGGTGACCTGTTTTGGTTGCTCAAAATAAATTAGAATGTAATTGAATGTTTCTTCACATTTAACAGATTTGTATTTCTTCACAACTGATTCGTACTATCTGAACAATTTCTTGTACATTTCTGGTGGTGAGTAACTCATGACACAGGAGACAACAAAAATCTGATCAAGGCCTGAAATCAATTAACTTTGTTTTCCCAGCAGCTAGTGACATTACTGTAAGTTGGTGCCATCTGCAGTTTGATCTAAAGAATAACAGCTAACCAGGAATCTGATACAACTAACAAAGTCAGACAAAAATTAGAAGGTTATTTCAGCTATTTAGTAACATCTGAGTCCCAGAACAATGTAAGCACTGAAATAAAGTACTTACTGGGTCATCACATCACATCCCATATGGGTAGCAAGGTGGCTCAGCGGTCAGGCAACTATCTATGTGCAGTTTGCATATTCTCCCCATGTCTGGCGGGTTTCCTCTGGGTGCTCTCGCTTCCTCCCACAGTCTAAAGTTGTGCAGGTTAGGTGGATTGGCCATAGTAAATTGCCCGTTGTATCCAAGGATGTGCAGGCTAGGTTAATTAGGCATGGGAGGGTTACAGGGATGGGTTGGGTCAGGGTGGGATGCTCTTCGGAGGGGTGGTATGGACCTGCATGTTAACCATAAGAGAATCCTAAACTAAGACTTCAAAGTCCCTTTGTGATTCAAATTTACAAAGCCTTCCCCATTTAGAAAATAGTCTACACCTGTATTCTTCCTCCAATGTGCATAACCTCACACTTTCCCACATTGTATTCCATCTGCCATTTCTTTGCCCATTACCGTCACCTCTGCCCCGACTCTCTTGTACTTCTGGTGTGCTGCTGGTGTCTTCCACCATGAAGACTGATGCAGATTACCTATTCAGTTCTTCTGCCATTTCTTGTATCTCCATTACTACATCTCCAGCCTTGTTTTCTAGCAGTCTAATGTCCACTCTTGCCTCTGTCTTACGTTTTACATACCTAAAAAAAGCTCTTGCAATCTTCTTTTGTATTATTATCTAGTTAACCATTGTCTTCTATCTTCTCCCTTCTTGTTGCTTTTTTTAGTTGTCCTCTGCTGTTTTTTAAATGCTTCACAATTTTCTGGCAACCCACTAATTTTCACCACATTATTTGCCATTCTTTTACTTTTATAATGTCCCTGACTTCCCTTGTCATCCATGATTGCCTTATACTCCCCTTAGTATGTTTAATTTTCCTTGGGATGAATTCCTACTGTGCCTCCCAAAATACCCCCAGAAGCTCCTGCTGTTGCTGCTCCACTGTCTTCCCTGCTGGGCTCCCCTTCCAATCAAGTCTGGTCAGCTCTCACCTCGTTTCTTTGTAGTTACCTTTAGTCATTTGTAAAACTGTTATAGCTGATTCCAGTTTCTTCCTTTCAAACTGCAGGGTGAATTCTATCATGTTATGGTCACTCTCCCCTGGTGTTCCTTTGTTTTAAGCTTCCTAATCAAGTCTGCCTCATTACACATCATCAGATCCAGATTTACCTGCTCCCTAGTGGGCTCTACTATAAGCTTCTCCAAAAAACCATCTCAGTGACATTCTATGAATTTCTTTCCTTGGAATCTGCTACCAACCTGATTTTCCCAGTCCATTTGCACATCAAACTCCCCATGATTAATATAGCAGTGCCTTTCTTACACGTCTTTTATATCTCCTGATTTATTTTCTTCCCCACATCCCAACTACTGCTGGGGGAGCTGTACACCAGTCCTATAAAGGCCTTCTTTATCTTTGTGGTTCCTCAATACTACCCACACAGATTCTAAGATAGTAGGAACTGCCGATGTTGGAGAATCTGAGATAACAAGGTGTAGAGCTGGATGAACACAGCAGGCCAAGCAGCATCAGAGGAGCAGGAGAGCTGACGTTTCGGGTCTGGACTCTTCTTCAGAAAAATGGTCTGAAAAAAAGGTTTTTCTGAAG
>NC_063343.1:40195208-40220208 GCF_021869965.1 Rhincodon typus | reverse complement strand
TATGTTAAAATATGGTATTAGGCTTGGATTATGTGATTGGATGTCAATCTAGAGACATCTGGTTTGCAATACGTGTTGATATGACCAGGTGAGGGGAGATAAATCAGCTCCCCTCTTTTAAAACTAGCTCACTTAGCTGCAACAAAGATTTTTTTCTATCATTGTTAGTACATAGCTATGTCGCACTTCAATTAAAACATTGTACCAGTTAAAATCAAGATGACAACTACAAGGTTTTCTTAGGTGAAAGAAAGAGGAATTTTATTATTCACTAACCATAAGAAAAATAATAAAACATACAAAAACACAGTTGTAAAGTTTAAAAAGAGTTTTTCATAAAGCAGGAAAATCAAGAATAGGCAGCTTTAAAACAATCTGTAGAATACACAAGCTGTTAAATTTTAACCTAAGATCACAATTGTTTAATTGATGGCCTATATTCTCAGCAGTGGAGACATTTGGTGTTTACCTTTCATCGTTGGTAAATTGATATCTTTTCCAATTTATTTTGTCTGGATGTTTTTCTTTGAGAGAAACAGAACAACAGAAAGCAAGATTTCCAGTTCTACGGCTATGAATCCATCATTCATTCCTTTGTTTCTGTCCCAAAAGCTATTGCCTGAAATACAGTTCCTTTGTGAATTCCCATGTCTGGGCTCACTGTTTATTTTCCAAGCTGAATAATCTACAAACAACTGGCTTCCCAATATGTCAAACTTCCAGAGTGCGGCAGATCAAACAGAGATTTCAGTCATTGTGATGACATGTTCAGACTGAGTTGTGTTTTTTATAATTTTATGAACTGGCTCAACCTGTGTTCAGGTGATCACAGCAGTCATTGTAAGTCAGTGATTTTCTTGTTTTTAAAACCCATTTTATTCCATGAGAGGTCCTATATAAAACAAGCTATTTTTACCCTTTCATAACAACGTCCTTTATGTTTGGGACTCAATGTTGCAGTTGAACAGATTGCATTTGAAAGCATTGGCTACCCCCAACATTCCATCTTAATTGATCCCTCTGACCCCTTCCCTTGTGCCCGGAATGTTGCCTAGCAGAGTGAGTTAGAACCAAACTCTGGCCCCTCTCAATCTAATTGAGTAAAGCACCTGTTCAGTCTTCAAAATTAAAAGGGGTGAATCTAATTAAAGAAAATGTCTGTGTATATTAATTACAATGTGCTAAGCTGTCTTTCTCAGATAGTTAATTGTTTATTGTGATATTAGATAACACACATACTGTCCTTCCATTTCTATATTATCAGCAAGTGTAATGGGCATTGTTTATTGATTTCAGACTCAATGATCCATATTTGACACAAACAGCATGAAAGTGCTTATGCTTGTCATATTGTCAGTTATAATTTAATAACTTGAATATCCTTATTGGTTCAACAGTTGGAGGATATAGTATTGACTTCTCCTGATTCATCACATCTTCTGGAACATCATTAAACTTATGAGCTGCAGTATATAACTCTGTGCCAGTGCATCTCAATAAACCCATTTTTCTTGCATAGGACTGCTTTGCTTTTAATTCTTAAGCAAGTAGCAAAGAAAAGAATGTGAAGAGAAACTAAGTTGGAAAAGGGCAGCATTTAAAAGGTATAAAAGTAGGAATTCATACAGGTAGAAATTGATTTACTATTAGTTCAGCAGCAGATATTTGAGGACTAATTTCTAATCTGAAGTATTCCAAGGCCTGCCCACAATAGACTCTAATAGATAAACTAGTTTGCATAATGTAACTACTTTTCATATGAATTCATCATAGAAGCCATTCAATTACACAAAAGAAGACAATTGATGATGCAAAACTTCTTAAAAAGCTCCAATAGTTGAGGGAGTCAATATATTTTCTTGGCGTCTGACTAATGGAACCCAGCAACTGGATGACCTCCTAGAACTGTCCCTTTCAATATAGAACGTTTGAACATATTGTCAGGGAAAAGCTGTTTGGGAGAAAAGTGTAATCTGTACCAAAATGGCTTACAGCTCTCTGCGTCGTCATGTGACCTCCACTATGAGACATTGACTGGGAGCAGTCGTTTTGAAGTGAATTTTCAATGAAATCATAGTACAAGTCAGACTGTTGTCTTGACAGTTTGAAATATGGTGTCAGAAGTGGAGCTGGGATTAAGAGTGAAAGAGCTGTCAAAAAGCATAGCTACTGATAGAGAGACATAGGAATTTTCAGAGCTATGAAAATTGCTACTAGCAACTAAAATAAACCGAAAAAAACCATGAAACAGTCCAAAGGTGAAACATTGGTTGAGTCATAACTTTCTTATCCTAGTTCTGGTTGAAATGAAAGATGATATGAAGCTGAACTGGTTGTTTTTCATGTCAAATTTACAAAATAGCATAGATTTGCTTATCGAGCCATAGCAGTTACGTGTTGCTATATATTTCATATCCAAAATTAAAATCATATATTTCCAAAGTAATTCTAATACTCTTATAAGTTTCATTTGAAAATTAAAAAACTGTGAAACTCCTAATTAAACTGTTCAGAAATGTTGTTACACACCTCTGGAGTAGATGGCACTTGAACTCTGGCATACTGCCTCAGACAGGGACACTACGACAGCTATACTCTTATTGTTATTAGGAAGAGTCTGTTTCAAAGTGCATTACACTCTAAATCTCTCTGAATAACAGAAAACTAAAACAGATTGCAAAAATATTGAAGGGATGAAAGGCAGACTTTAAAAACCAAGTCATTACCTTTAAATGGTGTGTGTTTACTATCAGAAACCAAGCTCAGGAAAGAGCTCACTGATCAATATGTGACATCATTAACTCAGCTTGCAGAATCTTGTGAATTTGTGCAAATAAAGGATGATATAATTAAGGAACGGATTGTATTATCCTTCAGCGATCCTGCAGTAACAGCATGTCTACTAAAGAGAAATGTACTATCAGGAAGGTGATTTGTATATACAGAAACGTTAACATTGCAAATCAGGAGTTAGAACATATTCATGGCAGAACTAACCAGGCTTTCCATTATGCTGATGTATAGTACATACCCAAACATGAGAACAATTACAGAAAAAGGGCAGAATGAAAATATTGTGAAAGACATCACACAAAGGATGAGAAGGCATGCCCAGTATTCTCACCGCAAGAAGCAGAATTATTTTGTTCTAAGTGTATGGTTAGAAGCAAGCTTAACAAGCAGGTATTGATGCTACTGGAAAAAAATTTCAGCAAAAGATTGCGACAAATTACCATAAATTCTATAAGGTTGTCTCAGATACAACGGGATCTTGAACAGATGGGCTGAGGAGTGGCAGATGGAGTTTAATTCAGATAAATGAGAGGTGCTGCATTTTGGAAAGGCAAATCATGGCAGGAGTTATACTCTTAATGATAAGGTCCTGGGGAGTGCTGCTGAACAAAGAGACCTTAGAGTGCAGGCTCATAGTTCCTTGAAAATTGAGTCACAGGTAGATAGGATCATGAAGAATGTGTTTGTTATGTCTGCCTTTATTGGTCAGTGCATTGACCATAGGATTTGGAAGGTCTTCTCGTGGCTTTACAGGATATTGGTTAGGCCACAATTAGAATACTGTGTACAATTCTGGTCTCCCTGCTATAGGAAGGATGTTGTGAAACTTGAAAGGATTCAAAGAAGATTTACAAGGATGTTGCCAGGGTTGGAGGGTTTGAGATAAAGGGAGAGGCTAAATAGGCTACGGATATTTTCCCTGAAGTGTCGGAGGCTGAGGGGTGACCTTATAGAGGTTTATAAAATCATGAGGGGCATGGATAGGGTAAATAGACAAGGTCTTTTCCCTAGGGTGGGGGAGTCCAAAACTAGAGGGCATAGGTTTAAGGTGGGAGGGAAAAGATTTAAAAGGGACCTAAGGGCCAACATTTTCACACAGTGGGTGATGTCTGTATGTAATGGGTTGCCAGAGGAAGTGGTGGAGGCAGGTACAATTCCAACATTTAAAAGGCATCTGGATGGGTATATGAATAGGAAGGGTTTGGACGGATATGGACCAAATGCTGGCAAATGGGACTAGATTAATTTAGGATATCTAGTCAGCAAGGACATGTTGGACCAAAGGGTCTGTTTCCATGCTTTACAGGACTATGACTCTATGATTCTGTAACTGTTTGGTTAACTCATGTCAACACATGATAAATAGTTTGTGACTGTTGAAGTACTGCCTGCTAAAAGAGAACATCAAGACTACTCAAAGAGTCAGGTAATCACTGGTGCATCATACAATATCATCACCTTCACAGATCAGTGTGAAGTAACCCAACATGGTAATCCAAAAATGAAACACTTGTAAGCAAGGTTGAGGCTCTTTGATAGCCTCATTCTGAGGCTAAGAAGGCAGATTATTTGGTAAACTCAATGCAACAACAAGAATTAAAATCTGGAGTTCCAATTCATAGATAGAAAATGAGTCAGTCATCTCAGCTGAGATAAGTATAAAGCTTGGACTGGTAATACTCAAGAAGCCAAAAAAGATTTGCAAACTAAACCATTGAGAGCAGAACAGATCTGGGAGGATTGCAATGATATATTTACAGTGTTAGGAAGTTTTTCTGAAAAATATCATCTCGAAGTAGATAATAGATCAAGACCAATTCATCATCTGCCAAGGAAAATTGTAAATGCCCTCAAGCCCAACTTTAATGACAAAGAGAAAAGAGCTGGAAAAGGACATAGTTAAGAAGGAGACAACATATACAGAATGGATATATAGCATGGCAGCAGTGAAACAACTTGAAAAGCTTGGAGAATGCACCAACCCAAAAGCTCTGAAGAGATCTCACTATTCCATGCCAACCATTGAAAGAACTTTTCACAACTTGGGAAGGCAACAATCTTCATGACCCTAGAAGTGAAGAATGGTTGCTGGATAGTGAAGTTGGATGAAAGTAATGGTTTGCTAAGTACATCTGGATGCTCTTCAGTTGATATAGATGATTGCACATCCCATTTGGTATTTCCATGGCACCAAAGAACTATCAACGCAGACAACATGAAATGGTTAATGATTTTCCCAGAGTGGAAGCTATAGTGCATGATCTGCTAGTTTAAGGATGCAGACACAGTGGAAGAATCTATTGTTGACTATCATCAAAATCTAGCGCAACTGCTCACAGACTTTGCCAGATGAACCTGAAGCTGTACGAGAAAAAATACAAATAAAGATGCCTGAAGTCACCTATATAGATTATGTACTGACAGCAAATACCTGATCCCCAAAAAGGTGAAAGCTGTAGCAATGCGGTGATGATGACCAGAGGTAATAGTACAATGATTTGTTGGATTCATCAACTATTTAGCAATAGTCTTGCCCAATTGGTCATTGGAATTTGGACAATTTTACCATTTCACAGAAAAGCTTTGCAGTGGTAATGTGGCATGGAAAAAGAAACAGCATTCACTAAAATTAAGCAAGTGGTGACAGCAACACTAGCGCTGAAATACTAAGATGCAGATGTTCAACTCACCATGCAGTGTGATACCAGTAAAGCAGGGCTTGGAGTATCTGGAATGCAGCAACGACAACCGGTTGCACTTGCATCCACATGTGAAAATAAGTAAAGACTTCATATTCAAAATGCTTTCTCCTCAAATAAAAAATGGGGAACCAAATGATGGCAAGGGAGTCAAATCAATACTTTGAATCACTCTTCAAGGTAGAAGATATTATAGCATTTCAAAAAATATTAAATAGTCAAGGATCAAAGCAGAAAAAGGAAATAAATACAATAACAATCTTTGGGAAAAAGTATTAGCAAAGTTAATGGGGCTAAATGACAATATGTCCACTGGGCCTGATGGGTTGCACTATAGGATATTAAAGGAATTAGCTACAGAAATAGTGGATACATAATTGGCAAACTTCCAAGAATCCTTAGATTCAGGAACAGATCTAGAGGATTGGGAAAAATAAAATGTAATACCTTTACTCAGAGAAGGAAGGTAGGAAAAATAAACACGTAACTATAGGCCAGTTTGTTTAATATCTACCATTAGGAAAGTGTTACAGTGGGCAAAAACTTGGTAGATGCACTATAATGTGGACAAATATGAGGCCTTGCACTTTGGCAGGAATGATAAAGGAGGTGAACATTATTTAAATGTAGAAAAACTGCAGAAAGCTGCAGTACTAGGGGATTTGGAGATCCTTGCGGATAACTCACCTAAAGCTTGCATCCAAGTTGAGCAGGTAATAAGGAAGGCAAATGGACAGTCACCTGAGTGTAGAATTGAACCTGGGTCCCTGGTACTGTGAGGCAGCAATGCTAACCACCGAGCCACCACGTCACCCATGTAGGGAGGGGAATACAGAACTTAAGGCCAAGTCAGCTAAAAGTGTAGTTGCCAGTGGTGGATCCTCATTCACATTCCCAAATCTCAAAATCAAAGATGTGCACAAGGCCTGGAGAAACACAGAAACCTTGATGTCTTGTAGGGCTGTAGATGACATGGATAGGGAAAAGTGATAGTATGGAGGGAGTTTGAAAGCAAGAATGAGAATTTTAAAATTGAAGTTCAATCAGGGACCAGTGCAGGTCAGCAAGCACAAGAGCGACGTGTGATATGGCAACACTTTTCCAGTGATGGAGGTGAACATAAAACATACACCAAAGAAAGATGAACAGAAGAAAATAAGCAGAGGGAATAAAAATTGTAACAATCAAAATTCAGTTGGTCAAGTTATAACATGATTTTCACTGATCAAGGCAACCAAACATCAGGGTCCTTCAATAGTTTATTGCTCTCCCAATGCCTGTTTTACATATGTTCTGAGCTAATCAAGGTCTGTGCTGCAAATCAGCATGCGTAATCTGCATTGGGTACAATTAACTTAATTTGTAAGGGACAATGAGGTCTGTGCACACAAGAAGCTGCATCAATATCTTAAAAATTGTTTACTCCAGAGAATTGGGATCCCTGTGTTGAGGGAACTGAGGCCTGCCTTCCTGATTTAATTTTGCGTACGCTGCTGGTAAGGGGCTCCTATCTAAGTAAACTGACTATGATTTCAATCCTGTTGTTACTTTCATAAAGTGTTTTGATATGCATTTTATCCAAAGGCTGAGAGTTGTGTTACCAGAAAAACATGTTAATTTACTCATCTGTTTTAATGACGTATTGATTTTAGCAGTTCAGTTCTTGCTGAGTGTGCACAACAGCTGTCATTACTGCAGACCGAGCAGAGTATCTGAGCTAAGCAATATATGCCCCTTGTTGAGAGAAATGCAGAGACTTAAAAGGAAAACAGATATTGAAAGGTCATTCAAGGGCTGCATGCAGTAAATTGACAAATCTCTTGAGTTCAAAATCAGTTAAATAGTCAGCAAATTGGATTTATACTCAAAAAATGACTTGAACTCAATCTCAGTTAAAGTCTTTTTTCTGGAAAAAACTCATTGACTGAAAAGGATTGAATAGCTTGTCGTGGACAACCAGAAGGGGAAGGTGAATTCACTTATCTTATAATCCAACATACACGATAACATACTGCCTGTGATAAAAGCCATTTTCAAATTCCTGTGGAAAGATAACAAGATTTTAACTTCTTCCTTGGTCCCAGTCAATCTGGTATACAGGAAGTGAAAAGTGTTCATACTTCCTTCATGTTATTAAGACTTGAGAATTTCTAATAGAAAATAAAATGATTTTAAACTAAGGATCCCAGAATTTCTATTTGATTAAATAATTTTACTGTAACTAATAGACTTTGTGATGAAATTGCTATCTTGGAATTTGCGTATTTTGATTGTGCATTCCAAGGATATATTGGGCTTCCATTAAAATTGGAGTAAAAAGTTGTCTCTTTAATTTTCTCAAAATAAGAATTTTCGTGGCACCCGATTTGGAAAGTTATTTTGTGTCCCACATGTTGAAAAAAATAAACGGACATGTTTCAGCTTTTTGATAAGCCTGATAACAGAACACAAAACGTTGTGCCAAGAGAAACATGTGTGAAAAGAAGCCTTAGGTAGAGGACCAAAGCAGAGCTGCAGGCCAGTGACAGAGTGACAAACAATCCAGGCTCCAATTTCATGGCTGGACAAGTGGAGATGGCTGTGACAAAGTCTGTCATGTGCCGATGCTATGGGCAACCATCCACAGAGGTCAGCCGCACTCTGTGTGACAGGAGATGTGGAGCCTCATACTGTGCATTCCATTTGCTTTATCTGAGGACAGATGCAGGCAACTGGAGATTTGTGAAAAATTTTCAAGAAGTTTGCCAAAATTAGCATTTTACAAGAAGTGAAATCTTTTTAAAAATCCAACTCTGTGAGCTATGTTAACGGAAATGTAAAACTAGACTGGTTACTATCAATGTCATTTATTTTGAAGAGAACTTGAACTCATCTATATCTCTCTTTACCCACCAAAGGATGGTGCAGTTCAGTACATTGATGCAAGTTTGGGCTGATGTACTTCGCCAACTGCACTGATGTGAAAGGAGACAGCACTTTCTCTGTTCCTGCACATCTATTGGTGCTAGTCAGCAGTGGGTCGTATTCCTGTTAAGCCCTGTGACACCAGCTATACTGTAGTCATGTTTACATCTAGTATTAAGAAGAGTATATCAGTGAAGCTTGATATATATTTTCTGGGATTAATGACCTGAGAATTAATTAGGCAGTCATTGATTGTTTGACTAACTTCACCTTTCGCCTTTAATCTGGCTGAACATTGCAAACCCATGGCAAACTTACCAGAGCCCAGCACAACAAAAGCAGCTGCCCTCTGCTGCCAGGAGCTTGCCATCCCAACCTGAGCCCAGAGACATCATTGACCTGCAATGCTGATGACCAGAAATATTTACATTGGGAAGTGAGCAAGTAAGTATGGATTGTACATGATGCTCCATTTAACTTTCTGTTGTGGTATTATTTTCTGTGCAAATTTGCTGTTGGTGTTCACCACTGAATAGGAACAACAGTTCTTTTTAATAAAACGTTGAGTTGTATTACAGAGAATCTGTGGAATCTTTAAACTTTGGAGCAGGGCGGGTACTCAAAACTATATATTTTGAGGGTCTCACGAGAGAAAACCATCCAACAGGACAAACCATGCATTAGATAGACTAAGATTGCAATGCACAAACTATTGCCTGTTCACTAGGTCTGCATTCTCTTCTCACATCTGTCAAACCACACATATATTTCCAAACCTTCAGTTTCATGGTAATTTTCCTGATACCTGAGCAGGGCTTAGGTGGTCACTCCTTTGAAATGCCATAAGATGTTTTATTAACCTAAATGTGCGAAATAAGTTGAAGTTGGGGGTGTCTTCACTAAGACATCAAGGGGATGTTTTCCTGGATCACAGGCATCGATGGAGATATGAGATGCCTTACACCCTGGAGGATGCGAGTCCAGAAAGTGAGGGTGACACAGTGTCGATGTCATCTGCTGTGCTCACCACCAACATGGACTCGTGCTCCTTGTTAGCTTGGTCGCAGTGACAGTAATGGCAGCGGCGAGTGACAGAGGTGAGTTTGGGTTCCTGGTGGCATCCATGTTCAGCACAGATTCATGGAGGCAGAGGCGAGTTTGGGCCTGAAGTGGACTCATAGTGGCGGCAGAGTCAAGTTTGGGCTGGTGCAATGCCCGGAGGCAGCAGTGGTATCTTCGTTGGTGAGATCCAGCAAGGACTCATAGTGCAAGAATATCAGTGGAGGCAAGATGGTGGCAAAGATTGGCAACTTCTGTCCCAGTGACAGTGGCATGGCAAAGCAGATCCATGCCCAACCACCAGGCCCATAGTCTATGGTGGAGCACTTTTGTTTTCGTTTATTTTTCTGTGTTTTAAGTTGGCATCAGAGAGCGGGAACACTATACAACACATTTCACTGTATTTTGTAACAAAAGACACATGACAATAAATAAATCAAATCAAATTAAAGTTGTGTTTTGTAGAATTGAAAGCTATGCCAAACTTACAAACCTGTTTGTACAGTGTGTGGATATTTACAAACATCCAGTTTTCAAGACTCCATCTGTTCAAGAGTAATTTTCAAATAAGAAGTCACAGAACTCAACTATAGAAAAGCCTACTGACGAATTGTACACGGGATTCATGACCATGTGAGTCTCCCATCTTTTTAACCCCCTCTCAGTCATTTGTAATAATTATATCTTTTTTATTTGTTAAAATGTAGCTATCACATTTCAAATAAACTTAACTAACCAGTTCAAAAATGAAGGAGAAGCAATTCCAAGGTTTTTTTTGATGAGAGAGTGAAGATTTATTATTTGTTAATCCCGAGAAACTAAAATGCAACTTCAAGCAAATACAAAAACACAGGTGAAGAAAAACATTGAAAGAAAAGCAATAGAGGGAACTTTAGCGACAACAAGGTGTAGAGCTGGATGAACACAGCAGGCCAAGCAGCATCATAGGAGCAGAAAGGCTGACGTTTCGGGCCTGGACCCTTCATCAGAAAAGGGGGAGGGGAAGGGGGTTCTGAAATAAATAGGGAGAGAGGGGGAGGCGGATAGAAGATGGATAGAGGAGAGGATAGGTGGAGAGGAAACAAACAGGTCGAAGAGGTGGGGATGGAGCCAGTAAAGGTGAGTGTAGGTGGGGAGTTAGGGAGGGGAAGGTCAGTCCAGGGAGGACGGACAGGTCAAGGGGGCGGGATGAGGTTAGTCGGTAGGAGATGGGGGTGCGGCTTGAGGTGGGAGGAGGGGATAGGTGGGAGGAAGAACAGGTTAGAGAAGCAGGGACAAGCTGGACTGGTTTTGGGATGCAGTAGGGGGAGGGGAGATTTTGAAGCTTGTGAAATCCACATTGATACCATTGTGCTGCAGGGTTCCCAAGCGGAATATGAGTTGCTGTTCCTGCAACTTTCGGGTGGCATCGTTGTGGCACTGCAGCAGGCCCAGGATGGACATGTCGTCTGAGGAATGGGAGGGGGAGTTGAAATGGTTCGTGACTGGAAGGTGCAGTTGTTTATTGCGAACCGAGCGTGGGTGTTCTGCAAAGTGGTCCCCGAGCCTCCGCTTGGTTTCCCCAATGTAGAGGAAGCCACACCGGGTACAGTGGATGCAGTATACCACATTGGCAGATGTGCAGGTGAACATCTGCTTGATGTGGAAAGTCTTCTTGGGGCCTGGGATGGGGGTGAGGGAGGAGATGTAGGGGCAGGTGTAGCACTTCCTGCGGTTGCAGGGAAAAGTGCCGGGTGTGGTGGGGCTGGAGGGGAGTGTGGAGCGGACAAGGGAGTCACGGAGAGAGTTGTCCCTCCAGAAAGCAGATAAGGGTGGGGAGGGAAAGATGTCTTTGGTGGTGGAGTCAGATTGCAGATGGCGGAAGTGTTGGAGGATGATGCGTTGGATCCAGAGGTTGGTGGGGTGGTACGTGAGGACGAGGGGGATTCTTTTTTGGTTCTTATTGCGTGGACGGGGTGTGAGGGATGAGTTGCGGGAGATGTGGGAGACACAGTTGAGGGTGTTCTCGACCACTGAGGGGGGGGATGTTACGGTCCTTGAAAAACAAGGACAACTGAGATGTACCGGAGTGGAATGCCTCATCCTGGGAGCAGATGCGGCAGAGGCGAAGGAATTGGGAATAGGGATAGCATTTTTGCAGGAAGGTGGGTGGGAGGAGGAGTATTCTAGGTAGCTGTGGGAGTCGGTGGGCTTGAAATGAATATCGGTTTCTAGGTGGTTGCCTTAGTTCGGACAGGAAGGTGAGGCAATTGCTGTTTCAAGTTTCTGTAAGCTTTGGGCATTGAGAGTAGAACTGGAGTTCCAGCTGTTCAGCTGCTGTGCTGTTTCCTATGTTTCCTCCAAGTGCGTAGTTCTGTGTCTAACTTACTGGAATGCTCCTGTAGTTGCCTGTGGTAGCACCTGCTCCCTTCTGTTCTCTTTGGCAATGAATTTTCCTCAACCTTGTCTACTTTCTCTGAAACAGCACTGCCATCATTTCTGCTTCTGCTATACTTCCCAGTGGCTTTTCCATAAAGAGAGGCAATACCTTTATTTCGCCCTATCTTTTTTTTCCCTTCCTTTATTGTTATTGACCTAGCTCTGTCCTTTTAAACTCCTTCTGCGTCTGTCCTGATCCTTTCTGACACTTCCAGCTTGACTTCAGCCTTTTTTAACTCAATTCGCTCTTCATGGGCAATCCTATATTTAATGGATTCTACTGCTTCTTATAGTGCTTCTGAATGCCTCAAAGTTCCTGCCTTTTTGCCTTTTCCTGCTGGTTTAATTTGAGTGACCTTCTTGAGCTACTCCAACCCTCATTTATTTCTGTAGCTCTCTATAGTGTTTCTGAAACCTTTTCGTTTCCTGGTTTTCTTGCCACTTGCTGCTGGCTTTAAAATGAACCTTGCCAGCTTCTCTGGGCAATCCTTTTTATGTTGGATGGGTATATTTTTCTACCAACTAATTCATTATCCAACAAAATAGTTAAAACCTGGCATTGAAAAGCTTGGGATTACCTCTACTGTTACCAGACCCATAATAAGTTATTCTGAAAATAAACTTTAGCCAGTTGCATACCTAACTCTTTCTCACAAGCCCTTTTATCAGCACATTGGGATTTTATCTACTTTCTGGTGGATTTCTTTTTACTTTCCTCAATGGCAAGGTCTATGAGCAACTGAGGGGTGCTTCTGAAAATGCTAATTTCTCTCTTGCTGGCAGTTTAAAGCTGTGGTCACTGTTCCTTTTGATACAACTGTTTTGATACAAACTGCTGATAGCCAATGTAGTCAACATTGCCTGAGCAAACACTGACCACCCCTAAAACTACAGACACTGGTCTTGTAGCTTGAGTTTCTGGAGACATTGAAACCAACAATTTTCAACTAGCAAATGTGTTTTGGTACAGTTATTACACCAGTATTTACCTGACAATTTGGAAATTATGCCTCTGTATGACCTGTCCTGAAAAAGCAGGAGATATCCAATCTGGCCAATTACCACCCCGTCAGTCTACTCAGCAAAATGATAGAAGGTTATTATTGACTGCGGTCTCCAGGTGCACATAGTCAGCAATATCATGGCTCACCATTGCTCAGTTTGGCTTTTCCAAGGGCCAGTTGGTTCCAGACATCATGATAACATCGATTCAAATATGGACAAAAGAGCTGCACTCAAGAGATGAGGTGAGGCTGAATGCTTTTAACGTTAAAGTTACATTTGAACAAATATAGCAACTAGGGAGCCTGAGCAAAAATGAAGGCAAAGGGAATAAGACAGTTTAAAGAACAGCAGTGAGCCTTCCTCTGACCAGTGAGGCCACTCAGAAGTTAGCTACACTCACACATGACAGACCCACCAATAATGGTGTGGCCCCTGTTGTTTATTATAAGCAAGGAGATTCTGGGGTCGGGGGATACAGAGAGATGGTGGCAGGGAGGTGTTGCAAGCAAGGCCCGGGAAAAGCCCTTAATCGGTCATTAATTCATCACTTATAGGTCTCCGCACCATGTATGACATTATCTGCCTGTACTGTGCATAAAATAAAACTTTTCACTGTACCTAGGTTCATGTGACAATAAATCAAATCAAACCAATTGGCAGCAGAGTAGGAAGATTGACATAGGGCCTTACCATCAAGAGATTAATTTAATTGAAGACAATAAAGCAGCAGAGTTCAGAGACACTTCCAACCTATAATTAAGTTTTCTTCTGACTTCCAGGTCCACCACCCTCTCCTGGACTGGAAGATTCTGGTCATTGTGCTATTTCAAAGATTTTAAAAGCGCTCGGAGCTGTCAATCAAATATAACTAACAAACTGTGATAACTGAATGCTATGAAGTTGGTGACATAGCACCAAACCTATAATTATAACCCTCAGGATTTTTCAATAGACACCACGAAATAGCAAGCAGTGACTTTTTTTTTAAACACTTAAGATTTTCTTCAAATATTTAGAGGATAAATTTAGATTCCTTGAGAGTTTGACAGCTGCCTGGTCACTTCCCTTGAATTTCCAATGAGTTGACAGCTCCAATGAGTTTATAATCTATTTACATTCAACTCATGTCTTCTTTTAACAATCCCAAAGGGCACTTTTCCTTTTGCAAAGGGTACTTGATCATTCCCAAAGATGTCGGAGAACCATATCCAAGAATGTGACCTAAAACTCCAAAAGCATACCCTACCTTTCCAAAGAACTTTGGTAAGTTTAAATCTTCTCCTAACAGGTCAACTGTGGATAGATGCAAAATGCAACAAACCACAATGTTCCACAAGCAAAAATTGTGGGATCCATCTATATTCAGGTTCAGAATTTGTAGATTTGGGTCGTCAGCACCATTTAAGCTAATCCAGGGCTCTCTTTATTTGTGGAAAAAAAAAATCATCCCTCAGTGCTAAGTTCAAACAGACCTAATTTTCACTGGACCAAGGGCCTTATGCCACATTGTGTGAGTTGCGCATTTTTGGAGTGGATGTAAATACTCACAAAGGACCAGATAAGGTGTATGGAACCGTCAATCTATCACACTATTTCAATGCCCAGATCTTTAAAATTGAAAGAAGAAGCCTGTCTATGCTTGTGAGTTGAAGGACTTCAGCATTTGCTACTTCTGAATCTGTTTGTTGACATAACGCTAAACACTTGTTATAGCATCAATAATGCTTGACAGCTTCTGCAGCTAATCATCATTGAAATGGAGGGCTCCAAGCACACAGGTTGACAGTTCCAAGTAGTTATTAAATAATAGCTGTCTTTCATGTGGTTTTATAATACAAAAGCTTGTTTTTATGTTTAGGAATTAAGTTTTTGAGGTAACTTAAGTGTATTGAATGGTCTTCCATGAATGCCCAAGCATCTTTCTTTATATATAATGAAGTCTGTAATAGATATTTAGAACTTTCTTTTATTTCATCTCAGCATGGCTCCTAGGGTCTGGCCATAGTAGATACCAAGTGAGTTGAAGGGAGTAAGGGAAATGAGGATGTGTGGAGGGACCATATTGGAATGAATGTGCATGGGGACTCGGTGGGATTGTAAGAGATGAAGCTTAGAGAGGCTAAATTTTAACAAAACTACTGGGAAGATGTCCCGGAGCGATGAGGTGGGCCTTTTAACCATTGCTCATTGGCACTCGCCAACCCTGTATGCCACCTCCGATTTGTGTCCAGGGTGCCAGACTTCAATCCATTACATACCTAACCATCGTCCATGCCAGCACCACTCCTCCCAAACCCTCCAAAATGAATATCAAACCATACAGAGCACTTCTTTCTGAGATTACCTGGCTATGTACACAGCCCTCAGAAGTAAAATTCCAGGTTTGGATACTAGTCAATCTGCATACACAAATTGTAGTACAACATGATTAGTGGGTTGGACTAATTTCTAAGCTTAGATTTTCTTGTACTTCTAATATTTTCATGTACCATTGCACTTTTGGTAAATCCATTAGGCCCGAACATTTTTTTTCCCATTATCACTGCTTTTCCTTCAATAGTCACACAAAAAGCACATGGAAGGATGCTTGTGGTTAAATGTGTGAGATTAGATCTTAACCCTCTGACTAACAATGGAAAGAAATCTAGGCAATTGTTCTCATTTTCCGTTCTGGTTGTCATGGTGATATGTGGTTAGACATAATAGCTCTCCAATCCTGCGTCTTTGGTGAGAATTATGATTTCTTTCAGGATCACATCCATCACCTTAATTATGTCATCACACAGTCTCATAGTTCTGATTCTCCTTTCTTAAGTCTTCTCATCAAGTAATCCCCTTAGTAACCTTTCCATAAAAGTTCCAATGCTATTTTGTTCAGTGTCTAATACAGATCGTTTTGTGCTCATGATAGGACCAAGATGACCACGACATTTAAACAAACCTGGAAATTATTGAGTTCTGTGTAATCATGTTTAAAATCATCAGATGTTTTCATAGAATGATACAGCATGGGAGACCATTCAATCCATCAGATCTATACTGACTCTTTGATCGAGAGATACATTTTTTCCCATTTAGCTGACTTCTCCTAATAACCCTGCATCTTTTTTTCCTTTCAAGTATTTATACAATGTTGAAAATTACAGTTGAATTTGCTTCCACCACCCTTTCAGTCCCACGGAGTTGTTTGCTCTGGAATGTACTGTCAGAAAGATTCTCCCCCTTTAAGTCCTTCTTTAAACCTAGTTCTGTTCCTTCCAAGTCATATCTTTGGCTTGGTATCCATTTTCATCAAACAGCACTGAAGCATTTAAGATGGTTCTTATACATTAAAGATGCAATACTAGTTGTTGTTGGTGAAATGCCATGTCAAGAAGCGCTTTTTACCTCCCATGCTGCAAGCTGTGGGGGGGCATCTTGCTGGATCACTAAACTAGACAGGGCAGGTATAAGACCCTCTCTCCAGAGTGATCATTAGTGTTAGGAATTATTATTAGTCATGACAGCTATAATCCTTTCTAAGTCCTTATGTGTAGAGAACATTCGTAAAGCAGCTGTTGACCTGCAAATTTATTTGACTTGAATATTAATGCTGGTATTTGTGTGGCTGAAATTTATTGGAGAGTGAAAGAACTGGGAGAATTGTAAGGCAAGGTTGTTAGTGTGGGGAAGGAGGAGTTGCTCAGTTGAAATGTCGTACAATGAACTACTGCCAAAATGATTTGGCTGCAGACAAGCAACTATTTTAGCCCTCCTACTTTCTCTGCACTTGCTTCTACCACATCAAAAACTTCTTCATTATCATTTGGAAGGTCTTTATCCAATGGATATTGTCTTGTCACAGCGTCAGGGGCCTGGGTTTAATTCCAGCCTCAGGCAAATGTCTGAACGGAGTTTGCGCATTCTCCCCATGTCTGCATGGGTATCCTCCTGGTGCTCCGGTTTCATCCCACAGTCTAAAGATTTGCAGGTTAGATAGATTGGCCATGCTAAATTGACCATAGTGTCCAGGGATGTGCAGACTAGGTGGATTAAACATGGGAAATGCAAGGTTACAGGGATAGGGTAGGTTTGGGTGGAACACTGTATGGATGGGCAATGTGGACTTGATGGGCTGAATAGCCTACTTCCATACTGCCAGGATTCCATGATTCTATACAACAGTTCTTGATAAATGTCCACAAATGTAACATACTAATGTACTGATGATAATGATTCTTTTTAAATTACAACAGATGATCTGCCAATCAATTCACTCAAGCAGTGTTTTTTTTAACATTGACAGCTGCAGGATCTTTTTTTTTCAAATTTTAATGGTATGGGCCAATTAAATATCTTCAGATCATGACTTAAACAGATCCTATCTGCTCTAAGCATTTAGAATTAGAATTAGAATTAGGTTATATTGTTTTTGCTTCCTCCATAAATTCCTGACTCTTGCATTCTGAGATAATGGTGTTGGAACAGTGAAAAAATTTAAACTCAGCATTAACTCCAAATGGCTCTCCTGAGTTTGGATTTTGCATCTGTGTGATTCATGACCCGCTTTTTCTCACTGCTGGCAAATATAGGATCAATTGGAAATGGGTCCAGTGCCTCTGCATCCCGACCTCTTTAAAAGTTTTATGAAGTTAGCCTAACTCTGCAAAAATCCATTGCAAGGAACTTCACAGGAGTATTATAAATTAGACACCTAGCTATCTAAGGTAATATTACCGCAGATGATCAAAAGATTTGCCAAAGAAGTAAGTTTTGAGGAATGTTTTCAAGGAGGAAACAGGTGGGAGAGACCGAGAGGATTAAGCCTCAGTTCAAATAACTGAATGCACATCCACTCATGGTAGAGTACTGACAATCAGGAGGATGTCAGAACTGGAGAAGAGCCATGATTGCAGTGAGAACTGAAGAATAGGTGGGTGTGTTGTCATTCTTGAGAATGCTGCAGAGGTAGGAATGGATGAGTTTGGAAAGGAATTTGAAAACCATAATAAGAGTTTTAACCTTGATGGAATATCTGTGGTCAACAGGGAAACAATGAAGATGACAAAATTGTTTATTCATGTAGTGTGTCAGTACAAATTGTGACATTTTACAGTATACAATAACTTAAAATATATTTTATTCACTATAACCCAGTAGTTCATTAGGATACTGTCCTAGGCTCAACCATCTTAAACAACGTCAATGATTTTCTCTCCGTCATCAGTCAGAAGTGGGGATGTTTGCCAATGATTGCACCCGACTGCAACCCCTCAACGAAGACTCTCCAAGGGAATGCTTGCAGCAAGACTTGGGGAAGTAGACCGTCCAGGAACCCAAGAAGACTCAGGTGAAGATCCATCCTGACCTGTAAGACCAAACTTCGTGAAAGTGGGCCAACTCTACCTTGGGAAAGAGGAAGATTCCAAGGGCTTAGCAGGTAGATTGTTGTGGGTAATGTCCTTTTTCAGGTAGATAGAGCCAATTAAAGAGTAAATATTGTGGGAATTTGGGGAAAGCTCACATGGTGTTTTTAATAAGGAATATTTTGTTAATAAAATTAAGTTGACCTGCAAATTGAATTCTGTGTTCCTTTGACCCGTCACCAACAAGAGTGTTTGGGTAAAGTGTTTTTAATACATACACTGGTAAAAGTGTCCAAACATGGACAAAGCACCCTTAGTACAACCTAATCTTAGCTCATTAATAAGGAGATCACATTCCCAAACCTGCTGGGTGGACACTTGACATTAATTTCCAATATGGAAATCAAAGCAGGTACCTGGCAATTCCAGCTCACAACGAGCTCCTCTGGACCTTCTGGAAAACCAGCACCAATGTCCCAGGCACTGTCTCTTGGTAACAGCCATGCGATCCCCAAGTCCAGGCACACTAGCTTCTGACATGAGCCAGACTCTCTGTGTCATCATGGGACATCTCTCTCTCTGATCAACTTACAGTATGCTTCTGCACTTCTACGCTGCATTCTCAAGCATGGTAGCACCTTTCATCGAAATGCTGCTTCAAGAACACTTTTTGTGTGTAGGAACAAATACCCAGCTCACGTACTGGACCAGGCAACATCTCTGGGCTACTCGCTTATTCTCTTAGCACTCGCTCACTTTGTGCCTACCTGGATGCTCACAGCACCCCTGCCTTATCTTATCCTGCCTTTCCTTTTACCGTTTCACTGTTTGAGCCCCACTTTAAAGGTTCACAATGCTTCTGTCTTGCTTTGAAGTTGAGCATTGACACAAAACCAGGCAACTTGTCATGCTGGTCAGCAGCGTTCCATCAAGGGACAGAATGAAAATAAAACCTGGAGAAGGAATTCCAAAGGGTAAGAGATGTTTGACATATCTTCATCAAATGAAGTTCAGGAAGCAGATTCAGAGTTAAATAAGTTAGCACAGATGACTCTCACTGAAGCTGAAGCTGTAAGTATTCCTGAGAGTTATCATACTAATTTCTGAGTTTTGATGTGGACAAAGGATGAATGACTGTTTACCAAACAATAATACCACCCAGACATCATCAGGAGATATTGCAAGTAGCACATGATATTCCAATGGCAGTGCATATATTCTATAGATGGAATATGGAAACCCAGGCATGATAAAGAGGTATTTTACATGGCCAGGATTTCATAAAAATATAGTGCAGTTCTGTAGAAAATGTCATACATATCAGGTGACAGGAATACCTCAGCATATAATCAGACCAGCACCTTTTGATACCTGTACCAGTCTTCAGGGAACCATTCAGTCAAGTGTTTGTGGACTGTGTAGGGCAGTAACCCAAAACAAAAGCAGGGGGCTATCAGTATATCCTCACTCTTATAGATATGACAAACTGCAGTGCCTGCAGAATACTGACAGTGGAAGGCAGGGGAGGGCAGAGGAAGTGAGGGATGATGTATTTGATTGTGGCATCTTGCTGAACATTTTCACCTAAACTGATATGGACAGATAGGTCAGGGGAGGTGATGGCCTAGTAGTATTATCACTGGACTGTTAATCCAGAGACCCAGGTAATGTTCTGGGGACATTGGTTCAAATCCTGTCACGGCAGATGATGGAATTTGAATTCAATAAATATCTGGAATTAAGAATCTGGTGATGACTGTGAATCCATTGTCAATTGTCAGGAAAAACCCATCTGGTTCACTAATGTCCTTTAGGGAAGGAAACTGCCTTCGTTATCTGGTCTGGCCTACATGTGACTCCAGACCCACAGCAATGTGGTTGACTCTTAACTGCCCTCTGGGCAATAAATGCTGCCTGGCCAGCGATGCCTTCATCACATGAATGAATAAAGGAAAAGAAAATGGATAGATTAGTGAGCACAATGTTAGGTAGGTTTTTGAGATGCATTCAAGAGCCAATAGTTACTTTTGAAATATAGTCATTATTGTTTTATAAGGAAACACAGCAACTAATTCACACAAGAGAGTCATGAAGTGAATGACCGATTAATCTGTTTCAGTGGTGTTTGTCAGAACATCAATAAAATTCATGCTCATCAAAAAGTGCCAAGGGAATTTTTTATAAGATTTCACCTGAAAAATAATTTAGCACTTTCTCAGAACTGCATTGAAGTGTCAATTTAGACTATGTCTTCAATGTGGAATGGGGCCTGAAATCACAATCTACCAACACAGAGGGAAGGTATTACTAACAAACCAGCTGACCAGGTTCTAAGATGGTCTTGCTCTGAAATGTGCTTCACCATATCTATTTTCTGCAGCAGTATAAGGCTGCATCAATGGAAAAATGAGTGCTTATTGGTTGAGTAACCTTTTCCCTTCAGTGAACATGACAAAAATGAAGGAGATAGCAAGAAATGAAGGATGATTTCTGAAGGACATGGAGACTCAGGACTGCTGCAAAATGAAGGTGCCAAATGAACAATATTGACTTGCATCACTATAGCTTACAGTCACAAATTTCCAGCAATTGATGTAAAACCTGGATTGCTGAAGGAGATTTGAACAGCTGTATAATATGTGGCTGAATGTTTTCCTGTATGTAGGTTGCTGACGTGTATCACTGAAGCTTGTCTAAGCACCACTGCTTCATCATATTTAAGCAACTCTGATGTTGAGAAGAATAATTTCAGAATGTTTTGCTTTCCTAGTCTTCTTAACTGTGATATTCAAAACCTCCCAATAATAATCAGTGAGGGTACATGACATAAATTGTACATGACTATTGGGAGAAACAGGTTTGATGGGTTGACTAGACTTTCTTAATTCATAATTTCTTTTGTTCCTGTGTTGTTTCATTTTTAATAGTTTAGTCAAGATCCTGGCCTTGACAGACAGTTCCAATTAGATTGAATTGAATATTCAAGTAGCTTTTTAATTTCCACTTCAAATATTCCCAATGCATCAGTAACATTATATTTTCAGAACGATGGTGGACCAGATCTTTGAGCATGGGAATACCTTTGCTAGTCTCAAAATATTAAAGAAGAAAAAATTGTTAGAATTGCATTTGCAGTGTATATTAGAAATCCTTATACATTGAATCTATGTCAAGGCGTTTGATCTAGCGTAGATTGTCCACATTTTAGACAAAGGAGAAAAACTGTTGAAAATAATATTTAGTGTCTAGTGGGAACAAATATCTAGTGGGAACAAATCACTTTAATTACTAAATGTTTTATGCAAGACTATCCATATACTTGCTAGCCATTAAAAGGCAGTATTCCCAACAGTAATTAAGAAAGTTCAGTTTTTAACTAAGTACATGAAAAAGATAAATGTTGTTATAAAACAATTTTCTACCCTATGTGGTGAATTAAATGAGTAGAAAATTCTCAGCCCCTGAACCACTGGGTATTGGTGACAGAATCGTGTCAGATGGCCAATGACAAGCTTCTGCCATTGAGAGCAATAGACCCTGTTCTATAACCAAACCTCTTACTACTGAGCGGCAAGAGGCCTATTTGCTTATATTTAGAAAAAATATATTTAGAAATTAGAGAGAGACAGTTGGTGACAGTTTAACCTGAGGGTCACCACACCTTAGGGGAGGGGAGAGGTTGAGGAGGTGGGACCTTGCATATATTAGCATTCTCATTATGATGTCATTTCACCTCATTGATATGTTGTTTCCTACTCTCCCACCTACCAGATAGGAAGTAGATGTAGAGAATTCCCAATAGGAAGGGCAGACTGGGCACTGCCGCCCACTGCTCCAAACCTCCCCATCAGTCATTAACATTGCAGAGAGTGCTCAAATAGGCAGCAGTTACACACAGCCAACATCCAGCAGCTTCACTAGATCCCCTGCAGTAAAATGAGATACCCTCTGTCTGACATGTCTGCGACAAATAAAATGAATTGTGCAGAACTCTGGACTGCCAGTGCTCGATCAAGTGATTGGTTGGGCTTTTAAGATGATATTGTAAGAGGTCCCTGCAGTAGCCAGTATTTCCACCTGTGGTGAGTGGGAGAATACTCCATCATGGGAGCAAACCATAAATGATTCATCTATTGATGCCAATATAGCTGCTGAATCTGGCTTCCAGTTTGCAACACATTTACTTCCAAAAGAAAATCTTCATCTTATAAATACTTATCTTTCTCGTCTTTTAATCTTTGTATCTTATTTTACTATTAACTTTATCACTTTTAGTTGAGTAACAACAGAAGTTGCTTTGCAATATTAAGATTAAAGCTTTTCTGTTGGTAACTTTTTTTAAAATTGAAATACTCAAACTGAAAGGGAGTCATAAATAATTATACAATTTTAAAATTCACAGGCCACTCTGAGGACATGCATGGTGTGGTTATGACACTACCTCGATTTCATTAGAGGCACAAGTCTGGAAATCTCTTTGCTGTGAAAATTTGAGTTATTTGGTTGAACTAACTTTAACCTTAAACAAAAAAAAACACATAGAAAGAACTGAGATGCTGGAAATCTGAAGTAAAAACAGAAATTGCTAAGAGCTTCTGTGGAGACAAAACAGAATTAATGTTTCGGTTCTTGGAAAGTGGGGTAGGAGGCAAGGATTGACAGGACAGCATGGTAGGGAGAATCACTTAAGGGGAATTTTGGGAGGTTGCTGATGGGGCAGGGTGCTTGAAAAGAGAGCATATTCTGGCACACTCATGATGCAACTTTGTGCTGTTTTCTCCCATTGGAGCTAAAATTCAAGCAATAGTGGTCGAGGCCCTTAAATAGCCACTAATTGGTATGTGTGTGAGTGGCATCTGACACCTCCCTTGTTGGAAATTGGGATTCCCCCTTAAAACTTTGTTCTCTTAGTACTTAACATTTAGTATTTCCTCTGTGGAATGAGACTTTATTTAGCTGTGTTACACTAGTAACTAGCTTTCTCACGGTTTAAACCAAGAATTTTTAGGGCGCCACATTACCCTATTATTAGTGTATTGTTTTCAAAAATAAGAAGGTTTTGTTCTAGAAGGAATGAAAACTAACCTTCAAATGGAGAAGGGCAAGGAGACAATGGTCATTGAGTCATAAAGATGTACAGCACAGAAACAGACGTTTCGGTCCAAATCTTCCATGCTGACCTGATATCCTAAGTTAATCTAGACCCCATTTGCCAGCATTTGGCACATTTGGCCCTCTAAACACTGCCTATTCACATACCCATCAGATGCCTTTTAAATGTCATAATTGTACCAGCCTCCACCACTTCCTCTGGCAGCTCATTCCATACACGTGCCACGCTCTACATGAAAATTTTGCCCCTTAGGTCCCTTTTAAATCTTTCCCCTCTTATCTTAAACCTATGCCTTCTAATTTTGGACTCCCCTACACTGGGGAAATGACCTTTTCTTTTCACCCTATCCATGCCCCTCTGTAGGGTTATCCCTCAGCCTCCGACACTCCAGGGAAAATAGCCCAGCCTATTCAGCCTCTCCCTATAGCTCAAATCCTCCAACACCAGCAACATCCTCGTAAATCTTTTCTGCACCCTTTCAAGTTTCACAACATCTTTCCTATAGCAGGGAGACCAGAATTGAATACAGTGCTCTAAAGTGGCCTAAACAATGTCCTGTACAGCTGCAACACTGCATCCCAACTCGTACACTCAATGCACTGATGAATAAAGGCAAGTGTACCAGCAACCTTCTTCACTCCCCTGGAGAAGTGACTCCACCTTCAAGAAACTATGAACCTGCACCCCAAGGTCTCTTTGTTTGGCAACACACCCCAGACCCTACCATTAACCTTATAAGTCCTGCCCTGATTTGCATTACCAAAATGCAAAACCTCACATTTATCTAAATTAAACTCCATCTGCCACTCCTCGACCCACCAGCCCATCTGATCAAGGTCCCTTTGTACTCTGAGACAACTTTCTTCTCTGTCCACTACACCATCAATTTTGGTGTCATCTGCAAACTTACTAACCATACCTCCTTTATTCACTTCTAAATCATTTATATAAATGACAACAAGCAGCTGACCCAGGACCGATCCTGATGGCACACACTAGTCACAGGCCTCCAGTCCAAAGAGCAGCTAGCGTTGTGAGTTACTGCCTTTGGCCTTGGGTCAAAAGGGTTCAAACATATAAAAAAAACAGTTCTGTAAAAGGGTCACTGGACCCAAAACATTAATGCTGCCTTCTCTGCACAGATGTTACGAGACCAACTGAGTTTCTCCAGCAATTTATATTTTTGTTAACTTTAAATTTCTGTTACATAAAATAAGGTTTGTAATTTACCTCTTGATTTTTTTTTGCAGCCTGGTCTTTTAGGTGTAGTTCAATGGCTATGATTAGTACTTGATGTGGGCCAAATTTTCCCAAATGTCAGGTTACTTTTAGGGAGATAATATTAAGGGAATTAATGCTAGGCAGATTGCCTATTCAATCTTGGTGAGGCCCCGGTTCAGCCATAAGTATCCATCTGACCTTCTAATTGACATTATTGTTGGGTGGATTGATAAGTCTATTCGCTGCACGTATAATTTATGTTGGAGATAAAAAATTGCCTCTTATTTCATAGGTCTAATTTAAATGCACTGAGGAGTTGATCATTGACCAGACTCCAGCATTATTTAATCATTTTTGTGTTGATAAGAATAAACCAACTGCAAATTAAGGAGAAAACAAAGATTGGGGTGAATTGGCAGTCCACTTTGCAATATTGCACAAAA
>NC_063343.1:40136015-40194708 GCF_021869965.1 Rhincodon typus | reverse complement strand
ATGCCTAAGTAGGCAATCAGTAAAGTTCCACCATAAGCTAATACCTGCTGGAAGCAGCAGTCAGGTTTAAATGAGACCCTGCAAGGTATGTTCTACAATCACATCTGACAGGAAACTCCTCAAACCATGCAAAATTACCTGAAGTCAACCTTCCCCTTTTCTCTCCCTCCACTTTATGATGGTGTTTCTTTTTCTGGACATACTGGATATGCCTGTATTGTGCATGAAACTGTTTCCGCAGACCAATATTTATGATCTCTTGCTGCCCAATTTCTGGTACTGTCTTCAGGTCCAGCAGTGATTCCTGGTTTGGTGGATGGGTAGTCTGGCATTTATAAATTAGATTTGGGAGCTAAACTCAATCCATGATTTAGCTGCTTTACCTTGGCTCTGTCATATACTAATAATTTCCAAAATTAAAATCATATATTTCCAAAGTAATTCTACTACTGTTATGAGTTTTATTTGAAAATTAAAAAACTGTGAATAAGAAATGCAGCGAGCTTGGCTTCCTTTATTAAAACTAATAAAATTCAAATTAGCTACAGTACCATTCTATATATCTTTACATTAAAGTATCTTTCCCTTCTAGCCAGCACATATCACCATTATATATGAAATCACCTTGTTATTAAAGATTCATAGTAATCACTCATGGGCTTTCCATAAATGGTATGAGCAATATAAAGGGCAAGCCTGGTGTCAGCTTGAGAGGACATGGAGAGCATTTTCCTATCATGTAAATACTGGTGAGTTCCTTTTTGCTTGATATAGTGGAAAGTAAAGGCATCTTTTGTATTCCTACAGGCTGTTTCTGTACTGCACTGCCAGATAGATCAAAGGTATTTGGTGAGATTCCTAGCCATGCTTGTAGATCTTAGCTGAGAGAGCAGCAGCTCCTGGAGCTTTGACACTAGATGGATGTTTGATAGCATTTGCTATTTCTAATAGTGTAATAGGGTCATCAAAATAACAGTTGATGGAAACTATTGATTGCTCCTTCCTTGATGGATGAAGGCCCATCTTTTAAGAATTTGGGTTGTTCTCATTCTTCTCCATTACCAGCAAAATGGTATTCTTCTAAACTGCTTATTGCAACATCTCGACCAGGATCTGCTGTCACAGAGTCAGCATAAGTTCAGAAGGGGCCAAGAAACTACTGCTGTGTACTTTACAGTTAGACAGCACCTAGGGGAAAACATGACCCTCTACTTCATGATTATTGACCTGCCCAAGGTCTTTGACACAATAAGCCATGAGGATGTTTGGAAGGTAATGAAAAAACTTGGTTACATTGAGAAAATTCATCACTCTTGAGCAACACTTCCATTAAGGTTTACTCTCTCACGGCCTAAATGATGGTGAGTCTTCTGAACTATTTCCAATTATTAATTGGCTTTACCATTAGCAGTAAGAAAATTGGACTATATACTTGTGTCATGTCAAGTAATTCAGCCACTTTCACTCGAGCTATCTATGGAAGCTTCTGCAGATCAGAAGCAGAATAAAATACCTAACACTGAGCTATTCTCTTGAGCTGAATTGCCAAGTGTCTGCTCCATACTGAGACAGTCACTGAACTTACTAATAATGTAACCAAAATAGCTGTCACTTGCTTACACAGCAAACCTTCTACAAAGAGCTTGAATTTGCAGTGCTAACTCATGGCAGTCAAAGGAAGCACTACAGACACTGAAGGCTTCACTCAAGATGTCTGAGATTGACTTTGAGACATCGGAGAAGTTTGTTCAAGATCATTGCATGTAGCAAAGCCAAGTAAGAAATGATGTGACCATTTATAAATGCAAATGCATTGCAGAGTTAGACAGAATTGCAAGATGAAGAAATCCAACCTAGCAAGTCATCCAAAACTCAATCGGCTTCAGGGTTCAATCATACTGGCAGCAGAACTGTCCAGAAACATGATCAACTTCACCTTGAAGGATGAACAAGAACTTAGAGTCAAACTTGCTGTGGGAAAATGCACTTTTACAAATGTGTTGTAATCTGGAGACATGTATCATGAAGGTGGATGCTCCAACTTCCTTTCCATGACATCAATGACTAAGAATTTCTCCCACCTCTAACAATTGCCTTAGGCCAGTGTTGGAAGGACTTTCAGGGTGTTACAGGAAAGGTCCCTATGGCAAGCCACAGTTGTAGATTGTACAAATGTGTTTCTCCAAATTTCAGCTCTTTTTGAATAAACAAAAAGAAAATTTGCATGCACTATTATTGCAGTTCAAATTATTGAATGTACATGGACAATAATGGAAATTATAATTCTTGAACAAGAATTCTTTGCTCATTCCAGACTGTCCCACTTTCATCAGTCTCTGCATGTGCATTGCTGACCCAGTCCTTAAACCATGCAGGTCGTCTAATGTTATACATGCGTGTTGTCATTGGCTGTTTACCTGGCAGCTGGTCGCTCCTAGGTGATGCTCCACCTTCAGGGAGTGTTACTCCTATGGCAAATGCTGTTGCCATGTTAATTGTTGTTGCTGATTCATTGCCATAGGTGGTAAATGATGGACCTCTGATATTGAAATTCATTCTGTATTCTGTGTAACTAGTAACATCATACATTTCTCAACAGATTTTCACAGTGATGGAGCAGATTCTCCAGTTCTATGTATATGCCTGCAATTGTGATGATCCCACTGCTCATTCATGTTCCTCATGTATAATCGACATGACAACTGTTCTTCACAGTACACGCTTTGGCAGTAGGCTGACTCTTATTAAGAGTTTTGAACATTTGTACTCTGACTGGCTTGCCAATGCTCGCTTCTGGCAATGCTTTCGCAGTTTTATCAAAGTGAAATTTGGACTTCTTTCATTTCACTTTGATTTAGTCACTTTCACCTATTACTACTTCTAGGTTCAATTTTTTTTTTAGCTCTTGGAAGAGTAGCTTGGATGTGGCATAACATTAGTCTCTGGATTTGATTACTTTCTACACCTTTGGTAGGAGTGTTTCTCCACAGTAGGATTGCATTATACAAATCTGTGCTGAATTTGCTCCATATGTTTTGATCTCTTTGGTGACTTTCACTGCCACTTCAGCCTTTTTGATGGGATCGCATGAGATGATATGCGGTGCTGAATTCTCCTATCATTTATGAAGCGTGTGAATTGAGGACAATTGTCACTCATCACAATAGCTGGAATGTGTTAATAAGATAAGTATGCTTTCAGGCATTCTATGTCACACTGAAAATCATTGGCATAATCTCATCTGAGTGCTAGTAAGCAGACTAATAGATACTGATGATGAAGTCATCAGTTTCTGTGAGAAAGAAGAGGTCCATTCTGAGTTTCATCCATGGTCTGTCTTTTTCAATGCCATGAATTTCACATTGTTATTCTGGCATTCATTATGAGCTCTACTCTAGCTGATGAGGTCCTTAATATAACTGTACACACCTGGCCAGGAGGGAGGCTCTTGGGGGTCAGTTAGCTTAGTGGGTTGGATAGCTGGTTTGCAATGCAGAATGATTCCCAACAGTATGGGTTCAATTCCTGGGCCAGGTAAGGTTACCACAAAGGTCCACCTTCTCAACCTTGCCTTTTGCCTTTTATCTGAGACATAATGACCCTCAGGTTAATCCACCACCAGTTGTTTTGCTCTAATGAGAGAGTAGCCTCATGGCCCTCTGAGACTACATTGATTTTACCTTTATCTTACCTCTCTTGTCTTCATGGATTTTTTTTAGCATCTCTGAAATAACAGCACAGAGGCTGGTGTCCCATCACTAAATCAGCCTTCATTTACTCGTGCACGGTACGCTGACTGTGGCCAGCCAGCTCAGAGTCAGTACTTAATTGAGGAAATTCTAATCTCCTGGTTCTGTTTTTTTTCTCCCTACACTACTGCCATACAGCAACAGTGCTTATTTTCCCCAGCACCCTTGTTGTGCGTGAGCAGGTGTGAGACACATTAAAAACACCAAGTGTGCAAATAACTTTATTAGCACACCACCACCAGGAAAGACACCCATGTGACTAAGGAGCCAGTATCAAGCAGAGCCCCTGTAGGGGCAATGCCTATGTGTGAAAGAAAAAGTGAGGGGGAAGGTAGGGATCAAATCAAAGTAGAGTTTGCAGGGGGAGAAAAGCACTCCACACCCGTTGTGCTCACCTCTCCTGAGAGGCATCCAGAGCGACAGCGCACACTGCGTGCTCCTTCTCCAGGGATACCTGGGCACAGACGTAGCCACGGAAGAGGGGCAGGCAGTCGGCTATAATGACATCCTC
Source organism: Rhincodon typus (assembly GCF_021869965.1). Classification (NCBI taxonomy): domain Eukaryota; kingdom Metazoa; phylum Chordata; class Chondrichthyes; order Orectolobiformes; family Rhincodontidae; genus Rhincodon; species Rhincodon typus. Next base: position 40,190,448 of record NC_063343.1, on the reverse strand, counting down.
CACAGCCCACTGCCTGAACCTAATAATGGCCAACTTGGCCAGGCCCAGGGGCAGACCCATGAAGAGATCCTCTGACCTGCCCGCCCCCCTCCCTACCGGTGTCCAATGATCAGGAGCGTGGGGCTGAAGTGCAACCAAAAACACAAAAGGAGCTCTTTGAGATAACTGAAAAGGGGGTGCAAGTGCCCACACCCAATATTTATGTGGTCCACAGACTTTGCAGCTCTGCAGAACAGACAGTTGGACTGGAAGTCCATGAACCACTGCAATCTGTGGTTATGGGAGCTGCTGTCTCCTGGTTACATTGGTCAGCTTAGGCTTTCTTGATTGGCCCAGGTTAACAAGCTCAATCAAGAACCTCTGAGTTAACAAGGTCAACCTGGTCCCAAACACTACAATCTCTTTTCTCATCCCCTTAGGGTCAATGAATGTTTGCACAAGATACAACCTTAGTTTTTTTAAGGTCATATCAATACTGTATTATAGCAATTATTGTGTCCTCAATGCTTTCACGTCATCCTTCCATCACAACGTTCTGCAACAGTTTGGAGAGTTGCATCTTGTCATGTAGTTTGCTTTTTTTGAACAGTACACTTACCTTTCAGGTTCAATTCTTTGCTGGTTTGATGACTCCAAATCATGTCAACCAGCTCCTACTGATTGAATCTGGCAGATTTCACACTCTTGTCTTAGCATCCTCGAGTTCTTTCACACGGGACTGCTGCCCTTGGTAGCATGTCAGCTATGTACATTTGCTTCCCTTGTTTCTGTGTTATTTCCAGTTTGATCTCTGCAAATGAAGTAAGATTCTTTGTAATAACCAGACAGTATTTATCAATCTGTGCACAGCATCATTAAATTTGTGTAATGCCTTGGTTGCAAGAGTTAACTGGTTGTCCTTGTTGCTTCAAATCCTGTCTCACTGGTGTTACTTTGCAAAATGACTTCATCATTGACATCCTAGTACCTCAGCACTGACAATGTCATCAATAGTTATTTGATTCTGATGAAAAGTCCTTCTATTTAATTTTTTTTCCCAATCTGAATTCACCTCAGTGATCTGGTATGGAAGATCATAGTCTGATGACAGATTGAGCAGGGCTTTTGCTAAATAATTGACAAATCCACCAAATCATTGCACTATTTTCACATTTGTAGGTTACTGCATCTCAGCTACAGCTCCCACCTTGTCAGTCCCTGATGTGGAGGTGCCAGTGTTGGACTGGGGTAGATAAAGTCAGAAGTCACACAACACCAGGTTACAGTCCAATAGGTTTATTTGGAATCACACAAGCTTTTGCAGTGCAGGCCCTTTGTCAGGTGCAGTGAGAGAGCACACAGACACGGAGTTTGTGGGCAGAGAGATCAAGGGCAGAGAGGTCAAAAGGTTATACAACTGGTGTGAGTGGAGTGTCAGATAACAAGTCAATGCAGGTGAACAAGAGTGTTAGCCAGTGTGTAAAGTGTTTATAAAGTCAATGTCAGTGCTTACAACAATCAGCCAGAGCCACAGGAATATACAAAAGGTGACATGTCAGGTCAGACACTAAATGGTAGGTCTGAGGCTTTGTTCAGAATCTGCCTCAGCGTTTTAACCTGGGATCAGGCTGGTTTTATTCCAAAAGCTGGAATTTATAAGATGCCACACTGAATGACTGTGACTACAAATTCTGTGTTTTTTGAGCTTGTCGGGATCTGACATATGTACTTGACTTCGGACACCTTCAAATACAATTTATTTTTGCTCATCACATTTTTCTTCTACGGTTTTTATGACAACTGCCTTCTCCACTTTCACTTGCTTATCACCAGCTGCCAACGTAGAAAGAATTATTTCTTGTCCTTCTTTGCTTTCCTCTTTTCATGACCTTTTGGTTCAGTGGACTCACCAGGACTGACTTTCGGACTGGACTTCAGAACAGCTGGAAGTCTCTAGAGCAGATGTATAGTTAGCCTCACACTCGCATTTACTTTGAGATGCTGTTCACCAGGAGTACAATCAAGATTGTAAAAACATCTTTGTGATCTTCTAGGATCTGTTCAACAGTCAATGGTTTAGTCAACTGTGATATGTAACAAATCTCTTCTGGTACATGTAGGATTTCCGGTTCAAGTTTTAGACTTGCTTCAGCTGAAATGAGTGAATTTTACTTAATGTCTACTATTTGGAACTGCAGGTCTTCAATCTTACCATTTCATTGAGCTCTCAGCTTCATTTGTTCTCTTGGGATGAACTTTGTTCCATCATTTAATCTCAGCTTTAGCTTAAAGGCTTCACTTTTGAATCATTTTCTTGAGCAACTTTGCACAGGTTAGAGAAGTTCATGTCATTGCATGACGTACTGGTGTCTAACTGGCACTCTATGTTCTCCTTCTGATGCTCTCTTTCTGCAGTCATCATTTAAACAGTCACCATCCATTTGACACGATGATACTAATCTGTTGTGCAGGAAAGTTGACATTTCGGGTCGAGGCCCTTCATCAGGACTCCAGCTCCACACTGTATTAACTCTGACTCCAGCATCTACAGTTCTTGCTGTCTACCAATCTGTTGGATGGATATGAATGACTCCTCAGAATCATTGTCTGATATTTCTCCAATAGGCTTCTTAGTTTTCATCAACCAATTCAGACATGTTATAAAACTTGGCTAGGGCAGGTGGGACTTGAACCCAGACCTTCTGGCCCAGAGGAAGGAACACGACACCTATACCACAATAGCCCTTTAAAAGCATTATTGGAATATTATAATTATATAAATCAGTCTGTTTGGACATGTTATGATATCCCTCCAGAGGCAGGTAGTGCTTGAATTTGAGCTTCCTGATCCACTGATCTACTAGACCCACCAGCCATCCTCATAAGCTTGTTTTCCTCACACTTGCATGTACAGTGATTCAGCTTCTTGTAGTTAGAGCACTGTTTTTTCCACACTAAACCGGTTTTCTTTTTTGTTGTGATCCTTTACAAAATGTTTACATCCTGCACACTGGCATAGATCACTTTGTTGCCATTTCTGCAAATGTTTCTTAACAGAGGATTCAAGCTGTGTTTTCAAGCCTCAATATCTCTCCAATCTGGTTGTTCTGCTCCTTATTGAGATCTCGTTGAAATCCTGCTTGTAGCTCTCTTTCCACACTGATAACGAAGTTCTCACTCTATTTGTTCAGGCTTCTTTGTCATTTCTCTAGCTGACTTATAGTGTTGATATAGAAACTGGCAGAAATTCAAATCCTATCTCAAAACGTCTTTCACTAGGGACTGCAAAATTCACAGCTATTCTGACTCACCCAGTAATTCAAAGTTGCAAACAGCTGTTCAGATTCTTCATTATTGTTTCTTGCTCTAGCTGGCTCTCTTACAGCCCTGAAAATCCACAAACTTTGAGCTGGACACTTCTGGCACTACGCTTCAAGTAATGTATTCTTATGACTATTACTTCTAAAGTGAAAGCAAGTTACAGCATGGATCACATGACCTGAGCAAGTCACAATTGTACAACGTACATATGTATTTCTCTAAACAATCTTCATTCTCTTCAATTTCCAACCAACACTTGAAACAGGAGTAGTAGGAACTGCAGATGCTGGAGAATCTGAGATAACAAGGTGTAGAGCTGGATGAACACAGCAGGCCAAGCAGCATCGTAGGAGCAGGAAGGCTGACGTTTCGGGCCTAGACCCTTCATCAGAAAATATTCTGGAGGGCATAGCATCATTACATTTCCATTTGTGGTATCTCTACTGGGGAAGAAGAATGAAGGCCTCAGACTCTATTTTCCACTACTCTTTATTCTAATTGGCTGTGAATGTTGGTGCTGCTCTGTAATGACACAGGTTGTGGAATTGTTAATATACGTATTCTTTTCATATGCAAAGCAATTGTACTGACAGTGCATTTCAAAAGGGCAATAAATAAGTAAGATATGATAGCAGCTATGTTTGTGACAGATGGGCTCAATTGGAAATAATTTCACTTTTTGATCAAAGGCTGTACATTTGATCTCTGCACCTTGGGTTGATCTTAAAACTTGGTCTGGATATCCTGTGTGGTTTTGAGGGAGTGCTTTATCATTGGATATGCCATGACAGGACGTTAACCTAAACAGAACAAAACTAAAATACTGTCAAGGTTAGAAAATTGCTGTAAGAATAGAAACTGCTGGGAATAGTCAGCAGATTAGGCAGTATCTGTGGCCAGAGAAACAAGTTGATGTCCTTTCTTCAGAATTGAAAGAAGTTAGAGATATAACAGGTTTTAAGTTGATACAGAAGCAGTGAATGGAGAATGGGAGGAAAGTAAAACTAGGAAGTTCTGTGAAGTAATGGAAGGCTGGAGAGTTAAATGACAAAAGATAATAAATTGAGGTCCTGTTTTCCCGTTCGTAGAAATTAAAAATTTGTTTACAGTATTTAAAATGTAGCGCGTGCTCTGCTGCTCTCTCAAAATTTCCTCTTCCCCAACATTTTAAAAAATTCTTTCATACTATATGATTGACACTGGTGAGGCCAGCAACTTTATTCATCTTTATTGCCCCTGCATTATCTTTGCTCATGTGTGACCTGGCGATCCCCAGTGCTCTCTGGCTGATATAAATGGGGCCCAAAGCCCAAGGTCTTATATCCGGTGGATCTCCCATCTAATTATGCTCACTGCCTGTTCATATTGGCAAGCTCAAAAAGACAAGTCATAGACCACACTGTCAAGGCTCACAACAAAGTAACAATGACACACTGGAGGACAACCAATGTCTTTGTCCTTGGACAGAAGTGAAAAGAGGTGAAAATTAAATGAAAAGGAAGAGATTATTAAAACCAAGAAATTATAGAGAAGACCTCTGCATCAATATTATTTGTATTTCTTTATTGAATTGCAGAATTGTCCCTAAAGAATCATTGCTTGATTTATTATAAGCCTCTGTTAATGTTTGTTTTTGTAGCTGTTTTAACTCCATATACTCTGATGGTGTTTGAATTTACTATATCTATGAATTACATTTAATAAATGCTGAAGATCACTGTTAACCTTAATTCTTTGCCACAACTGAAATTTGTGCAAAAAAGGAATTCTAATAGTGAGATTTGCTGTTAATCAAGATTAAACAAGTAACATTATTGTTGCTTTTTAGTATAGGACTCAAGGCTTGCTGAAAAAGAGATATGCTATCAAAGCTTTTCTTTCTTTCACTCACAAAAATCTCAAATCCCGAGGGAACAACAGTTTATCCTGCGTGAGAAGAGGATGCAGAATGGTTGCTAAGTGGACTCTAGTAGAAGTGTTACGATGAAATACCCTTGTGCATTTTCCATTGCAATGCCTTTAACCATTAGAGTGCCAAAATGTACATTTGATACTATTTTTGTGGGACCAGGAACTGGATGTTCTAAATTGGCACTCTGGAATCTGATGAGCTGAATCAGGAGACTTATTTACTGCACTACGGTTTGCCAATCCAATTTTTATATGGTCATAGCTCAAAATTATTGACACTTCTGCACTTCAAGTACAGGCAATCAGGCAGTTTGTTCTTCAAGATGGTCATTTGAGACAGAAAATCAACCCCATTCCTGCTTGCTGTATTCATACATTTTAGTTCTCTTCCCCCAATCCCTCACTTGATCTCATCCTGTCCTGTCTTTTTTATTGATTCCACATATCGATTCACAAGTTGTTACTGTGGTAACATCTGTAATGTTGCATTTCAGTTTCAAATAATTAAGTAGCTCACTGTCCATATGCAGATGAAACGTGGTTTATTTTCTCACTTTGAGAAAATTTATGATTATCAAGCCTTATGTCTCTTAAACATGAGGAGAAATGATTGATTCTGTACCTTGTATGTTGTAAGTCTCAGGAAATATGTGTCAGTTTGTCTTTCTCAAAAATACAATGAATGATTTTTAAAAACTTGTACTTCAAGCTAAGTAAAGGGGAATAAAACTTCTTTAACATCCCAACGATACTGCAGAAATGGTTATATAAATTCAGGTGTCAGGATTGTCTAAATTGTTGGCATTCTTGCCTCGAGCCATAAAGTTGTGGGATTAAGACTTCATTTCAAGAACTCGAGTAAAATGTCCAGGCTGACACTGCAGTGCTGTTCTGCTGAAGATCCACCTTTTGGATGAAAAGATGTGATCTACTCTTGAGGTTGGACTTTAAGTGTGTGAAATTTAATTACTTCAACTGCTGCTAGGAAGGCCTGCCTGGGATTTTCATCTGTGTGATGTGCCACAGGCTGCTTCCAGCACTATATTAATGGAGTACATAGGATTACATAAAATTTATGGCTTAGAAACAGCTGTAACCAAGATTCCCTCTGTCATTCCTCTCCTAAATCTATTAACATAACCCTCTATTCCCTTTTCCCGCTTGTGCTTGTCTAGCTCCCTCTTAAATGTATCAATACAACTTGCTTCAACTACGAAAATAAAGTCAAGAACTGCGCACTGAACTCGAAGTGTTAACTCTACTTTCCCTCTACAGATGCTACCAGACCCTTTGAGTTTCTCCAGCAATTTCTGTGTTTGTTGCTTCAACCACTCCCTGTGTAGCAAGGTCCTCATTCTCACCATTCTGTGGTCAAAGAATTTTCTTCTAAATTCATCCTTATTATTTTATTCTGATATCTTCTAGTTATCCATCTAGAGATAAACTCTGATGTGTGTGTTGCATTTTTTGGTCTTGTTAACTTGGGGGCAGAACATTTTGCAGTAGTGTAAGTAGGAGGTGCACCTGCATTCTGTGCACCAAGAGACATTGAAAATGACATTATGACATTTGTGACCCAAATTGCCTAATACAAAGCCAGGATACCAACATTTGTCATACATATGCCACTAGTAATTTTGTTAATTAGTCCTGAAAGAAGCTATTTGAAACAAGATAAACCTTGCTCTTGGGTTATTTAAAGGACTACTTAAAAAGATTTGGCTTAAATGCATTGAGGCAAAGTTTGTGGAAGGACTTTTGAGATGTGCTGGAGAAATTTGAAGGTTATTTTTCTGATGACAGGAAGGGAGAAAATAACATTGTCCTGCATGGGTAAAAGGACAGTAATTGATGTGCCTTGTGATTTGAAAAGAACATGTAGTGTAGGATGCAAACAGGAAAACCTCTATAAGAAAAGAGGAAAATGTGGGCTCTCCATTGAAGACCCTATATAGAAAGGGTCTTATAGGGTCTTTGTAGAGCACTATTCTTACTTAGTATTGAGATAGAAGCAATTTTTGAAGAGGCATATCCATCTTGTACAACTGGATTGAGTGAAAGGGACTTTATTGTGAGACTTCACTTTGCTTTGAAATGAACTTCCCCATCCCAACATAGGCATATCATTCCCTAACAGTACATCCATTTCAGACCAAGCTCTCTTTTGCCAATATCATTCAAATAAAGAACAATGGCAAATACCTTCATTTGACAACTTTACCCAACAATATATTGATAACACAGAAGAAAACAGAGCTAATCATGTACGTCACACAGTCCCTATCTTAGGTGCCTTATATGACTTGGTGTTCCTACACAATGTTACTTTAGTAGTTGCAGCAAAGCTAGTGGAAGGCTGATGACCTTTATTTGAAGAAACTGCAGATGACGTTGCAGGAGGTCTTTCAGCGGTTCTAAGCCATGGGACCCTGACTTTGGTGTCACCTCAGTATTGAATTCAGCAGTCAGGGTCAGCTGGCTAAGAGAAGGCACTGGAGGTGCTGAGAGACCGCAGCAGACTGTGCTCCATGGGCCCACTGCTGTTTCCACAAGGAAATACTTTGGTAATCCTCGTAATCTGCTCCAGCACAGAATGTTGGACTGTTCTTGGAGCCTGCATGATCCATTGACCACTGAAAACCCCGAACAAGATAGCAGCTGCCTGTGGCACAATGATAGCAGCCAAGGATTTCATTAACTTTGTCTGAGCTGATCCATCAGGAGTCCTTTGCTTGTGCTGCAGTGGAAGCTAAGATGGTGGCCAGCAGATATTCCTTCAGGAGTTGGTATGATAGTGCAGCCGTGGAGGGGTCCAACATTTATGGCGTGAATAAATATTAAGGTCTGCATATGGCCTTATGGTAAAGCAGAGTGAAAATCCTCTGTGCTCCAAGCTGTAAGTGATCTGACAGGCCTGCCAATGTGCTAGACGTCTCTATGTGCATGTTCATTAGCTTTCTCCTCTAGTCTACATGAAAGTATTATTCATCTAAATCTCCTGCATTAGAATTGATGTGTGACCTTGTATAGAAGGAGTTTGCACAAGTGCTGTACCAATGCCCCTTGTCCTAGCTTCTGCTCTGTCATGCCTGGTGACACACCACATTGCAGATCCCAACCCTGTGCTAAACCCTAAGCTTCTTCCAGTGTGGGTATCTGAACAAATGAGTGTGAGTGTGAACATGAATGTAGATTTACATCTTCCTCCTGAGGCTGTAGTAGCTGATCAGGCATTAATACTTGACTCTCTGAAAGCACAAAAATATGAGGAAAGAGTTGAGGTGAGGGAAGTCAGGTCAAGGGGAAAATAAAAGGTTTACATTGAATCCATCTGCAGTTTCCATATCATGGAACCTTCCAGGAGGAGGGAGAGAATGGTAAAAATGAATAAGGCTGTAATTACCATTATTTTGGATGTTTTTGGCAGTGGTCTGTAGCAATAGCCCCAGTAATTCAATGTACCAATTATTCCAGTAAGTGAGGGATGCAGTCATGCTTGTCCTTCACTGGTCTTGTCAGTCTCCTTCCTATTGGAGGCTACCTTCTCCTGAAGAGAGAGGCAATATGTCAGAAACTGTGTGTTGGTGTACTTCTTTTATTCATTAACAGGATGAGGGCATCACTGGCTAGGCAGCATTTATTTCCCATCCCTAATTGCCCAGAGTCAACCACATTGCTGTGGGTCAGGAGTCACATGTAGGCCAGACCAGATAAGGATGGCAGTTTCCTTCCCTAAAGGGCATGAGTGAACCAGATGGGTTTTTCCTGACAATCGACAGTAGATTCATAGTCATCATTAGATTCTTAATTCCAGATATTTTATTGAATTCAAATTCCATGGCAGGATTTGAACCTGGGTTCCCAGAACATTATCTAGGTCTCTAGATTAACAGTGCAGTGATAATACCACTAGGCCATCGCCTCCCTACTACTTAGATGACGTACCTTCTGTAGCTGAAAAGATGTATGTCTAAAGAGGTCTGTAGAACTGTGCCCAGGTATGTCAAAGGTTTTTTTAAGTTCTTTTGTGGACTGTACGCATTGCTGGCAAGGCTCACATTTGTTTCCCATTCCTGTTTGTGCTGCTGAAAGTGGTGGTGAACCCTTGCAGAACATGTGGTACACTCAGTGCTGGTAGGAAGGGAGCTCCAGGAGTTTGACCCAGTGACAATGAAGGTAAAGCAATATAGTTACAAATGAGTGTGTGTGAATGTGATGCAATTTAAGGATGATTGAGCCAAGTCCTGACTTTGTGGATGTGCTTCCGAATGTGAGTGTTAGAAAGTGCGAGGGGTATTGAGCAAGCTGAGGGCTGTACAATGTTGTGGTGGCGGATCTGCATTGTGTTGTACAGGTCCATTCACTCAACTTGATATCTTCCACCATAAGTGAAGTCCTCAAACATTTATCAACGTAGCTGCCATGTTTGGGATGCCACACTCTAGGCATCAACCACTTTTACCATTTGCTCCTATTCCCTTCAGGAAACTCATTCATGAATGTTTCCTGCCCCAACCCCTGATGGAAACATAGCCTCCTTCCTGGCTTCCACTGTGTCCCTGTCAGCATCACTGAAATGGAGGTCATTTCCCTGCAGTGGTGTGACATTGTTCTTATCCCCTCAGTGATCCAATGTGATTACCGAGCAGGCTGCAGTGTTACTAGAGTGATACTGCTGTATTTAAAATGGAAAGCTCCCTGGAGGAATTGGCCTCTACTGCCTCCTGTCCCACACACAATCCTTTGGCAGAGGTATGGAGGCCAGGTGGACACAAGAGCCACTCATGACTACGCTGCAATCATGGAAATTATGTGGGTATATGAATTTTACATTGTCCACCCTCATTTCAAATTCATTTCAAACACAAAGCATTACTCAAGCAACCCAAAATGAAGGCAAAGAAATGTCTAAACAATCCCTCGGCACTATTTCAAAGAAGATCCCAGAGTTCTCTTGCCCCGGCCAATTTTTATTCCAGAATCAAGCTCACTAAAAGACCGATCATTTGGTCATTATCGTACTGTTTGTGCGAGGTTGCCGCTGTGTTTCCTACATTAATAATACATCAATAATATTTTATTGGCTGTAGTGTAAAGTGATTTGAGTGCCTTGAAGCTGTGAAAGGTGTCAGCTTATGTTCCTACTTGCTTTAGTCTGTCAGGTTTTCTCATTTTGACTAACCCAACAAATTTTAGGTTGACAAATGCTGTGTTCTTTTTTCTTTTAAATGATGTACAATTGCAACAAAAATATCTAGTCTGTGCAGAAAACAAAAATTTGACAGGAAATGTCAAAAATCCAAATGATCCAAAACAAAAAATCATTGAAGCAACGCATTGGGATAGACTTTTGAAATTGATTCACGGGAAGTGCGTGTCTGTGGCTGGGCCATAATCTATTGCATATCCCTAATTGTCCTGGAGAAGGTGGTAGTGAAATGCTTTCTTGAACTGCAGCAATCCAAGGGGGTGGGTACACCCACAGTCTGTTAGGAAGGGAATTCCAGGATTTAGACCTAGGAAGAATGAAGAAGCAGCAATATAGTTGCAACTCAGGATGGTGTTTGGCTAGAGGGGAAGATTGCAGTTGGTGATGCTCCTGTACCATCCTGGTTTCAAAGGTGTTGCTCAAGAAGCCCTAATGAGTTGTGGCAGTTCACCTTGTACACACTGTTACTACAATACATCGGTGGTGAAGTGAATGTGGAGGGTGCTTGAAGGGGGCCAATCGAACTGGCAGCTTTGTCCTGAATGGCATTGGGGTTTTTGAATATTGACAGACCTGCACTTAAGCTGACAACTCGAATATGCACTATCACACTCCTGAGATGTGCATTGTAGATGGTGGAAATTCCCTTCCTAGCACAATGTGGGTGTACCCACCCCCTTGGATTGCTGCAGTTCAAGAAAGCATTTCACCACCGTCTTCTCCAGGATAATTAGGGATATGCAATAGATTGTGACCCAGCCAGAGACACCCACTTTTCATGAATCAGTTTCAAAAGTCCATCCCAATGTGTTGCTTCACTGATTTTTTTTTGGATCATTTGGACTTTTAACAATTCTTGGAGAAACAGGTGGTGAGTTGCTCACTGCAGGGTTGTTAGTTTCTGAACCAAAAACAGAAATTGCTGGCGAAACTCAGCACATCTGGCAGCATCTGTGGGAAGATAGCAGAGTGAACGTTTGATCAGAAGAGTCACCAGACTCAAAATGTTAACTGTCCTTTCTTCACACAGTTTTGCCAGCAATTTCTCTTTTTGTTTCAGATCTCCAGCATCCGCAGTTCTTTGTTTTATTCTTAATTTCTGACTTGCTGTTGTAACCATATTATTTATACAGCTGGTCCAGTACAGTTTCTGGTCAATGGTAACCCCTAGGATGTTGATAGTGGGAGAAGTCAGAAATTGTGATGCCATTGAATATCAATGGGTAATTGTTAGATTCCCTTTTGTTGCAGATGGTCATTGCCCGGCACTTGGATGGCAAGAATATTATCTACCACTTATTATATACCGGCACAGATGCAACAACATCAGCTACTTATCCAATTAATATTACTATAGCTCAGTCCAATTACGGGGTACCCTACAGCTGTCTTGTTTGGGCACATGTTGTTCTGAGACCACATTGCCACAGATATTTACCCAATCATCCTTTTAAAGTGTTAAGATTTTGCGTAAAAAGCATGGTTTTGAAACTATGTATTTTTAGTACAAAGCACTAGCACAGAAATTCAAAATGCACATCTCTATCGGCTGGATATCTTTCGTATGCTTCCAAAATATTTTGAACGTTGTCCGCACTGTGACTAGACCAAATCAATGCTATGCTTCACATCAATCAAATGTCAAGGTCATATTCTTGGGAAGTAGATGACTGCACAATAATTAGGTATATCACTAATTTGTTCAAACTTTATGCTTTTCAATCTATTGTTAATTTTATTCTGTATCCAAATATAATTTGACTTCCACCAAGTATCTTTCAAGTTTAATAAGCTGTTCTGGTCGACAATTAATTAAAGGCCAAACAAACCATGAATGCTTACTATAAATGCTAGTGAGAACTCAGACATGTCCATTAATCTTCAATAATATTATCTATGATCTGTCTTCATCTCTCAAGGTGGATGCGTAATGTTTTTGTTCTGTTGACATACAATTTGCTGTAAATTTTAAAATGCGATATTTGTAACTGAAGTATGTTGGTCTGTACACAACTGGGAAATATTTGCCATAAAAAGGCAACATTAATCACTATCCCATGATCAAGCACATTTTGCAGTCAGGTGCAAAATAAAAATATAAAAGACCCCTCCCTTCTTTGTATGCTGGTTGCTAGATCTTGAGTGGTTCTTATGAAAGGTATGGTTATTACTGGAACAGTTTTGCTACTTTGCAATTTACAATAGTGGTGATACAAAGATCTATTGTTCTACCAGTGCTTAATACAGTTGATGTAGAATACTACAGTGAAGCATATGATTTTCTTACAAAAAGTTGGTTCCAGAGTTGATCTTAATAATTAAAAGACAGGAACACGTAGCTTTCTAATTGGTTAAGATGTGCCCTTCCAAGGACCATTGAGGATGCAGTGCCTTCTCAGCAGGCGCTGTCACATCACAGAGTTCTAGGCACTGTGAGGAATAGGTCTTGTCAAGTTATTCAGTTAGAGCCTGCTGGGAAATTGAAATAGACATATACTTACAAATAACTCATATATTTAACAACTAGACGTTAATTTATTCCATAAATTAAAACCCCTCTGAGAGAAAAGTTTCCCCTTGATTTCCATTTTACCATTAGTTTATTAAGTTTCATTTGATGCTTGTCTTGATGTTCCGGATGATTGAGTTTTCATGTTATATTTTCTTTCTTATTGAAAAGACCTGGACAATAACCTTCCTGCCATCTTTCTCCACACAGTAAATTGACTTTCCACAGGACAGCAACATTGAAATCTTCAAAATTTTAATTTCAAAACTAAATTTATTGAAATGTTCATATTATTTGTTATTTTCATTCAATAGTCATATTTCAACATGTGGAATCTCATAGACAACCATGACATTTCAAAAAACCAGAAACAGTTTCCAGACTGTATGTAAGGGTTGTTGAGTGATCCAGACCCTCAGAAATATATCTTTTCATCTTCCAGCCTTTTTCATTGGCCTCTTTGTTGATGATGGCTAAAATCTATTTAATACAAAGGCCCTCTGATTCTTCATTCATTTGAGCTATTATGGAGTCTGTTTATATGTGCACCTAAAAACTGAGTTTTAGTGCACTTGTTCAGTGATAGATATCACTGAACTGTATTTTGGAAATAAGATACTGGACAGTGGAAGAAAAAATGGGAACCATGCACTCTAAGAAACTAATGAGGAAGCTAAAATAAATCTTGAGGATTACAGCAATCAGCAATTAATAGGGTCCTTTTATTTCCTGTATGTAAGTTACCACAACCCTACATATAGCCACATAATTTCTGGAGCACAAAAGGAGGAGTTGGATATGATTTGAGATTCCAACTTTTAACATCCCACAGCTCAGTAGGTCATTAATACAACAAAGTAATGGCTCTCAGTTCAAGAACTATTTAAGAATTAAAATATTAATTAAGGATGTTAACATAGTCATTAAGATTAATTGATTTCATGTGCAGGCAAAGCAAAAAAAAATCCACACACATAATCAGAATGGTATGGACAACTGAGTAGAGTCCATTTTAATATGTCACATGCTGCAAGAGGTTTCCTATGACTTGTGGAACATCCTGGATTCTAAGATAAGCAGGGAGATTCCTTTGGCATTAAAATTCCATGAACTGCTTATGGAGATGATAACATCTGGAGTAGCAGCTCACAATGATGCTTTAAACATGATACTTTCACAGGAGTTGCAATACTAGCTTGGTACTATTAAGATTGTAGTGAACTATTTAGGCAATGTTGACAGACAATAGTTATTTATCTGTACCTGTGCCGAACTCCAATAGGAACACATGTATCTTTCTGTCAAGTGTGGCATCGATCCAGCTGTCTTTCGGTCCCTCTAGTGCCTCTACATGAAGGAGTTTCAGTTATAGGTGTAGTACAAGGATAAACTGCTGGAAAATTATTTATTTGGAACAGTTGCTTGCCTAAGATCAGTCTCTTTATTTTTAAAAGTCTTCAAGGTCCATTACTTATCATTTAGAGCTGACACTTGGGAAAAATGAACAAGAAAGATGAACATGACCTTTTGATGATCCTTAAAGGGGCCACCGTTTTTAGGGAGGATGACTATCTTTAGGGAGGTGCAGATCTTCAGGGTGCATTTAGGGTAGTAGACTCTTTGAACCTATTTTATGCCATTTACTGGCAAAACTGATCAGTAATATGTTATAGGTCTTTAATCTTGTGTGCACTTCTAGGATGGATGTGGAACATTCAAATGGAAAGCAGCTAGAAAACAGGCAGTGAGAAAATAACTAAGAATGCTTGGACACAGCCAATCATAAATAACCAGTTAGAGGGATGTGCCATTAAAATTGAAGGGTGGAAAAGAAAGTGAGTCAATCAAGCACCTAGTGAATAATACATCAGCCATTTTTTTTCAAAAACTGGCGTTTTAAGGTCGGCGCAACATTGTGGGCCGAAGCGCCTGTACCGTGCTGTACTGTTCTATGTTCTTAAGCATCGCATAAAATAAGCGCATCAAACAATTTCTAACATGATTACATTTGACCCTTAATTTGATCATTGTTCTCTCTAAAACATTCATTACTTTTAAGCATGGGAGCAAATATCTTCACTGAAATTGTAAATGTTTTTCAGAACTCTGAGTCTGTAATCTAAGTCACATCTTACGTCTGAACATGTGCAAATTGCAGTTTCAGAAGTTAAGTCAGCCCTAGCTGCCAGAATGAACTTCATCACTTTCTAGCATTCCTTGCACGGCTGATTTTCCAAATTGGTTGAAAAAAAGTTAGAGGACAAATTTTTAAAATGTAATTCAGGGAAATGTATTAGAACTCTTTCATAAAATATATTAGTGTGTCTGAGAGAAACCAGAACTCCACTACAAATATGAAGCTGGAGGAACACAGCAGGCCAGGCGGAGCAGGAAAGTTGATGTTTCAGGTCGGGACCCTTTTTCAGAAATGGGAGTGGGGAAGGGAGCTCAGAAATAAATAGAGAGATGAGGGGTGGGGCTGGGGAAGGGGGCATAGTGGTGGATGAGTGCAGGTAGGGAGTGGTGGGGATTGGTCATTAGGATGGGTGGGGCGGATAGGTGGGAGAGAAGATGGACAGGTTGTGTCAGGTCAAGGAGGTGGGGATTAGAGGGAAGCTTGAACATGGGAATGAGGCTGGAGGTGGGGAGCTTTTAAAACTGGTGAATTCCATGTTTAAGCCATTGGGCTGTAGGCTCCCGAGGCAGAATATGAGGTATTGCTCATCCAGTTTGTGGGTGGCATCGTCATGACACTGGAGGAGACCCAGGATAGACATGTCACCCAGGGAGTGGAGGGGACCAGAAGGTGTTGTTGTTTGTTGCGTACAGAGAGCAGATGCTCTACAAGACAGTCTCTGAGTCTAATATTGGTCTCGCCGATGTAGAGGAGGCCACATTGGGAGCCTATAGCCCGATGGCCAAAACATGGAATTCACCAGTTTTAAAATCTCCCCGTCCCCGGCCTCATCCCATGTTGAACCCTCCCTCTGATCCCCGTTTCCTTGACCTGACACAACCTGTCCATCTTCTCTCCCACCTATCCGCCCCACCCATCTCACTGACCAATCCCCACCACTCTGTACCTGCATTCACCTATCACCATCCCACCTACCCCTTTCCAAGCCCCACCCCTCCTCTCTCTATTTATTTCTGAGCTTCTATACCCGTCCCCATTTCTGAAGAAGTGTCCCGACCCGAAAAATCAACTTTCCTGCTCCTTTGATGCTGCTTGGCCTGCTGTGTTCCTCCAGCTCCACATTGTGTTATCTCTGACTCCAGCACCTGCAGTTCTTGCTATCTCCACTACAAATGTGACAGGCTCGACTATGTCTTGTAGCTTCTGTTCTTTAACTTGAAATATTGTGCTGAATCTCATTTGGTTTTAGCTAAATTCAAGTTGTGTCCAGAGTTTTGGAAGGTTTTTCACCATAAGGCCAGAGATGCAGCCAGAGTGTCTCTCACTGAGGTATATCCTTGGGATCTGACAAGCAAATGTGATCTTCTTGGGTTCCCTACATGGTGAATGTGCTGCCCCACTGGTTGAATAGCAATGGAGGTGAGCCTGGTTTAAAACCCCAATTCCAGCATTAGGACATTATCAGCCTGCTCAGCCCAGAATTCCTCGGGGTGTCATTGGGAAGTTGACTGCGTCCACACCTGGCACTCTCCTACCTTATATCCTCAGCCTCAAAAACCACCATTGGAGAGGGTACTAAATGACACCCAATGTGTGCATAGCAATTGAGGGGTGAGGTGCTTGACTGAGTCTTCTGTCACAGGGGAATATGGAGAAATTGACTAAAATATGATACATGAAACATTGCCTGCCACTTCAACACACCACTGTGTTCCTTGGCCAATATCCATGTCTCAGGCTTGCTGTAGTATTCCAGCGAAGCTCAGTGCAAGCTGGAAGACCAACATCTCATTTTCTGCTTGGGGACCCTACAACCTTTGGGACTCAATATCAAGTTTGATCATTTTCGGGCCTTCCACCTCCTTATCTCAACCTCCACACATCAGACCTTATCATCACATGGACTGCTACCACAACCATCCCATTGTCAGCTACCAATGATCCCCATCAGCAGCTATTGATTCTCCTAGGCTGACCTTCACTCATTCCTTTCTCTGCCTAACTAATCTCTCTCTCTCTGGGCTCCATTTCCACTATCATTTACTCTTCTCCCCTCCCCCCCCAATCCAATCTTCAGCATATATGCCAACCTTTTCCTAGTTATAATCAGTTCTAAAGAAGAGTCACTGGACCTGAAACGTTAACTCTCCCTTCTCTTCACAGATCCTGCCAGACATGTTGAGTTTATCAAGCAATTTCTGTTTGTGTTTCAGAAATTGGAAGGTTTGATTCCTGACAGTCTTGCTTGACAGGAGCACACGTTGTAGAATCAGACAAAAGAGTTCAATATACCAAATTCATAATGCTCCTGAATTTCTAGCCATTGATTTTATTTGTTAGAAAACCTGCAGCTCTATGAATTAGATATGCTTGCCTTGTACCCAGTCCTTCCGTCTATTGTATCATCAAGTGAAGTTTTGTGATAGGAGTAGTCTCTCAACTTCAGAAACAGATTTTTGTTGAAGCTCTTTTGTATTCATAACAGATTTTACACAGTAACATAAATTATTTGAATAATCCATTTATTGCTGCCTTGTATTAGGTTTATTGGCTGTGCAGTGCCAAATATAGATGGAATGAATAACTTTTCACAAAGTATGGATGCAACAAAACTAGTGTTTTAAATCAGATGATTAAAAAAACCCATTGAGCAACTGGAAATGAAGTTATCTTAATAGGTAAGTAATTATTAATCAGCTGATTTAAACCAACACCCTTATTAGATCAACTTTGTTCCTCCTTAAATACCAATGATTCAGATCATTCTGGAGTGATGAGGTCAGTGAAATTGGAATATTTGCATCAGGGGAACTGTCAGTTTAAAAAGTTATTTCATTCCCTATCTAACTGTCATTTAGAATTTCATTAAGCCTCCCACTGAGTTTCTGTGATGCAGAAGGCATTCTTGCTATGAGCAAATCTTCAGTTTTCCTGTACGTTGTTTAAGATTTTGACTAGTTTGTGTAATGTCCACAGTACAAATGACTGCATTGCTTTTGATTTTGAAACATTTGTTTGCTTTTGAAAAAAAATGTCAATGTTTCCATGAATCATTTAAAAACGTAATTTGTCACAGACATATCCATATTCCCATTGCTTGATCAAGAGCAAATGTGTACAAAGGGCTTTGGACTTTAGATATGACAGTTTTCTGGGATACTACAAGGGACCCTTAAGGTCTTGTTTAGGCATCAAGGGAAAAAAAACACAACAGATATTGAGAATTATAATGAGGGAAGCAAAAGAGACAAACTGTGAAACAAGAGGAGTATGAGTTAATGGATAGTACAGAGATTGGAGATGCCTGCAGAAGGTAATTGACGGATTGCTATGAATATGAAAGATGGCTCGGAATCAGGAAAAGCTCATGGACCCAAGAATAGAATGCAAATAACGACGAGCCAAAGTCAGAACTCAGGACGTTATGATTGAGTCTGGCCATAGCCCAACATTCCCTGCATTTCTAAAAGTAGTTTCATTGGAACGTCTTGCTTTCATAAGGTATTCTTTCTTTAATGCATGTAACATAAAATATTTTAAAGAACATTTGCAACAATTGTTGTTCCTACGAAAGTTTTCACACTCTGCATCTCAGAGCTGGAATTACATTAAGCAGTAGACAAATCTAAGCAGCTCGAATACAGATGATTAGTGCAACCAACTTATGATCTCATGAGGCCACTTGTTCAAAAGTTGATGATACATAATGGCTGCAGCAAAGAAATTAAGAGATAGCCCTATTACCAGAGAGGATGAGTCAGTTAATGAAATGGTAAAGAAAATACAAACAATTTTAGCATGTTTCAGGGAATGAATGTCTCAGGAATATTTGTTACCTAATTTGAGGGAAAAGAATGATTTCTGCAGTAGCCAGTGCTGTCCTATCATCCCATTAAACATTAATAGCTCCCAAATTTGTAAGCCCCAGTTTCAACTTATGAGCGATAATATCAAAATTGTGAATCACCACAACAATGTGACTGAGATGGTGCTGGTTTCTGCCAATGACCAGAACAAGCCTTATTTTGCTGAAAAATGTTATCTGTGTAGACCTGTGTTGTATTTAGAGCCTTTTTCTTGACTTCAACATCAATACCACTGTTTGCCCATATGAGTCTCCTATGCAACATAGGAAGCCTTGCCTATAAGATTTACTTTTTTAGAGTGAGCATTAGTTCTTCTTTGCTATTTGAGAAGTTCAAATAGTTTGCTTTATTATAATGCTATCTCTGAATTTCCTTAGTACGTTGAGCTGTGTTTCTGTTTAGGGCAATTCTGTTTGAATTGCAAAATGTTTATTTCCAATAGCACATGAAATTAGTATTTCTGCCCCCCTTCCCGGTCTCAATCCTTGGTAAAGCCTCAAAAATCTTCAAAATTCATTTTGAATAATGTTTTGCTCAATCTGCAGCTGTTTGTCTTTTAATTTAAACTAGAAGCCCGATTTTCTCCCGAGCAGGTCAGGCTGGCTGTCAGTACAAAGTCAATAGTGCAAGGGGAACTTATCCATACAAGTTGCAGAATGGATTTCCTCACAATTCTCACTACATTGGCAGTTGTACTTAGTGTATCAAGTTGGGTAAGACAGGTCAATCAAGTGAAGGCATTCCCACTCATTCCCTTCCCTTACAATGCTTCCCTAAAGGTTTTCAGTTTTCAAACCTTCCCTGATCTGTTTGCAGATTGTAAACTGGCCTTATTTGCATTTTGCAAGGTGCATATTATTGAGGTGAGATTTTCAGTTAATAAGGCCAAAAACAAGCAATAACTCCAATTAATAGACAACTTGCCAGCCTCTAGCAAGAATCACATCTCGATATCCAGAACTCAGTTTGAAATCGCAATGAGTTTGAAATCCCATGTTGACAAAAGCCTTTCCCAACCTCTCTCGAGATTCTCTCAATTTTCTTGCATAGCCCATGTCATTCAGGGTCTTATAAAATTTAACCATAGTCTTTTAATGATGCCATTCCCTTAATGATTTGTGTAGGCATTGTCATTGCTGATTCATTTCAGTGATGTATCTTCCAAGGGGAATGTTATTTCTGTGCCATTTGTTGATGCCACTGTACTTGTTGATGTTCCATTTGCATTGTTGGTGTACTCTGGACCTCTGGGATTGATCTGTGATATGTGCAGATGGTGAATTCACATTATCTGGGTTGCTAGAGTTAATGGTAGTTGTCTTTTCCTTAGAATGGCGATTTTAAAGACTAGGGGCACGTTTTTAAGGTGAGAGGAAAGATATTTAAAAAAGACATGAGGGGTGAATTTTTTTTACACAGAGGGTGGCTTGTGTGTGGAATGAACTTCCAGAGGAAATGGTGGATACAGATATAACGGGGGAGGGAGGTAATGGCCTAGTGGTATTGTCACTGGGCTGTTAACCCAGAGACCCAGATAATGTTCTGGGGACCCAGGTTCAAATCCCCCCATGGCAGGTGGTGGAATTTGAATTCAATAAATATCTGGAATTAAGAGTCTAATTATCACTATGAATCCGGTGTCGACTGTCAGGAAAAACCCATCGGGTTCACTAATGTTCTTTAGGGAAGGAAACTGCTTTCCTTACTTGGTTTGGCCTCCATGTGACTCTAGACCACAGCAATGTGGTTGAATCTTAGCTGCCCTCTGACAATTAGGGATGGGCAATAAATGCTGCCTGGCCAGTGACGCCCTCATCCTGTGAATGAATAAAGGGGGAAAAAAAATAAAATGCTTAAAAGACATTTGGACAAATACACAAATAGGAAAGGTTGAGAGAGATATGAGCCAGGAGCAGGTAGGTGGGACTAATTTAATTTGGGATTATCATCTGGAAAGACTGGTTGAAGCAAAGGTTGTATATGACTGTGACTCTATGAACAGCTTCTCCAGTTCTGCAGATGTGCCTGAGATTGCAACAATGTAACTAGTTGTTCACTTCCCCTATTTGATTGAGGTGACAATGGCTCTTTGCATGCCCCAAGTTGCCATATGTGCTGGCTCTAGTTGAGAATGCTGAAATCAGCTCTTCAATGCTCAATTCTGGTGAGGCAGTTTGTCAAAATAAAATTTGGCTTTCTGCAAACAATCTCTCAGGATGTATTCAATGGAGACATGCTGCATGCACCTCTCTTTCACGTTGGTAACCGACACACTATCGTAAACGCTTCAGGACCATCATGACACCTCTCTGATCCACTTCAAGACTGCTTAGGGAGCACAGACAGGAACCTAGCTTATGGATTGAACCAGACTGGATCTCACGCTCGCTTGCCAGCTCAATTAGTGCTTGCTCAGTTAGCGCCTACCTGCAAAATTAATGTCTTGCCTTATCTTACTTGCCAGTTAGTGCACAGGAGGTTGAGCCAGAGCCCATGGTTATCTGTACTGCCTTTTGAAGCAGTCTTTAATACAGATGCACAGATAGGCTGCTTATAATACCTGTCAATCGGGATATGTAGCTTGATATATGGCAAACTAAGCCATCAGCTTAACATCTACAGCATGTGTCATGGCAAATACACTTATTCAACTAAATGGCCTTGTCTGAAACTCGGTGGCGTTAGTCCTCGATCCAGGCAGTAGTGGTGGGGGCAGGGGTTGGAGTATGGGGCCTGCAGGCACTATTGGGCAGGGGATCTGGTACTGACAGCCAGGACACAGTCCAGGGGCTTGGCCAAGATCATTCAGCAGCTCAAGCTGCTCCCCATCAGGTGATCTGTTCAACTACAGGCCAGGGAGTGAGCAATAGCCAGTCCGTACGTCCAGCAGTAACAGTAAAGGGAATCACATCTTATCTGCCAGAGAGCTGCAAAGATAATGCTCCTGGGTCTGGATAGTCATTTCTGGGGGCTGCTTGTCAAAGTTGGTCAGAGGTCCAGGCAAATACAGTTCTAGGCATCATCCATCAGTTGTTAAGGAGGTGCAAAGGTGCTCAACAGGGCGAGTAGGGGAGAAAGGGATTTGGGAGTTGAGGCTGGGCGGGAAAGCAGAGGAACCATTATATTGATGTTAGCCAAACCAAAATTTCCATCTGAGTGATGCAGGAGTTAGCAGAAATGACTTAAAAGGAGGGGAATGTTGGGCAAAAGCATTTCATCATTTATGAAACTTCCAAGGTGCTGTGGAACAAAGGGAACATCACTGCATGATGTGTCATTTAAATGTGATGATGGACTCTGATGAATGTAATAGAAAATAGTATGGTTGAGGTGGGTCCAGAATGGGAAAGGGTCTGGAGCACAGCAGTCACTCCCTTTTGGATGTAACATGTTCCTCACACAGCACCTTCCCCAAGTTGGTGCACATGCTATAGTTCGGGCCATGGTGGTGCAAACAATGGGGCTGCTGAAGCCTAGTTCCACAGCCCGGAGTAGTCCAGGGTGACGCTAAAGTATAGTCGAGACAGAGTGCGCCACATCATCCTCACCTCTGCAAGTTGTAGCAACATTCCCTTAATTGTTGTCTTGCGTATTGTGATGTTTCGATGTCTTATTTAGATTTTTGTCTGAGGCATACATTCAGCTTTCCAGGTTGTTTGACTGCTACACTTTGCAAATACATTCGGCAGTCATTATTACTTTCTTGATTATTCCCTTCTTTTCTAACCCTTCTATTGTGCCTTCAGGCTGGCCTAGAAGCAGCTGGAACTTTGTTCAGCAGACCACAAATTCTTTCAACATTTTCATTTACTTTGAGATTACATTGTCCAAGAAAATTCCCCAAACCTGTAAGCATTGTTGCACTTCTTTAGGATTTGCTCACAGTCAATCATTTTGAGTACTACAATGTGTTATTGAACTCTGGCATGTCGAGGGTTATCAGTTGAAGCTTTAGACTTGCTCAGGCTAAGGGGAATTTCTTCTGCTTACCACCTATAATCTGCAGCTCCAGATATTTCATTATTTGTGAGTGGGTCCCTGAAATAACTTGTTCCCTCAGCACAAGTATGGTGCCATTGTATAACCTCAACCTTATTTGTGGGCTTCATTAATGGATGACCATGTTGAGCTACTTTATTCAAGTCTTTGGAGGATATGATGTTGAGTGATGCGCCAGTGTCAATCTGACATTTTATGTTGACTTGATGTTCTCTTTCCTAAGTCATCATCCCAACAATCACAAACCATATCTTACCTTGTGATCTGACTGAATCAATATGTTGTATGGTGTTCAATGATTCATTGGGATCTTCAACTGATATCTCTCCTGTGGCCATCTGTACCTACATGTTTTATTGTCTTCTAGCCGTACATTTTTGAACATGAATTTGGATTCTTGCAGTAAGAACACTGCCTTCCCCACACTAAACAATTTTTTTTCCCTTTGTGTGAGGTCCTCCATAGAATTTGCTCTCTGCTTTTTTTCCCGTCCATTTGGCCTGGAGTATCTATCTGCACTATGCGAGTTTGGCCCATTTCTGGCATGAATGTGCTCCAGCTTTTGATTTACAACCTCAGTCCTTCTGCACATGTCAATTGCTTTCCTGAGATTACATTTCTCTCTCTCAGCAAATGTGCACTCACTTTGGGGTCTCATGGTTAATACAATCCAATCTTTAATTATTATCTTTACACAAATTTACAGGATTCTGTGAGATAAGTTAATCAAGTCACATATTGATTTTTTTAAAAATTCATTCTCAGAATATGGGCATCACTAGGCAGGCCAGCATTTAGCACCATCCCAAAATTCCCAGATGGCAGTTAAGAGTCAACCACATCGCTGTGCGTCTGGAGTCACATGTAGGCTAGATAGCATTCAGGTGGCCAATTTCCTTCCCTAAAGGACATTAGTGAACAATGTGCATTTTGACAAGAATTAGCAGTGGTTGCCGTTAGGTTAGCTTTTAATTCCAGACTTTATTGAATTCCAATTTCACCATCTCCCATAATGGGTTTCGAACACATGTCCCTAGAACATTGGGTTTTGGGTTGCTAGTCAGGTGGTGTTACCACTATGCCATCACCTCCCTTCAAGACTTCTAAAATTTATGTAGTCTATTTTTTTTTCTATTCTTCAGGGAGATTTAGGATGGATTACACTTTGACACAGTTTCTCCCCAAGAGTGATAAAAATATAGCTACTCGTAGCTTCTCTGGTCTGTTAAGTAGATCTATCACCATTTCATACTTTTGCCATTGTGAGTGGAAAAGCTGCCAGTTCTATTTCATTCAGAGATAGTAAGGACTGCAGATGCTGGAGTCAGAGATAACACAGTGTGGAGCTGGAGGAACACAGCAGGCCAGACAGCATCAGAGGAGCAGGAAAGTTGACGTCGGGACCCTTCTTCAGAAATCTGAAGGGTCCCAACCCGAAACATCAACCTTCCTGCTCCCCTGATATTGCCTGGTCTGCTGTGCTTCTCCAGCTCCACACAGTGTTGGTTTTGTTTCATATCACCTTTCATGGCAACAGGTACTGTAAGAGAGTAAGTTGCAGCCATTGCGACTTACCCAGTGTTTCAGCTTTTCAATATCTAGCAGCAGCTCTGACTTGTCTGAACATTCCTGTATCTCCCTTTCGGTATAGCTTTTTGAATACTCAATCTCAGCTCCACTTCTGATATCACATTACAGGGGCAGGGATGAAAATCACAGGGCCTGGAGGTGAATGGGGTCCAGGCCTCTGGTCCTGCCCTCAGCCATGACCTGAGCATAGTGGCCCAAACTTCAACCCAAGCCCAGTGGGCATGCCCCTGAATCAAGCACAGCAAGCTTAAAGGATCGGGGCCCTGATGTACACCCATCCATTCCCTCACCCCCCAGATTTTCCTGACCCCCAGTTGCCTATATTGAAAGAGGCGACAAGATGAAATACCTTTGGTCAGTGCCTCATGGCACATTATTGCATTTGTCCAACCATTTTGTTGCAAAGGTCAAAACTACTGTTATATTATTCACTTGTGAAAAGTGATGGAGAATGTGGCAGAGATACTGGCCCCCTTCCTGCCACCTGAGGAGCTGTTCCGAAGAAGAGTCATTGGATCCGAAATGTTAACTTTGTTTCTCTTTCCACAGATGTTTCCAGACCGGCTGAGTTTCTCCATCGTTTTTTGTTTCCATTTTAGATTTGGAGTGTCTACAGTAAGTTGCTTTTATTTGTCAGTACTGCTGTATTGCCTGTCAATGATATGAAGAAATGTTTTCAAAGGATCTGAGTCAGTACAGCTGTTACATTGTTATACAGTTTGGATCAAGATCTTGAAAGCATGGCTTAGAGGCACATATTGGATGTTGAATAGTAGAACTGACAAAACTGAAGATTTCATTACAAGAGAAGTAGGAAACAAATGAGACTAATTTCAAACTGTAGCAATGAAAATCCAGAGAATTAAAGTTTGTTCAGGCTGAGAATCATCTGGGAGCTATGTATTACATCACTGTCAGATGATCAAGGATCCTCCTGAGCCACATTTTCTCAGTATGCTCATGTAAATCTAGGAAATGCTTGAAAATGAACATCTTGAATTTGCTGAGATATGATACGCAACTTAACACAGTTTCAATAGAACAGTGCAAAGTCCTGGGACTTGATGATTTAGCATCATAACTCAGGCCATAATTGCTTGGCAATATTTGCTGAAATTGGGCTGCCATGATACAGATATACCTTTGAACTTTCTGACTATTATGCAAAGAATAACGGCGGGGGGTATATTTCAAGCAAGTTTCAAATCTGCAAAGCGCCATCTGGTTTCATTAGACTGACATTGTAAAATATTTGATTAACAATTAACAGACAGACTTAAATGTAAGAAGCTAAAATTTAGTTGTAATCTCTTCCAAATTAATATTTCTCCCTGAAGTTAAACAACCACCTGGTGCTGCTGACAATGTTTTGTGCCAGTGGGATTTTTCAGTCGTTCCTGACTGCTGGTGTGTTTCATTCAAACCGTCTGATGTTATAAACCATATTGTATCTCAGGAGGATTCAAAGCACTGTGAATGGCCGTATTTTCATGACTGCAGCCCTGTGATAGTAAGGACCTTTTAGGATTATGTTTCTTGACTTTTGTTTTGATTTTACTATTTTTTGATCAGAAGTATGTAAGTAAACCTATATTTATCTTGTGCAAAGAGCACATCAAAAAGCATGTCTTTCTGCTGCAGATCAGTATTGTTTTGACGGTAAACCAGTTAAATGTGCTTCAGCACATCAAAAACATGGGCTGCATTTTTTTGATGCCAAGATGTGGCCCCATCAATGCTGTATTTGAATGTAGTTAGTAATTGAATGTATTATCATAGGATTTATCAAAAATTCACTGACAAAAATGAAAACTGCCAGTGCAGATTGGAATGAAGAAGAGTACTGCAGATGTTGGAAATTTGAATAAAAACAGAAAATGCTGAAACAGCAGGGTACGGCAGCATTGATGGAGAGAGAAATAAGGTTATGGTTTCAGATTTGTGACCTTTCATCAGAACTAAGGTGCCCAAACATACAGGGTATTCCTAATAGTTTCAGTTTTGATACCACTAATATGACACTGATGTTGAATTAACAAAAATATGGGGTAGGATTTTCCCAAGCTGCAGTGGTGAAAAAGTTGGGAAGATACAATGTGGATGAAAATATCAGGTTGCTGACACTGAGAAAAATTTCCAAATTTCCCCTTAGGATTTAAAGTTCTGAATTTTGAATCTCACTAATGAGCAGCAACTACCTTTCTTGCATTTGTATCTCATTATTGGCTAATCTCATCTCATTTCTATGCAGCTCCTGATTCCCTCCTTCATCCTGAGAAATGAGATGTGTCCATTCCTAACATGAAAGTCACTGGTTACCCAAAGGCACAGCTCACCCCTGGCTTTTCCAGGCCCTCATCCAGCTTTACCATCTCCACCATTGTCCTGCAAGTTCCCTGGATACCATCTTCTTCAGCCGTCCATTGAAGCAGGTGGGCATTGCCCAAGTACCAGCCTCACCTTATCACCATGGCTGTTTTCAGACCAACTCGCACACTATTTCAACCCTTCAAGACTCTACCTTGGAGCCCACCAATTTTTAAGCCTTATGTGTTTCTTTCAGCTCACGTTGCATGCATGGACATAAATGCACAAGATGCATTACCATACTATACATTTTATGGCTTTCATTCACTTTGTTCTGACTTCAAAGCTGTCATCCTGTCTGCCCTGCATTGCTTTTTGTGTGCATAAGATCTTCACTAATAACTTACATGCTGCCAGTTTCTCTGGCTTGCAATGTATTCACTGCGGAGAGGGAGGCAGGCAGCTTATTACTGCACAGGAATCTGAACCATCAGGCTGTTGGTCTGATCAGAGTCCAGGAATTCATTTCCTTGCAGTCCAGTAAGTGGGCCATGATCACTCTTGCAGATCTAACGGAAACAATACAGGGATCACAGGTACATCAGGTGGGGTGCTGAGGAGACATCAGTGTGAGCTTGGGGCATGTTCAGGTGGGTTGTCTTCCTAAATCAGTCTTGGGGGTTTGGCGAGGGGCTGTTTGGGTTGTGTATTAATGGTCAGGGCAGCTTTCTGTGCAGTCCGTGGGGAGTTAGAAGGTCATGTCTGGGGCTGGTGATTATTGGTAAGGGTTGCTGAAAGAATGATGGTGATGTGAAAGCGGATAATTTGTGATAGAAGGGTGAGATTTCGTACAGCATTATAGGGGACAGGGAGCTGCAGGAGGAGTGAGAGGATGCTTGCACAATTTGCAATCACCCTGGCCTCAGTACGAGGAGAGCGCATGGCCAACAAGGGGATAAATCCAACAAAGGGCCTGAGTAGGCATGTGGGGAGGGTGAAAGATAATCAGCAATGCACAGACAGTAATAAAAAAGGGACTATGAAGGAAAGGGGAATCATCATTAGACTCAGCCAGAGCCTGGAACTCTCAAACAAGAATGGAAAACTGAAGTTATGCCATCTTTACACCAAGCTTAACAGGGCAATAAGGTGACAATGTGCATCTCACCACTGGCAATGTCAGTGGGGTTGGTTTCTGGTTTTTCTCACTGGGGGAGAAGTATATTTGTTTGATTGTGAGGCCTTGCTGGGGGAAATAACTTGAATCATGGATCCATATGATGATTATTATTATTGCCATCATATATTTTGCAGCAATTGGTCCCAACAAGTCAGGTTCACATAGCTATATAGTTGCATATTTAAAAGTCTCATCTTCCTTTGCTCTTTGTTCATCACTTTTCATGACTGACACAGGAACAAAACATTTTGGAGCTGCGATAATTCACACCTAACTGTATGCATGCAATGTCATGGTCTGAAGTTAAAGCATGGCTTTTCTTTTCGTTTTGAGAGGTATTGCTATTAGTGGATAAGTACCCACATTTAACACACCCACTTCAATATTAGTGCTTTGGTTCTGCAACATTCACCCATGTAAGGCTACAAGGATCTGAGCTCCATGTTTAGGTATGACAGATTACACCAGTTTATGACCTTGCCCTATGACAATGGCAGTCAAGAGGAAAATCAAGCAGGCTGGGCAGTCGGAGTCGGATTGCCTAACATCACAGTCTTCCCACAGGTGCAGGGGATTATAGACTGACCTCATGTTGCTTTAAGAGTGTGACATCAAAATATGTTGCCACTGCATCATTGTCCAACTTATTTGTGACCATCAATGTATTTTCTGAAGGTTTGCACCAGATTTCCTAGGTGCTGCTATGATGCTTACAGAATCCTTTCAAGTCCTCTGGCCATACAGCGATAGTGAGACTTTGTAGCAATTGGCCCAACATAATGGTTTGTTAGGCCATTTCAGAGGACTAGTGAGAGTTAACAATATTGTTGTGGGTCTGGAGTCACAAGTAGACCAGACCAGGTGAGGATGGCTGATTTCCTTCCCTGAAGGACATTGGTGAACCAGATGGGTTTTTGCGACAATCGACAATGATTTCATGGTCTTCAGTAGATTCTTAACTCCAGATTTTTTAAAAATTGCATTCAAAGTCTGCCATCTGCCATGACTGGATTCGAACCCAGGTCTCAAGAACATTAACGAAGCTTCTGGATTAATAGTCTAGCAATAATAACACTCGGTCATCACCTCCCCTTCTGCTGGGGACAAGTCTTTCTCTTCAAACATGGCTGCTGACCCCTTTTCAAAATCCTCAGACTGATGCAAAATGGAGATACAATGCCCACATTTCCACCAGGACTACAGTGGAATACACTGGCCTCCTTATGATGTTTTGATGAATGAACTGCTCCAGTATAACCCAGAAAGGGACTCCCGCATTGATATATGCTTCACAAGTGGAACTGAGAAAAAAAGAGGATGTCCTGGGGCAGACAAAATGGGAAATTGAGAGCAATTCTCTGAGGATGGGGACATTGGGTGGAGCATCCTGGACGCTATGACAGATCAAGCTTGAGGGCCAAGAGAAAATTTCATAAAATCAAAGAACTGCTGATACTAGAAATCTGAAACAAAAACAGAGAGAAAAATTGAGTTAACATTTGGAGTCCAGTGAATTTTAGTCAGAAATAAATAAAGTTGGGAAAACATGGTATTTAAACTGATGACAGGGTGTTGGGATGGGAGGGACAGCAAATAGAGTACATGGGGATAGTGCCCAAAGAGTGACAAGAAAGGGATAGGCAAACAGATTGCTGATGATAAACTGAGAGAGATTTAAAAGCTGGGTGGGGTGCTAACAAGAAGTGTCAATAATTGAAAATGTGTTGGCCGTGCTGGGGGCAGCCCATAAACAACAGAACCTAGTGGAGGCAATGGATAACAAACAAAAGAGGGTGTTCACTCAATGTTGAGTCCTGACAGCTGTAAGATACCTAGATGGAAGATGAGGTGCTGTTCCTTCAGTTTGCATTAAGCTTCACTGGAGCACTGCAGCAGGCCTGAGACAGAACTTTTAAAATGGGAACATAGTGGCATTTTGAAGTGGCAGGCAACTGGAAGCTCGGGGTTGTTTCCATGGACAGAGTGTAGGTGTTTGGCAAAGTGGTCACGCAGTCTGTATTTTGTCTCCCAGTGCAGAGGAGACTACATTGTGAGCAGCGAATTCCATAGACTAGATTGAATCACTGCTTGACCTTGGATGTTGAGGAGGGAGAAAGTAAACAAGCAAGTGTTACACCTTCTGTGATTGCATGGGAAGGTGCCGTGGGGCTGTGGGCAGGCACTGGCAGTGCAGGGGGGGTAGACCAGGGTGTCCTGGAGGGAACAGTCCCTGTGGAAGGCTAACAAGGGAGGGGAGGGGAATATGTATCAGGTGGTGGAATCCTGCTGGAGGTGATGGGGAGGCTTATGATCCTTTGGATGTGGAAGCTGCTGATGTGGCAAGTGAGAACCAGGGGAGCCCTATAATTGTTTTGATGAGAGGGCAGAAGTGCAGATCTTCAGTGTCTATATATGTCCCATTCAGAGTCCTGGAACATTCTTGTGACTTTTAAGTTATTGGCACAGGATTGCCCTCCATTCTACAGAGCTTCATGAAGGAGCTGAGTTAGGTTATTTACTGACTGCCAAGGCATCCTCAGCAGTCTTTGATGTTGCATCTGTGACATTCGCAGGTAGTTTGGCTGCTTGTGCTACATTTGACTATGTGTCATTGTCCTGCATTGCGCTGGTACTTTGTTTCCTGCACTTTGAGTAATATCACCCTCTGGTACTAGCCCTCAATGACTTTCAGGCCTTGAATCACATAGTTCAATACCATTCTCTGCTGAGTCCTATTGTTCACCAACCGAGTCTCCAAAAAAGTTGGGTGTACTAAACCAGATGGGCTACACCATCTACGTGGTCCTTGTTCCTGTGAACCAGTAGGGATCCCATTGCTTTGCATTGACCACAGCCATATCCAGCTACCCCAATGTGATTTCTTTCCTCCTCTCCCTGTTGTTGCAATTATATGCCCCTCTGATTTCTGATTGTCACCCCAGATCTCCCAGTAATGTCCCTCCACCTTCGGTTGATTAACCTTGACCTCAACATTCCCTCCATTACCATTCTCCTGCCTTTAATAATCTTTGACCCTCTCACCATTAGCCTTGAACAAATCTCGGTCACCCCTGACCAGCTATACAGCATCCTCAACCTGCTGCCATCTCATCCTCAGCGTAATAACCATTAGCCACTCTCCTTGACCTTCCCACCCTCACCCTGACCTTTTTTCTCTCCGGTTCAAATAAGTTCCCTCAGCTGCCACATTTTCCACTACTGGTGCCACCATTAAATTCATTCATTATTTTGGAAGGGGCGGAGTAGATATTGAATGGGCAAAAAGACAGTTGAACTGTACCTGCTATATATATATGTACTGTGTACATTTTTGTCCTTACCACAGGATCCATGTTTACTGACACATTCAATGAACAAGCAGTTGGATCCTGCACCACACTATATCCAATGGCTCTGCTAAGTGCTGCTGCATTGGGATTCTTTTTTACTTAATTTTTCCCAGCTAGCTTTATCTCACTCCTCCTTGTTTGACATGTCTGTCAAATTCCAACAAGCACCAAATCCGTTTTGTGCCATTCCAAGGATGAAGCAGTACTTGCTCTGCTCAATATTTATCCGGCTATATTTCTTTAAGTTTAAACCTCCAGCTAAATTTTCCACATGCTCTATTTGGCTAGCTGCTAACTGAAGGTCGTAACACTACTGGGAAGTTAAACTAATTATTAAAACAAACGGACTATAGAAAATTTCAGCTTACTTGGTATAAGCATCTAGAAAATCCCAACTCCAGTTCATTGGAATCACAGATCACTATATTGTAGTGAGGTTTGATGAAAGTATTACAGTTGATATTTTGTATATGTAATTTGAAAAGGTATTTAATAAAGTGCCTTATAATAAAGTTGTTAAGAGAATTGAACCATGGAGTTAAAGGGGCAGTGATAACTTGAATAGAAAATTGATGAATAAAACAGAAAGCAGCAAATATCAGAGTGAGATTGTTCATTAGACTGGTAGGAAGTTGCAGTTGTATGTGCTAGGGTTTGCTATTAGGTTTGCTGCTCTTTTATGCATGTATTAATAACAAGGCCATATGTCTAGAAGGCAGAATTAAAATGTTAGCAAATAATACAAAAGTTGAAAATGTAGTAAACAGTGAGAAGTATAATAGCTTGCTTCAGGAACATGTAAATAGACTAATAAATTAGACAGACATATGGCAGATAAAATTGAATGCCGAGATGTATAAAGTAATTTTAGGTGATGGAATAAAGAGAAACAATATAAATCAAAATGGTACAGCTTTAAAAGGAGTCTATAAACAGACCTAGGGTTTTTTATACACAAATCTTTAAAGGTGACAGGACAAGTTGATAGACTGTTGAAAAACATAAGACATCTTTGTTTAATTAACAGAGAAGTGGAGCATAAAAATAAGTAAATTTGTTAAAATAAACTTTATAAATTACTAGTTAGATCTCAGTTGGACTATTGTGTTCCATACTCAGAACCTCGCTTTAACTGGAATGTAAGGTCTTGGAGAGGTGCTAAGGAGATTTACAAGAATTATTCACAATATTGGAAAGTTCAGTTTTGTGGAAAGATTAGAGAAGTTGAGATTGTTCTCTGCAGATCAGAGAAGGTAAAATAGAGAACGAGTGGAAGAGTTTGAAATCATGAGTATTTTGAAAACAAGCAGAAACAGTTTCCACTTGCTTGGAGATTGGTAACAAGAAAACACAGATTTAAAATGATTGGCAAAGAAATCAAATGTGAAATGAGGAGAATACTTTGTGTGCAGAATGTGACAAGGATCTAAAATGCACTTCCTGAAAGGGCAGTGGGAGCAGATTGAATACTAACTTTGAACAGTGAATTTGGTAACTTTGAAAAGAACAATTTTGCAGGGCCATGGAAGTGGAATTAGTAGATTGCAAATTAAGGAGACTAGTGAAAGAAAAATGCCTAGTGCAAATGTGAACTAAATGAACTTTTAGCTAGAAGCCAAAATCTCAATAATTCTCTGAATATTGTTAGATAATTTATTGGAACTAAAAGCATAACAGTGTGAGAGGTCAGGGATAATAAACAAGGACGAATAACCAAAGCATTGGAGCAAAAGTTCATAAAATGGACGTGATCACACGTGGAATATTGTGTAGAGTTCTGGTTGCCAAATCACAGCAATGTTTTCTAAGAACTGGGCAGTGCAGAACCAAATTGAATTGTAGTTATGTGAGGAGTTTGAATCTGGGATTTTTTTAATCACTAAAGAAGAGGTGGAGAAATAATTGAAGTTCTTAAGATCACAAGTGATATGCATAAAATGAATGCTTATATTATGCTGAAATTGCCATAAACTCTAGAAGCAGACTACGTGTTCTCAGGATTAGAAGGAAGGTGACGGGAAGGTGGCTTAAGGCATGATTGCTTAGAAAGCCTGGGAACACAATGAATCCTTAAAGAAAAAATTGGAGCAACATTTGATGAGGTGGACCATGGTGGCAACAATGGACAGATGGAATTTGAAATTTTGGATTTTTATTTTTAGTCCTGCATTTTTTGTTAGTTTCTGAGTGGCACTTTATAGTCAGCCATTATTATCTTAATGACTTAGACCTGATAGAGGGGACACAATTTTAAAATTTGCTGATGACACTGTGAATACTGTTCTTTGTAAGATAGCTAGTTTTAAAACTGTCTCCTTTAATTCAAGGTAAAAGGGAATTGCTTGTTGAGAGGTATATCATGAAGGATCTGCCAGAGGCAAGTCGATGTGACCTCATACTAAGTCTATCTGGATACAAACTCATGGGACCTGCTTGTTATGGAGTCAGTAACTGAATTTGAACCTAATTCAAAGTCAGGTGTAAGTTTTAACAGAGATAATAAGGTGTACAGCTGGATGAACACAGCAGGCCAAGCAGCATCAGAGGAGCAGGAAGGCTGACGTTTTGGGCCTAGACCCTTCTTTAGAAATGGGGGAGGGGAAGGGGGTTCTGAAATAAATAGGGAGAGAGGGGGAGGCGGATAGAAGATGGATAGAGGAGAAGATAGGTGGAGAGGAGACAGACCGGTCAAAGGGGCGGGGATGGAGCCAGTAAAGGTGAGTGTAGGTGGGGAGGTAGGGAGGAGTTAGGTCAGTCCAGGGAGGACGGACAGGTCAAGGGGGCGGAGTGAGGTTAGTAGGTAGGAGATGGGGGTGGGGATTGAGGTGGGAGGAGGGGATAGGTGGAAGGAAGGACAAGTTAGGGAGGCGGGGACGAGCTGGGCTGGTTTTGGGATGCGGTGGGGGAGGGGAGATTTTGAACATTGTGAAATCCACATTGATACCATTGGGCTGCAGGGTTCCCAAGTGGAATATGAGTTGCTGTTCCTGCAACCTTCGGGTAGCATCGTTGTGGCACTGCAGGAGGCCCAGGATGGGTTAGGGTTAGGGTTAGGTATTTTAGACATTCTACACATGTTCATCTTTGCTTGCTCTGATAAAGGTTTCCAGCCGCTCTTTAATGTTCTCTAAAATATATTTTATCAATGTTCAATTTGAACTGAACTAAAATGTCCAATCCGATGGAGAAGAACATTGATATTTCTCTTTCATAATTTTATTCAGCAAAGAAGAATGGGCATGTATTCATAATACCATTTGCATACAAGCTATTCCAGAACAGTTTGCAGCCAATAAATGACCTTAGAGCTTTAGTCTTTATTATTATGTAAACAAACAGAACAGTCAATTTGTGAATGGCAAATCTCCGCAAATAGCACTGATTTTAACAAGTAAACCTGGCTTGTTGGTATTGGTTGAGGGGTCAATGCTGACTAAGAGTGACTTGCGATCACTTTCTCAAGGGGAATTAGAGATGGCCAACAAGTGGTGACCATATTCCATGATAGAATAAAAATAAATCTATTGCAGTTCTTTAAATAATGTGAAACTGTTTGGGCAGGTAGGGTTTTGTTTTACTGTTCATCAATAAGTTATGATGTGGAGGTACTGGTGCTTGACTGGGGTGGACAAAGTCAGAAGTCACATGACACCAGGTTATACTCCAACAGGTTTATTTGAAATCACTGCTCCTTTATCAGGTGAAGTGAAGGGAAGTGCACAGGCACAGAATTTATCGCAGAGAGATCATTGCAAGATAATTCCAGGTAATTAAAAGTGTCAAAAGATAGCACAAATGGTGTGAATGGGGTGTCTACAGGCTGAATAACAAATCAAAAATGTCAGATGGTGTGAGTAAAGTGTCAACAGCTGAATGGCAAGTGAAGGGATGACCTATGATTCGATTACTTGAGGCTGTGAGATAATTACAAAAAATCAAAAATAAGATGGTGCTCGAGACAAACCAAATGGATGGAATAACATGATAGGTATAAGAGTCGCATGCTGAGGGTCCAACCAAAGTAACAAGTAATCTAAAATGGTACAAACTAATCAAGGTAGAGAGAAAATAATAAGTTATCAAGATAATGGTGTCAAAACAGAACAGGAAGGAGGATTTTACAAATACGGAACAGGACTGTAGAGTTACATGTAGAGCCACATGATCAGAGGCTGAATGTCCAGACAGGCATGTTCCCTCCCAGTCGGGGAACACTTCAGCAGTCAAGGGCATTCAGCCTCCGATCTTGGGGTAAGCGCCCTCCAAGGCGGCCTTTGAGATACACAACAACACAGAATCACCAAGCGGAAACTCTTAGCCAAGTTCCGTACCCATGAAGACAGCCTCAACCATGATCTTGGATTCATGTCGCGCTATGTGTAACACCACCATATTGTCCTGTGTTTATAAAATCTTCCTCATTTCACAAGCTTCAAAATCTCCCCTCCCCCTACCGCATCCCAAAACCAGTCCAGCTCGTCCCCGCCTCGCTAACCTGTTCTTCCTCCCACCTATCCCCTCCTCCCACCTCAAGCCGCACCCCCATCTCCTACCGACTAACCTCATCCCGCCCCCTTGACCTGTCCGTCCTCCCTGGACTGACCTATCCCTTCCCTAACTCCCCACCTACACTCACCTTTACTGGCCCCATCCCCGCCTCTTCGACCTGTTTGTCTCCTCTCCACTTATCCTCTCCTCTATCCATCTTCTATCCGCCTCCCACTCTCTCCCTATTCATTTCAGAACCCCCTTCCCCTCCCCCTTTTCTGATGAAGGGTCTAGGCCCGAAACGTCAGCCTTTCTGCTCCTATGATGCTGCTTGGCCTGCTGTGTTCATCCAGCCCGGCACCTTGTTTCCTCACTGTTGTGTTTTGACACCATCATCTTGATCACTTGTAACCTCTCTACCTTAACTAGTTTGTACAGTTTTGCATTACTTGTTACTTCGGTTAGACCCTCAGCGTGCAACTCCTGTACGTATCATGTTATTCCAGCAGTTTGGTTTGTCTCCAGCACCATCTTATTTTTGATTTTTTTGTAATTATCTCTTTGCCTCGATTAATTGAATCTGTCATCCTCTCACTTGCTATTCACCTTTTAACACTTTACACACACCATTTGACACTTTTGATCACCTGCAAAGACTTGTTATTCAGCCTATAGACACTCCATTCACACCATTTGTACAATCTTTTGAAACTATTAATTACCCGGAATTATCTTGCAATAATCTCTCTGCTATAAATTCTGTGCCTGTACTTCACCTGATAAAAGAGCAGTGCTCCAAAGCCTTGTGATTTCAAATAAACCTGTTGGACTGTAACCTGGTGTCATGTGACTTCTGGCTTCATTCATAAGTCAGCACCTTAAAAACTTACCTGGACCATCTCCAACACCTCTCTCCCCTTCCTGGACCTCTCTGTCTCCATATCGGGCAACCACCTCGAAACCGATATTCATTTCAAGCCCACCGACTCCCACAGCTACCTAGAATACTCCTCCTCCCACCCACCTTCCTGCAAAAATGCTATCCCCTATTCCCAATTCCTTCGCCTTCGCCGCATCTGCTCCCAGGATGAGGCATTCCACTCCCGTACATCTCAGTTGTCCTCGTTTTTCAAGGACCGTAACTTCCCCTCCTCGGTGGTCGAGAACGCCCTCAACCGTGTCTCCCACATCTCCCGCACCTCATCCCTCACACCCCGTCCACGCAATAAAAACCAAAAAAGAATCCCCCTCGTCCTCACGTACCACCCCACCAACCTCCGGATCCAACGCATCATCCTCCGACACTTCCGCCATCTGCAATCCGACCCCACCACCAAAGACATCTTTCCCTCCCCACCTTTATCTGCTTTCCGGAGGGACAACTCTCTCCGTGACTCCCTTGTCCGCTCCACACTCCCCTCCAGCTCCACCACACCCGGCACTTTTCCCTGCAACCGCAGGAAGTGCTACACCTGCCCCCATACCTCCTCCCTCACCCCCATCCCAGGCCCCAAGAAGACTTTCCACATCAAGCAGATGTTCACCTGCACATCTGCCAATGTGGTATACTGCATCCGCTGTACCCGGTGTGGCTTCCTCTACATCGGGGAAACCAAGCGGAGACTCGGGGACCGCTTTGCAGAACACTTACGCTCGGTTCGCAACAAACAACTGCACCTCCCAGTCGCGAACCATTTCAACTCCCCCTCCCATTCCTCAGACGACATGTCCATCCTGGGCCTCCTGCAGTGCCACAACGATGCCACCCGAAGGTTGCAGGAACAGCAACTCATATTCCGCTTGGGAACCCTGCAGCCCAATGGTATCAATGTGGATTTCACAAGTTTCAAAATCTCCCCTCCCCCCACCGCATCCCAAAACCAGTCCAACTCGTCCCTGCCTCCCTAACCTGTTCTTCCTCCCACCTATCCCCTCCTCCCACCTCAAGCCGCACCTCCATCTCCTACCGACCAACCTCATCCCGCCCCCTTGACCTGTCCGTCCTCCCTGGACTGACCTATCCCCTTCCTAACTCCCTACCTACACTCACCTTTCCTGGCCCCATCCCCGCCTCTTCGACCTGTTTGTTTCCTCTCCACCTATCCTCTCCTCTATCCCTCTTCTATCCGCCTCCCACTCTCTCCCTATTTATTTCAAAACCCCCTTCCCCTCCCCCTTTTCTGATGAAGGGTCTAGGCCCGAAACGTCAGCCTCTCTGCTCCTATGATGCTGCTTGGCCTGCTGTGTTCATCCAGCCCTGCACCTTGTTGTCTCGGATTCTCC
Organism: Rhincodon typus; assembly: GCF_021869965.1. NCBI lineage: Eukaryota > Metazoa > Chordata > Chondrichthyes > Orectolobiformes > Rhincodontidae > Rhincodon > Rhincodon typus. The sequence continues at coordinate 40,152,319 of NC_063343.1, read as the reverse complement.
AGCATCTGCAGTTCCTACTATCTCTGATTCGACCTTAAAAACTTAATTATCCTCAGTATGGCGCTGAAGTTTTAGCTAGATTAAGCACTCAAGTCACTGGACTGGGATTTAAACCAACAAACATCTGACTCAGAAGCAACAGCATAATCTGAGACAAGCAGACAATTTTTATCTGAAATTTATAAGTCATAACTTTATAATTGATTAAAGTTGAGGCACATATTTGAATTCCTGCTCCTAGCACCTTGCCAAGACGGCAAATCAAAAACTCAATGAAAAGACCAGTGGTTCACTGAAATTAAAATTATTGATTTGAAGATCTTGTTAAACGTATTGAACTCTCACCTACATTACCAATATGTGCCATCAGTTCATTAAATTTGCACTAAGAGAAAATTCATGATATTTATCTTTATTATTCTTTTTGAACAGCTATAGAGTTTCATTCAGTGTTAGCAGACCTTCTCCTACAGACATAGACAATAAATCTGTGTAAGCAGAAGTCCTGGTTATTTCACGATCGTCTTCATAACCTTGGAAATGAGGGAAACTTGTTCTATGCTAGGCATTTTATTATATCCAATTTCATGACTGACTTCCATTTGAAGTAGTTGTGTTAATAGCTCTTGTAATAGAACATGGAAATCTACAAAACAAAATCACAACATACAGAAGCTGAACAATTCATTTCAAACTGACGTTTAGGTGTGTTTTATGCATCCATTTTACATTCCTCCACGGAACCTGAATGCTATTTCCTTAGTACTGAATATTGCTATGTTATGCTATTTACATATAAGTTCCTTGTAGCAGCAATAATGACAGTAGTTTGGATATGATTGTTTCAGAGATAGTAGGAACTGCAGATGCTGGAGAATCTGAGATAACAAGGTGTAGAACTGGATGAACACAGCAGGCCAAGCAGCATCAGAGGAGCAGGAAAGCTGATGTTTTGGGCCTAGACCCTTCTTCAGAAATAGCATTATGCTATATTCTCCCAGTAAAGTCAAGCCAGGTGTAGATCTGTGAAAAGTGCTAATGCTCACCAGAAATGGTAAAATATGACCTTGTTATATTTTGGAAGGTCAGTCAATTAATATAAATGAATTTTTGAACTTGAACTTCATTTTGGCTGCCACCAAAAAATACAGTTTCTTATCCAACTAAACTATAAGGAGCATATCGATGGCCTTGACTTCCATATTGTTCAGCAAAAGATTCCCACATGTTGTTTCCTATTTGTCATGACAATGGGTCAGAATCTAAAGTACCAAGGACATTATTAACTTCAAAATTAGTTGTTAAACTAAGTCTGTGACAGCTAATAAATGGCTGCAGATGTGAATTTCATCATTGTCTAGCAAAGTCCCCCATGGAACCCATAGATGTCACATCTGTCAAGTGTCAGGGAAACTTCAAATATAGAGAGAAGAAATAACAAGGAGATTGACAGTCTACCACTTTTCAGCTGAGAGCTGCCTCTTGCAGAGTTTTTTGTATTTTGATTTTCCAGGAGTCAAAAAAAAAGTTAAAAACTGACTGCAGCACTCATCTGTGTGCGTTAGTAGACTGTTATCCTCATGTATGTGGACTATTGTACTTTGAGGGTCACAGCTCTGAAAACAGCCATTTAAACACCCTTGCACTGCAGCTAAAAAAAGTTCTCTCATTCTGAGTGCTACCATTCAGCTGAAAAGCATCAGGGCAAAAATGCTTCAGTCAACCTACAAATCCAAAAATCTCAAAATTGACTGTTCAACTATTAACATCAACATTGCAGGTGACACCACTGAAATGTCTGTAACATTCAACCATCCACGTTCCACAGATAATTCAGAGATTAATGCATATCAGTCTTCTATAAACTCATATCTTTTTGACTTACCTTTTATTCTTAACCTACGTGTATATATATTGCATTACTATTTATTTCTGTGTTCACAATTAAGAAAGTCATTCTTTTTGCTAATGCAGAAATGCATGCCTACTTGGCTTCTGTCAATACAAAGTTTGTTTGGTTCTGGAAGTAATGTATCCGTGTAAGAAGTGGTCTTTTTAAAATTAATAATGTTCCCAATAACCATAGGAAGCCATTCGCCCCTCCTCCACAAGGAGCATAATATTTGAGGTATCCTGTTTAGAACAGTAACAAATTGGGACACCTCACCCGAGATCTGGTTGTAACACTATTATTTTTGTTTTACAATATTTCAAAAGCTTCCCTTTTGTTAAACTCTGTAAAATCAGTTATGACTTTGAATAAAATATATATTTCTTGAAAGATTTTCAGTCAGTGTTTGTTTATCTATTCTCCAGGACTTGAACTCCTCAAAATAACCTTAAATAGTCCATTTGGACTTTGCAATTACACTAATATTTACTCTCTGATTATTACAATCTTGTTACATCAGAAAAAAATAGTTTAGGAACTGATACTGCGAACGTTATTTAAAAAAGATTTCTTCCTTCAAGTAGAACTCTACCTCAGTGCTTAATACGATTTGATTTGTTATTCACAGCACCAATGTATCTATTTCGTCAGGATGATGAATGCATGCAGACATTTTATTTGATTGTGCAGCCTTATTTGTCCTTAAAATAAATAATTAACAAGATAATAAAAACTATTTGTAATAGTAGGTGCACTTTTCATTTTGCTTTCATCTTTGAGATATACAATTCCCCACAGCTCTTCGTATACAATAACCAGACATTGCTGGCATGTTATGAAACTCTGTCTGTTTTCTGTATCTTTCAATTACTATTACATTAAACATGTTCCTTTGTGCAACCTCTTTTGATGTTATTTTGTTATCTGTTTAATCATATTTGCTTCTAATGTATTACTTGTTTATTTTCACTTTCATGATTCTTGTGCCTTTTGTTTAGCTACTGTGCATCGACATTATTTGGAGATCTTAAAATAGCATATTTTTCCACTTTGTAAGAAATAAGCTGGTCATTGCACCATTTATTTTTTAAACAGAATTTTACTTTGTAATATTAAGAAAATGTAATCAAAGAGTTAGGTTACAGCTGCAAATAGAATGGATCGTATCCTGCTTTCAGTGCCCATCAATTGAAATGAACAAAGACTAACATTTTCTGCCTTTTAAATGATGTAATACAAAACTAAGAGGAGCCACTCATTTTATAAATGAAAACAATAGCTGTGCATATCAGCATAATATATCAATATATATTCAGGAGCCAATTCCTCAGTTTCAGTTCAATTAAGAAATTTTGTGGTAATAAATACTGAACTTGTTTTTGGTAATTGTATTTTTTCCCCCAAGGCATAAAATATTATAAAAATGGTGAAGTCAATAAGTTGATGAAGCATCTTGAAATTATTTGCTGCTTGATGGAAACTATTCTTACCTATTGATGATGTCCTTCAAATCATAAATTCCAAAATAACAAAAGCAATTGGGATGTTCTCCAAAAATATCCATATCCTTAACAAATATTTTAATGCCTGAAATTTTCTTGTTGATTTATTTTACCAAGGTACGGTTGGTGTAACCCTCAAGGTAGAGTCAATTTGAATGTGGTAATATTCTCATCTAGTCATACTTGCCATTGATTTCTGAACAGAAATGAAGCTGTCCAGATCGTAACTGAACATAATCTATGTGAAGTATGCTATAGGGTATACTGCTATTCATATCTTCTAAGTGCATGGGCTGTTCAGAGGTTTGTGTGGTCTTGTGTGTGATAAGTCTTCTAAGAAGAGTTTGTAATCAATATGTAGCTTATTGCATCTCTGTAACAATTTAAAAGTTATAAAAATAGGCTCAACATTACTGTATGGGGGACTTGCCTTTTCACCATCTGCCACAGGCTCCTATTCTTTGTGTTATCCCTGCAAGTCCTCATGACATCATCACAATGGGTACTGCTTATTGGTTTCAATCAGGTATTAACCCTTTTAGACCCTTGCATACACTTGTGTGATATTTCCACTAAGCTTTTTTTCCTGATGACTATTATTGTTACAGCTTTGTTGATAGAATTATATTTGCCACTACCCCACCACCCTCCCACCAAGTCTTTGATTTTACTGATTCAGAAGATCTCCTTGTGGTGTGTTTTCATTGGACTGGGAAGTATGGCTCCTGAATGTATTTTGATATATTATGCTGGCATGCACAGCCATTGTTTTCATTTATGGAACAACGGGAAGAAGGGACCATCTTCCTGGTGGTCTAATGTTCTCTTCTGAAATTGAAGACCTTTAATCTCTTATATTTCTTTCACAGAGGTTGTCATCCCTGCTAGAGTACTTCTTTCCTTTTTGTAGTATCTTGAATCTTTAGATAGATCATAAATCATAGATCATAGATTCCCTACGGTGTGGAAACAGACCCTTCGGCCCAACAAGTCCACACCGACCCTGGAGCATCCCACCCAGAACCATCCCCCTATAACCCACCTAATCTACACATCCCTGAACACTTCGGGCAATTTAGCATGGCCAAACACCTAGCCTGCACATCTTTGGACTGTGGGAGGAATCTGGAACACATGGAGGAAACCCACGCAGGCACAGGGAGAATGTGCAAACTCCACACAGACAGTCGCCGGACGGGGGAATCAAACCCGGGTCTGTGGCGCTTTGAGGCTGCAGTGCTAACCACTGAGCCACCTATTGCTTCTCTCTTCTTTTTGGTGTCTTCCATGGTTTTGTATGCACCATACCTTCAATTTGCGTCAGTGATTTTTTTTTCTGAATGTGGCTGAATCTGAAATCTAGCTTGATAGATCATATTTTGTTTCTTTTCTTGGGTTTTAATAAGGCGATCTTTCACTGAAACCTATGTATAACACAAATTTAAAGATTTTGAAATACACAGTAAAAAACAATTCCATTAGTTCCAAAACCATCGCTTTACAATACTCAGAAAATTCCCTTCTTTATTAAATCTAGAGGCCTTCATTTAAATGACATTTCAATCAATTTCAGCATTGTCCGATCCTGGTATGTAATGGTATTTATGTGATAAGTATCTTTGCCGTCTCTTATCAGTTGGATTGTTGCTGTATTCCTTCTGTAATTTGCTTCTTATTTTTATCCCTAGTTCTTATGTTGCAGTGCCTCTTCACAGGCTTACCCTTCAGTGATTAATCTTGCATTTATGCCTTTATTCTAGTAATTTAATAAATCTTATCAGAATGTCCTCTCTAAGTCCCCTTCTAGGTAAATTCTAATTGCAACACAGACCTTTCTGGATTTTCCAGTTCGCTGCAATGGTGTCATTAATTGTTAACTCCCGCATGAATCCTTATCTTTACATGTTTTAATATCTAAGTGTCTCCTACCTAATTAGGCATTGTGGTGAAAAACTGTCCAAAAAACATGACACAACTCCCAAATAACAAAATAAACATCAGATTTGGCCCCATGCAACTAAAACTAGGAATTATGTAACAGATGTGTTAAGGTAAGAGCAACTACCTTCAGAAGTGGTTCTATGCAGTGGAGGTTGAAATAGTAGTGAGGTGATGACTGAGGCAGAGATTAACAGCCATGAGGAAAAGATGCAGCCAGGAGCTGTAACAACACCAAAATAAATTACAGAAATATAAAATAAATGAGATTCAGTTGCATTTTTGGTTAATTTTTTATAGGTTGCTCTAATTTGGAACATGTTAATGCAAATAAGATGGATTATGGATCCTTCTGTGAATCTATATAATAGCAATATTGTACTGTAGAATACCACACTGCCTGAAGTTGCTTGCAAAGCACTTAGCCAACTGTATAGCTCTTCCATTGCTTGCTTTGCAGTCAGACATACCTCACTGTTTAAGCAGCATTTTCATTGCACAGAAGATGCAGTCATGAATATCAAAGTAAAGATCCATGCATTCCTAATTTAACTGCACATAAAAATGAAAATCAGATACAATACAAATCAGTGCCGATTCAATAATCCCCTGCTTTACATTACCATCAAAAATGCATTTTGTGCCCAAGTTCCTCAAGTCCATCCTCATAGTCACAGCCTCCCATTTTTGGTTTTGCCCATGTCAGTTATGATATGCACTACCTAAAGCATTAATAGCTTTGTCAGATTGTCCAAAACTATGAACAGTACATTAACTGAAGTCAAACCAATATTTTATATAAATTTATTGTAACTTTCTCATTTCACATATGATACCTACTGATTGCAGAAATTATGTCACTTATCGAATATATTAAGTTAATAGAACTGGGAGATATCAGATGTTAAGACTGGAGGTGAAACTCAATAAAATGATAATGTTTTTCACGAACCTTTCCCATATTTTCTTTTCTCTGTTCTGTTCATGTTTTTGAAATATTAGCAATTTCTATTTCCTGCTATCATTGTTTGTGCATTTAAATAAGAGTAAAATTTCCTATGTAAATACCAAACTCTCCCTTCAAAAATCTTCTTTTTGCATGTCTGTAAATGTTTATCATTGAGTCTGGGATGGTGAACACAACAGCAAAAAAAAATCATAGACAAAGTTCATTAGATTTGTGAGAAGCCACTCAAGGGTATTGTATCTGCTCTCCACCACAGGAGTCATTTCAAAATAATCAGCTGCTTTCACTCCAGCCAAGAACACGGTGAGTAAAACATCAGGTTCAATTGTAGCATGTCTCAATAACATTGGCACCTGCCTGATTAGTGAGGGTTATAGAATTCCATTTATAGGATTTGAATGACAAGGTGTACTATCATATTAGGGAGAAAATAACCTATTTCAGTGAATAATTTTGCTTTCAAAACACTCCTTTAAAGCCTCACAAAATCCTCTATATCGTCTTTAAAAGCTGATCTGAATTTATTTCTGAATGTGTAGACATAGCTATATTCTGTTTTATCATGTCTTGTGCACATTTGTATTGTTCTTTTGAAGGGCAAGGTAATCTCTTAAATTATCTTGAATGACAATTTGGGTTTGTCAACACAGCACTGTGCACTGAAACATTATTGCATCACTAATTCCACCTGCTACTGATTGTTTTCAACTTTGTGTGAACTTCAATGATTCAAAACAGCACAGCAAGATTTGTACTCCAGCAGATCTGACACCGATTTGGTAATGCTACTGAGTTTCAAATTTGACAGCTTGCGAAATTACTTTTATTAGACTTTTCCATTTTTTAAAGTGAACACAATTTCCCCGTGGTCCTGTGCTGAAGATGATATGATACAAGATTCCTGAAAGGTGATTGATATCTGACACAGAATCATCTCTGTTACACTGAGGTCTGGATTTTTGTTGAGTTGGTAGAATCAGGGTGCCTTTAAAAATTGTGGGTGGGACTTAATTCTGGGATTCCAGTCCTAATTTCCATTTCTAGCAATTTTTGTCCACATGGAATAAGGATGAGGTATATCAGCTTCATTGCAGAAGTGAATATTTTAAATCCATTAATGCAGTATTGATGAAGCCAGGCTCATTTAGTTGTAGACTTGGTTCATGGCTCCTTAAAAAAGGTTGTGAACCACGGGGAACCCCCTAGTCCTGAGTTGGAAGCAAAAGAAAATGTTTTCAATATTCCTTTTAAAGCACATTTCTATTCCTTTTACTTCCACATAAGACCTCTTAATTTTATATAAATAAATTTACACGCATTGGAAAAAAAAACTCTTCAAAAGTGGTCAGGTTATGATGAGGCAATAAATATGTCAAATAAACAAATGTATCATTCCCCTGCATGCTGTCCCAACATTCCCTCCAGGGCTGAGTGCAAGACCTATTCTTGGAGTTCAGCCAAATGCTCATAATGAGGCCAACTGGAAAAAGCAAATGCCAAGCCATCAATTCAGTTTGCTTTGTTGATAAAATTGCCAGTTCATCAAAAACCTATGAAATTTCTGATTGCAGTATTCACAGTGAGAAGATAACAATGAAAGGCTAAAATATTTATTATAGGTTATTTCCCCTGATGAAAAGAGTGATACTATAAAAGGCAATGGGCAGATGTCTTTCTGTGGTCTTCTTGATATATGACTTGGATGAGATGAGTGAATGCATAGTGGCTAAATTCACAAATGACATCAAGATAAGTAGAAATGAATCTTATGAAGAAAATATGAGGATTTTGTAGACAGATAATAGCTGGGTTGTGTGAGTGAGCAAAAATCCGGCAGATTGAGTATAATGTGGGAAAATGTGAAGCTGTTCACTTTGGAAGGAAGAATAAAAAAAGCTGAGTATTACTTAAATGGAGGTGCAGAGGAATTTAGGTCTTCTAGTACATGAGTCACAAAAGTTAACATTAAGGTACAGTGCGTAATCAAGGAGACTAATGGATGTTATATTTTATTGTGAAAGGAATTGAACAGAGAAGTAATGATGTTTTGCCTCAGCTATACAGGGCATTAGTGAGACTGCATCTTGAAAACTGTGTGCAATTTTGGTCTTCTTATTTAAAGGAGATGTAGATTCATTCAAAGTGATTCAGATGTTTACTACATTGATACCTGGACTGAATGGGTAGTCTTATAAAGCTGGGTTGGGGAGGCTGGCTTTATTTCCACTGGAGTTTAGAAGATTCAGGGATGACTTGATTTAAGCCTATTTAATCCTGTATGGGCTTGATAAAGTTCACACAGAAAGGATGGTTCGTCTGGTCGGTCAGTTCAGAACTAAGCGGGGTTAAAATTAGGAGTTGCCATTTTTTTTAGGAGAGAGCTCAGGATTTCTTTTTTTCTCTAAAGTTTGTGTCACTTTGGAACTGTTTTCCCCAGTGAGATGTTAGGGGAGATCAGTATCTACTTCCACATTAAAAATAACTCTATTCATGTTAGGCAGGGTATCAAACACTATTCAAGGTAGATAGAAACCTGGTATTCAAAACACAAAGCTCATCTGGTATTCAAAACACAAAGCTCATCAGCCCCTGTCTTATTAGAAGGTGGAGCACGTTGAAGAGGCTAAATGGTCTACATCTGCCCATATTTCTTAGTTTATATGTATATGGTAACTATTGGAGAATTGGAGAACAGTTTCAATGCTTGTGTAATAAATTTGATCATGGCTAGGGTCAGTAATTTCATCCAGATATATTGGCCCTGCTAATATCAGGAGGGATGAAAATTGTGACATTACTGGAGGAAGGCCATCTTCTGACCTTTGACAAAGAACTGACATAATCTCTCAAACCGTAGATAACCTAGTCTCAATTAGAAGCAAGAGCACAAGTTACATCAGGACATAGAGTCATAACAACACAGAATGATCCATTCAGCCCATTGAGTCCATGCTGGCTCTCTGTAAAGTAAGTAATTCTGCCCCTCCCCCCACCCTGTGTCTTCATAATCTTGAACATATATTTTTCTTAACTTCTTTTTAAAATCATAGATCATCATTACCATATATACAAATTGTTCTTTGCACCCCATTGTAGATATTTTCTAATAAACCTTTCAGGGATGTTATTAGATACCTCTGGAGCAGGCGGGACTTGAACCTGGGACTCCCAGCTCAGAGGTAAGGAGACAGGGTAGTGCCCAGCAGGCCTCTGTAGGGACAGCAATTCACACACAGGATCTCCAGGAGCTCCCTCTTCCAGTGATCTCAAAGCCTGCAGAGATTCAAGCAAAGCAAAGTGAGCCTGCATGTGGTCGGGAGACTTTTAGAAGCTTGGATCTTTTAGGCACAAATGCCACTGGAGATGACCATCCAAGTCATCCAGGCTAGCGAGGCCAACAGCAGGGCAGCTTCCCTGCACCCCAACTGCAGACATCAGGACTACAATTAAACATAGTGGGAGAGAGAGAAAGAGAGATTCACTGAGGCCCCATAGATCACACAGGTGAAGCATATAGTAAATATATCTTTCAATTTTTAAATATAGCTTCACTTGCACTGTTATAATGTCTTGCTTTAATGTAATTTTTTGTTATTGGATCTAGTTAAGTTACACCCATGACAGAGAGAGAGAGAGAGAGAGACAGAGGAACAATCTCTTCAGTCATCACAAGGATGAAAGAAGTTGTCTTGGTCAAGCTTTGCTCCTCCTTCACAAACAATTGACTCCCTGACTGTAGACAGCGTATGATGTCATGGCTCCTTGAACCATCATGGTGATGACTGCAGCCAAGGCATATTATTTTAATGTGGCCAGTTGAGGCTAAACATGCAACATGCAAGGATTGTTCTCAAACCTGCCTGTGACACACGATTCCACAATTACACTGATCTTGTGAGTGAGAGTATGGGGTCAATGATGATTTCACTCACTTCTGAAAGGAATTCATCCCATCTCTGCACTTTTCAAGAGAGCGCACTGCCTTTCAAGGCTGAGAGGTGTACAATGGGCAGTCCATGTGTCCACTTTCCCCTATAATGCTGCAGTCTGCTGTAATAAGCTGACAAAGCACTGCCTCACGCAACTTCAATGTTGTTCTATATGATGGTTGGACAGTCTTAGCAGTCTGTGTGGACCCTGAGACATTGAAGGATTACTAATGACGGAAGGGCCAAAAGTAGATTTCTTAGATTCTTCTTAACCTGCTGTCTTTCAAGCGAGAGTTCACTGCACAACATTTCGATACAATACACTGACTGAAGACTTAACAGCATGTAATGTTGCTGCACTGTTTCACTTACTGCTGCTTGTTCCCTCATAGTCTATAGGACTTATAATGTGTAAAGAACGGAAAGTGGGATCAGACAAAGTTGCGAAGTGTTCTTCAGATGGATAATAAAAAATTTATTCAGCAATAGAAAAGGACTGCAAAAATGATAAGGTCCACATTTTCCTTGCTCTGAGTAGGGGCTGCTTGCCATATTATCAAACAAATGTTAAATAAACAATGTCCAAACCCAGCTCATTCAAGCTAGAAGAAGGCTTCAATGAGGTTAACTCTAGGTCTTTGGGCTTAACTATACACTAGTCAATGTCCTGATCCTCAACCTCTTCATCATCCTCAGAAAATTGCCATTAGTCCTTCATTTTATCTGGATCCAGGTTATCTCTCTTTATCAGCTCTGGTCGTAAAAAGCCCAGGATGCCACAATAGTGCAGGACATCCTTTCTGTGCTATCTTGCAGGACCACGTTAAAGCTATAAAGACATCAACATTTAATTTTAAGAAGCTGTTTCATTCTTTTCCACTAGGGCCCGTTGTAGCAACATTATATATTTGTTTTGCTTCAGCCTGAGGGTTCTGTGAAGGTGTCTTCAGCTATGTTTGGAGGGAGTAACTCTTATTACCCACCATGTCCCAAGGATCTTCAGAGAATGCAGAAACTCATGAGTTGTCTAGTATGTAAGATTCATAGCAGCTTCCAGGACATCTGGTGCATATCTCCAAGATATGGCATCAATTGTCTCATATAATTTGAACATCGATGAAGTGGAAACCTGCTCTGTTGACAAACCCTGCAGATTGGTGATGGGCTCTTTTCAAACTAATGTGGGTGCAGTACATAGCACCTCTTCCTGAGGGAAGCCAGTGATGGTAGAGAATCACATGGCCCAAGTTGCTTGATTCTCCTTCTCATGGGCCAAGATTATGAAGTTGTGATCTGGAGAAAATGGCATGAGTTCCATCCTGGGTGTGTGATATTTGAGGATTGGGAGATGACATGCAGGTCACCAGTTGTTCTTTGAAAAAAAACCACTTGCTGTAACCGAGATGGAATTGCACCCATCCTTCTGAGCAAAAAGCCCGTTCCTGAAGATGCCACATTTTGGTGGTGATGGCCCAAGGCATTCTTAATTATTCTTTATTCTTAATTTTTTTTTCTGAAGAAGGGTCTAGGCCCGAAACATCAGCTTTCCTGCTCCTCTGATGCTGCTTGGCCTGCTGTGTTCATCCAGCTCTGCACCTTGTTATCTCAGATTCTCCAGCATCTACATTTCCTACTACCTCTTAATTATTCAGCCAGTTTAAGAAAATGGCAGTAAGGCCTGTAAATCCAGGGTCTCATCATTCTCTCCTGTATCCTTGGGGGATCTTCACCCCCTGCTTCTCTCGCTGGAGGCTGTGTAGCACCTGCTGAAGGTTACTGTTCCTGCTGGGCTTTCTGATGGAGTTGCAATTATGGTCTTCTTCTACAAAGTAAGGCTACAGGGACTCTAACCATGGCAATGTCCAAGTCAGATACATAAGCAGATAATCTGTGGAGAATGCCATAAAAAGAAAATAATTTTATTGAAGAACTCCTGAGTCCTTACAGCAATCACAATGAAGCTTCACACTTAGGCACTCACACAATGTGACATGGAGGCTTTCATAAAGGATATTGTCAAGCCTCCATGAGATATGTGACCTTATCCAAGTGTACGTTGTACAACAAAAAGTTTGATGTTACATTCAGGGAGTAGAATGTCACCAGTATGCTACCTCTCTCTCTTTCTCTCTCTGCTCCCCCAACCCCACCCTGAAAAGGCTCCCTTTCACATTGCAGAACTTGGCCTTTGCATGCTTACAGTTCAGAACACAAATATGGCAGCTATGAAGCCTAGTTTTCCAGTGCTGGCAATGGAATATCTCTGTGAGTTGGAATACTCAGGTGCTGCTTGTAGGTTCCATTGATTGTCTGAATTTGTTTAGCTGACATATCAAGGAGATGATTAGTATGCACAATTTAATAATCATGATTACTTGAAGCAACAATTTGTGATGTGCATAATTGGGCAATGAAAATCCTGCTGTTGAAGTTGAAATTGAAGCTAGATTGGTGGCATTACTGAATCAGTGGAGGCATGATTACTGCAATTGCTCTGAGCTAGACCACAATTTCCAAAGATTTTAGTCTGTTCTAAATTGAAAAAAGTCCTCTACTCTGGCCAGTTTGCGTGTGGTGTCAGCCGTTTTGTATAATTATTCAGTAGCTGATTTTCAATCCGACATGGTAAGGTTCCAACTTTGTTTCAGTGTCTTACGGGTTCTGCCTGTGATGCAAGAATTTCCCCCTATTCTTCACGTTCCAGTTTGAGTTGTTGTCCTTGCGATCGCTATGACATTTCAGACTCCCCCATTTCCATTGAGTTCCTCCAAATAATATTAATGTCCCATTTTGTCCACAAAGCCCATTAAGAACATAGACATAGAACAGTACAGCACAGTACAGGCCCTTCGGCCCTCGATTGTTGTGCCGACCTATTATTCTACTAAGATCAATTTACCCTGCACACCCTACATTTTACTATCCTCCATGTGCCTATCCAAGAGTCACTTAAAGGTCTCTAAAGTATCTGATTCCACTACCACTGCCGACAGCGCATTCCACACGCCCACCACTCTCTGTGTGAAGAACCTACCTCTGACATCTCCCTATTGTCTACTGCCTATTACTTCCTATTGCCCTCGTTGGCCCTTTATCCTCCCCACGAAGAGGCCAGATTTATCACAACCTGTTTGAATTCCCTCTTTTGGAGTTCCTAGTCCCTTCCTATTCACTATGAGGTTCCATCTTACTGCCACCATTCCCTTAGTGACAATATAAGGATGTCCATGTTCAGACCTGAGTTGCCTGCTCTCTCAGGACTTCATGGATTGATCCCTGATAAGACCCCTGACTATTATTCGGTAAATGTCCAGCAGTGACCGTTGCTAACTCACCTACCCCCTGCACTAGTCTGACTTGGCAGGAATGCTCCAACTGCTCACAGCCCAGGCTTTGAACTGATATCTCCACAGTACCCCAACTGATCAATCTGCGAATGTAGGATTAATTGCATTTGACCTGCAGAACTGACTGTGGCCTAATCCCTGAACTACAAGAACACATATTCCTCGACTGTTAGAACCGAGGGCCTAAATAGAACTGGGTGAGTAGTTTTACAGAGATAGTAGGAACTGCAGATGCTGGAGAATCTGAGATACAAAAGTGTAGAGCTGGATGAACACAGCAGGCCAAGCAGCATCAGAGGAGCAGGAAAGCTAACATTTCGGGCCTAGACCCTTCTTCAGAAATGGGTATTCAGAAACTGGGTGAGTATTTTTACAGACTTTTTCCAATTTATTCATGGATTGTGTGTATTGCTGGCTAGGCCAGCATTTATTGCCCAACCCAAATTGCCCACAGGGCAGTTTAGAGTCTGGAGTCACATGTAGGCCTGACCAGGTAAGGATGGCAGTTTCCCTTCCTAAAAGACATTAGTGAACCTTATGGGTTTTTCTGACAATTGACAATGGTTTCATAGTCATCGTTAAACACTTGTTTCCAGATTTTTTGTTGAAGTCAAATTTCAAAGAGTTAAAGGTTAGACTAATGGCCTGTAATTTCCTGGTCTATCCTTTCCTTTTTTTTTCAATAATAGGACAATGTTAGTGATTCTCTTCCTTGGGAAACAATGATGCAAAGTACTCAATATGCATGTGAGCCTTGTCTTGCACTTCTAGTCATATATCAGGCTCTTTATCCTGAATAGGCCTCACACTGACTCTTAACACTCACTTACCTGTTAGCAGAAAGTTTTGGGTTTCCATTTCATTTACATTTTATTCTCATTTTCTCCAGTCTTTTATCTGAATTTCCTCTGCATTTTCTTTCTCAACTTAGTATACTGGCCTGATTCTAATTTGAAGAATTTACCTACCATACATTATACATCATCTGTTTAATATCATTATATTCCCTATCTCCCACTACCTGCTACTTCTGCTTTTCCTCCTTGTTGGAATCTGCTGTTCCTGAAACGTTTCCTCCTTAAAGAATGTTGTTGGTTTATTTTAATTTTATCAGTTGTTGATTCTATCTTATCTTGCCTAGATCCCCTCTCATTGCATTGAAGTTCACTCACTTCCACTTCAAGATGTTATTTGCTATTTTTCCTTGGATCTTAAGAAGCCTGAGCAGCAATGATTGAAAGGAACCATCAAATCATCATCCAAAATATCATTTAAAAATTGGACAAAGCTGTTCAATGTTACCAAAATCACTTGGTAAATTAAAGTCTTGACTTTTTAACTTGAATGCTACAATCTAAAATTATCAAAAACTTTCTACACCTATTTTTCTTTGCTTAGTTCCCAGCATGAATCTGGTATTATCTATTGAAAATACTTTTTAAAGTATTTTTGAGTAATTGCTTAGTGACTGATAATCACAAAATTAAATTCTGCCTTTGTTCAAGATATGGTAAGATGAATAACCAGAGATTTACCAGCAAATGGCGTTGTGAACATCGCTGAATTATATATGAAGATGGCATTTTACCAAGGGCCACATATTCTTTGAAAAGTTTGATCACAGTAAATAGCAGGCTCAATTTTCACGTGAAGAATTCCATCTGGAAAAGCTGCCATATTCTCAATTTGGCTTTTCAGATTTTATTTTGATATCTCTTGGGCATTGTTTCTTCTCCATAATACCTTTCACTATAAAGCAAAAAAAATTAGTTATTGGCATGAATTCATTTAGAGATTTGGAATTTAAGCTATAAAGCTTTCATTTGATCTTTACATGGCTGTGGTAATGTTCATAGATGTTTTACTGATGCAGAAAACATGGCAACTTCACAATTTAAAATAGTGCCATTATTATTGCCAAAGTTTTAACCAAGTTTTGTGGCTATCCTGTCTAAGAATCATGCTTGCCCAATTTCCACAATAATTACTTATGGTGGCGAATACTGTATATATTTAGCATTCACACATTTATTTAGAAGACTTTTTTTGTAAAGCTATTGGGACAAGTTACTTTTTTTTTCTGAACAAACCCCCCGCCCTGCCCCCCCTCCCCCCCCCCACCCCCCCGCACCGCCCCCCCCCCCCCGCCCCAACTGATGACACTTTAAAAAGTACTTAATGTGTTGTAAAACACTTTGGCACATCCTGACCTCATGAACTGAACTGTATAAATAAAGATTTTCATTTTTTTCAGCCCTCCAACTGTGTCCAATAATTCTCAAATTTTTATCACAACTTCCAACAATCAGAAGAACAGTTTGCAGCATCTCTCTTACTCATTCCAAACATTGCTGCCTTTACAATATACTTTAGCATCATACACTTGAAATTCTACCATTTGCAAAGCTACCAACTCTACCCAGCAATCATCAGCCCTACAGGCAGTGGCATGTCAACAGCTGTCTTCAACTGTTGCTGTTCCTTTATGTTAGTTGCCTACTCCTTTGCTAACCCCTGACCCAACAGCCACCAGCTGGGTTTGACTTCCATGACAACAGCTAAGGTGCATAAATGTGCAACCCTCAGGTTGAAACATCCAGAAGTCATTGACTATAAACTTCTTAAATGTTCTCATATGAGTAACAGTTGCTTTTAACCAGCTGTGCCGAGATCAGAAGAGTTCCTCACAACAGTAATACTTAGGAGATAACAAGGTGTAGAGCTGGATGA
>NC_063343.1:40091935-40126015 GCF_021869965.1 Rhincodon typus | reverse complement strand
GGATTCTGAAATAAATAGGGAGAGAGGGGGAGGCGGATAGAAGATGGGTAAAGGAGAAGATAGGTGGAGAGGAGACAGACAGGTCAAAGAGGCGGGGATGGAGCCAGTAAAGGTGAGTGTAGGTGGGGAGTTAGGGAGGAGATAGGTCAGTCCAGGGAGGACGGGCAGGTCATGGGGGCGGGATGAGGCTAGTAGGTAGGAGATGGGGGTGGGGCTTGAGGTGGGAGGAGGGGATAGGTGGGAGGAAGGACAGGTTAGGGAGGCGGGGACAAGCTGGGCTGATTTTGGGATGCGGTAGGGGGAGGGGAGATTTTGAAGCTTGTGAAGTCCACATTGATGCCATTGGGCTGCAGGGTTCCCAAGCGAAATATGAGGTGCTGTTCCTGCAACCTTCGGGTAGCATCGTTGTGGCACTGCAGGAGGCATAGGATGGACATGTCGTCCGAGGAATGGGAGGGGGAGTTGAAATGGTTCGCAACTGGGAGGTGCAGTTGTTTAGTGCGAACCGAGTGTAAGTGTTCCGCAAAGCGGTCCCCAAGCCTCTGCTTGGTTTCCCCAATGTAGAGGAGGCCACAACGGGAACAGCGGATACAGTATACCACATTAGCAGATGTGCAGGTGAACATCTGCTTGATGTGGAAAGTCTTCTTGGGGCCTGGGATGGGGGTGAGGGGGGAGGTGTGGGGGCAGGTGTAGCACTTTCTGCAGTTGCCAGAGAAGGAGAAGTTGTTGAGGGTGAGGACGAGTTCAGCTAAGCGGATGAGGGCATCAGTTGAGGGGGACTGGTTGGGCCTGCCGGGACATGAAGAAGCGAAGGGCCTTTAGGCTATCTGCATGGGGAATGCAGGTGAATAGGGACTGGACGTCCATGGTAAAGATGAGGTGTTGGGGACCAGGGAATTGGAAGTTTTGGAGGAGGTGGAAAGCGTGGGTGGTGTCACGGACATAGGTAGGGAGTTCCTGGACCAAGGGGGAGAAAATGGAGTCGAGATAGGTGGAGATAAGTTTGGTGGGGCAGGAGCAGGCGGAGACAATGGTTCGACCAGGGCAGTCAGGTTTGTGGATTTTCATTTCAACTCCCTTTCCCACTCCTTGGACGACATGTCCATCCTGAGCCTTCTGCAGTGCCACAACGATGCCACCCGAAGGTTGCAGGAACAGCAACTCATATTTCACTTGGGAACCCTGCAGCCCAATGGTATCAATGTGGACTTCACAAGCTTCAAAATCTCCCCTCCCCCTACCGCATCCCAAAACCAGCCCAGCTCGTACCCACCTCTCTAACCTGTCCTTCCACCTATCTACAACTCCCACGTCCAGCCCCACCCCCATCTCCCACCTAGTAGCCTCATCCCGCCTCCTTGACCTGTCCGTCCTCCCTGGACCGACCTATCCCCTCCCTAACTCCCCACCTACACTCACCTTTACTGGCTCCAACCCTGCCTCCTTGACCTGTCTGTCTCCTCTCCACCTATCTTCTCCTTTACCCATCGTCTATCCACCTCCCCCTTTCTCCCTAATTATTTCAGAATCCCTTTCCCCTCCCCCATTTCTGAAGAAGGGTCTAGACCCGAAACATCAGCCTTCCTGCTCCTCTGATGCTGCTTGGCCTATTGTGTTCATCCAGCTCTACACCTTGTTGTCTCACATGTCTGTACCTACTTTTTCCTAGAATTTCCCCTGTGTCCTTACTGCATAAAACTGTCCAATTGCTCTAGGAACATCTTCCTGAGCCAAACTACCTCGTAACCAGTGGCTTTCTCAACAACACAGCTTAACTACTGTTCTTTACTGCATAGTACCTGATTCTGGTTTATTCTCTCTCTCTCATTAACCGCAAGTCACTGTAGTGCCCAAACAGCTCTTCAGTGCCCCATTATCTGTTATAACTTATCTATTGAAAAAAATCACAACAAGTTCATCTTTTATTTCTAGACAGTATTAAATCTAATTAATGTTTTGGAACAGTCAAATGCAGCAACCCTTTTGAACTCAATGTTACCCAAATTTTCCAATTTTCACAGCTGACTGGCTTACTCAATACAAAATAGATGCAAATTGAAATAAGTTTCATCATGAGGGGAGGTGAATATATTCTTTCTTGTTGGAGATGGTCATTCCCTGACATTTGTGTGGCCCAAATGTACATGCCACTGATCATTTCAAGCCTGAATGTTGTCCAAATCTTGCTGCATATGGGCATGGACTACTTCAGCATCAGAGGAGTTGTGGAAACTGCTGAACACCATATAAACATTAACTAACATAACTATTTGTGACTTTGTGTTAGAGAGAAGGCCAATGATTTATTCAGCTGAAGATAGTTGGGCTCAGGGCACTCACCTGACGTGCTCCTGCAGTGATGTACTGGGACTATGACTCTGACCAATGGAGACTTCATACACCTCCCCCCTCCCTGGTCCCCATTGACTTTAATTTTGCTAGAGCCTCTTGAGGCCATATTTGTCAGATGCTGCCTTTATAGGGGAGTCATTATCACTTCACCTTTGAAATTCAGCCATTTTGCCCATGCTTGGGCCAAGCTTGAAACGGAGTTTAGCGGATCTGGATGAAGCAAACTAGGCACCTTTGAGCCAGTTGTTGTTAAGTAAGAGCATCTGAACAGCACTGTTGATGACACCTCCCATCGTGTTACTAAAGATTGAGGGCAGACTGATGGAGTGGTAACTTAGGATTGGCTTTATCCTGCTTTTGGGACTTTGGGGACAGGACATACTGTCAATCATCCTCATCATTGGTAGATGCCAGTGATATAACTCTACTGGAACAATACTGATAAGAGGTGGCCCTTCTGTAGAATTTCCGTATTTGGTCAAAAAAGAAAACAGAAATTGTACAAAATAATATCAAGCTGAAATGTGAATGGAGACTGTGGGTTAGGATATCCACCATGTATGTTGCATTAACCACCAGAAAAACACACACAGTATGCTCTTGAAATTCAAGGTGACTTTTCTGTTTATTCAACAAGCTTGTATCGTTCTTTGATCTTGCCCTCCTCTTATACTCCTATTATCTAACAAGTGCAATTCTAAAACAGGTGCTCCTTAAAACACATGGAAAATTATGGAAAATGCCCATTAAAAAGCCTCATGTCTGAGGATGGAATATGGAATCAGTGATGGGCATAGTTCAGCTCTCACTGTATAATAGTCACATCAGTTTATGCTGTTTCAATGAAGCTCTGGTCTGATTTACATTATAGTAGCTCTTTAATATGTACGTGTGGTTAACATAAACTGCTTGTGGACCAAAGGCATCAAATTTGGAAAGCCTGGCATAAATTACTCCCCAGGATTTCCAAAGCCATGTCCTGTCACTGTTCGGATAAAGGCTAAATGTCACACAATCTACAATTCTGTAAAATTACATTTGAACTTGTCCTGCAAGAAAAAATATTTGTATTTTATGTGATAGCAGCAGTGTCACTGCAAGTGAGGTGGACGGAACAGATACAAAGGGATCTGTATGAAAAGTGTATGTGCATGGAGCTATACAGCATTTCATAATTATTCAAAGCAGGGAGACATCTGAAAGGAAATGCAGATGTACTGATAATAACACTGTATGAGCAATCCAGATGTTCAAGTTAATGGTCTGGGACACAAGTTCAAATCCCACCATGGTAGCTGGTGGAACTTAAATTCAATTAATTGTTAAAAATAATTGAAAGATAATCTGGTAATGGTGACGACAAAACTGTTATTGTTAGTCATAAAAACTCATCTTGTTCACTAATGCCCTGAAGGAAATCTGTCATGCTAACCTTGTCTGGTCTATATGTGATTCTAGGCAAGAGTAATGTGATTACTATTATTTGCTGTCAAGTGCACTTAGGAATGAACAACTATGGCTGGCTTTGCCAGCTGTACCTATATCTCATGAACAAATAAAAAAGAAGACATTATGAGAGCACCTCGATAAGAACTATTAGTCTGGAGCTGCCCTGCACAGTTCCTGATCTTTGCCCCAGACCTAGCAGACAAGGAGAAATTGTCACCTCACTGTGCAGGCAAGGACCTGAAGGTCCTGCTGGATGGGGTGATGCGGACACTAGACTTCTTTTACACAGGGCCAGCAGTGGAGGACACTTTTGACCACATCAGCATGGTCTGAGGTTGGGTTAGTGCAGTCTTGGCTGTCTGGAGGAATGTCCAGCACTGTAAGAAAAAGGTCAATATCCTTATTTACTCCACCAACATAAATGTCACCGTAATTTCTCTGCTACTTCACACTGACTCTACCTCTGCTATTGCATGCACCTCATACAAAAGGTCATGTTCTACCTTTTGCCTGTAACATCTACATGTTCTCCAAATACAAATGAGTCAAGTTGAAGCATTAATAAGGCATTTAACAAGCAATAATCCCAATTTGATGCTATCTGGTAAGAAACTCGTCACGCTGCTCAGCAAAAGCATAAAAGATACAGCGAGATGCTCCTGAGGCCGAGAAGGGCCTCACCTGACTTCTTGTCTAATTCTGCCCCAAATCTTACCATAGCCCCCTTGGTCAGACCCTATAAGAATTCTTCCATCGGGTTTATTCTTCTAAAAAAAATTGATATTTGAGCATTACCGTCATCAGTAATTTAGCTTGCATTTACAATATTCTTATAACAAGAACTCCCTTGTGAATTGACAACATTGCTCACAGGTATACAAAAAAAAACTTGCTTTCATTTAATAAGAACCATCATTCAAAAATACTTTCTCTTTATTTAGAAGAAAAGATTATGAAAAATATTTTTAGGAAACTAATCAGCTACAAAAATATATTCAGCTTCTTTTCTTGTTGCTCATATATACAGTATTTTATTGTTCCAACATTGCGCTATTTTTGCTCCAAAACATCACTGCAATCCTCAGATAAAGAAATGCAATAACCCTGGAAAGACAGCAAAAGTGATTGAAAAGGAGTGAGAAACTTTAATTTTGACATGTTGATATTTAGTACAAACGTACTATTATCCTCAATATGTTGATAAAATGTTTGAGTCATACATCCCAATGGCTTTATCCAATTGAATGGTAGACCAGATTAAGGGGCTATTAGTTTACTGCTCCTATTTCTGACATTCCTTAAGATTGCTTAATGCCTTGGTCAAATTGTTGAGTATTGACTCATTTTTGCTGAAATTAGTGATGTTTATTGACTGAAAATATAGCAACAACAGATTAGTGAAATTGGTCCACATAGATGAGAACAGAGAGAATTGATGCACTTTAAACAGTTGTATTTATGCACATACATAGATGCTTCATTATATAATACATTTTTATGTAAATCAAGATTAAAACTTGTTTAACAAAAGTATTCTCAAGCCCTAAATGTCACAAACTACCCATTAGAATTTGACAAGTTGCCGACTGACCTAAAATTTTTTTCAGCAGTGATAATGGGAACTTGATGCTTAATTATCGATCTAATTTCTCACTATTTGCTGACTCAGGCCTGAATAGGTGGCCAAAGGACCATACTTCTTTATCTTAACAAAAGATTCAGTTTCTTGGGTGTCATTAATACTGAACCTTCTGCTAAAATTTGGCTTATCTTGTATGAAGAGCATTGTTTATAATCAGGGAAATATGATGATGTTGGGCACAAGGACAGATGCCAGTTGTCTCTTGCTTATGAATCCTGTGGTAATTCAGATCAGTGGAAACTATATTGATCTATTTTAATAAGAAGGGACTGTTTTTTTTCACAGACCGTGTAAATCTGACCAACCACATCTACAATATAATAACAGTAAATACCATCTTATATGATTGGGTACTTCACTGAACACCAAACCAAACCAACAGCCAAACACTTAATGGCTAATAAAAGCAAACTACTGTGGATGCTGGAAATCTGAACAAACAGAAAGATCTAAAGAAACTCAGCAGGTCTGCCAGCATCTGCGGAGAGAGAAACATAGTTAACATTTTGAATCCAATATGATCTTCAGAACTTTAGTTTCTATCTCCACAGATGATGGCAGACTTGCTGTGTTTCTCCAGCACTTTCTGTTTTTAAAGCATTTTGTGGCATTCTGTAAGTAAAGACCATGCATTAAGTCTAGCACATACTCTGTGATAGCTTATTGTGTCATGAAATAATTACTAGATTAGGCAAATAATTTACAATTTCTGATATTATCTCAAGCATAACAACAGATGAGACTGTTTATACTATATGACGCAATGTCGCTGCCTTGACATTTCTTCACAGGTGAGGATTTTAGTGAAGTTGGACTTGCCGGTTGCAGGCCTCCTTATGTAACGAGCTGCTTCTCTCACACTGGCTGCAGGTGGCAGTATTGTGGGAGCAAGTGGATCTATTGTCCTTCTCCCCATTTCTTTCATGCTGTTTCTTCTCTTGATCTCAAAATATCTATAGCACTCTCAATGTAGTTTCTCCAGGCATCCTGATCTATGGCCTTTGCATCTCACAGCTGATGGTGGAGCTGGCACTCAAAGAGGACTTCTTCAGGGTGAAGGACATGACCTCCCTGAACTGAAAAATCATAAGATGAAAGCCTCAAACCATAGACATGACCTCGAACCGTAAAATATGAATGGGTAAACATCAATGCAACATACAGAGGTGAGCTCCACGGGTATGAAGGGGTTAACTCATAGAAGGTGAGCCAGTCTAACCTCTGAGTTGTTAAAGGACTGGAGATAACATTACCACAAACAACGTTGCAAGGTAACTGCCATTGCCTGCTGCAATTAACGCACTGAAAGAGAAAATGTCATAAACAATGGTATAAAACAATAATTTACGTATCCTTCGATTCTGGAGCCAGCTATTTCCCACCTTGGGATAGGAATTTATTGTTGTCACTTTTGAAAGTAACATAATTTTCACTCAGAAACAATACAGAAACTGAACAGGTCTGGCAGCACCTGTAGAGAGAAAAATGTAATAGAGTTAACATTTTGAGTCAATGAGCCTTTGTCAGAATGGAAAATAGTTGGGAAAGGATAGCAGTTACAATGATGACCTGGTGTGGGGCAGGGAGTGAATAGAGGACAGAGAGAGAGAGAGAAGTTATAGTCAAACAAAGACATTGCTGATGATAAGCTGAGAGAAAGAGATAAATGCTGGATGGGGTGCTAATAAGAAGTATAAATATTTGAAAATGGGTTGGCTGTGCTGGGACCTCATACACAACAGGACCTGGAGGTGTGGGGGGAGGGTAACAAACACAGATGAAGGTGTTCATGTTCTGAAATTATTAAAGTCAATGTTGTGTCGTGAACGCTGTAAGATGGAAGATGAGGTGTTGTACCTCCAGCTTAAGTTGAACTTCACTGGAGTATTATAGCAGGACAGGGACAGAAATGTTAGCAAGGCAGCAAGGTGGTGTGTTGAAGTGGCAGGCAATTGGAACAGGTCACCTTTAACTCTTCACATTTTTTTCAGGTCAAATGCGTGGCCATGGGTACCTGCATGGGCCTCCATTATGCCTTTCTCTTTGTGGTTTATGTGAAACATTACTTGTTCTAGTTGTATTTGGGGCCCTGTCCAAGACATTTTCTCTGGTGCATTGATGATATATTTCTAATTTCCACCCCGCTCTCACCTTTACCAGGTCCATCTCTGACTCCTGCCTCCCCTTTCTCAACATCTTTGTTTCCATCTCTAGGGATAGGTTGTCCACCAATGTCCAGTACAAACCCAGTGAATCCCAGTTATCTGAACTATACGTCCTGACATCCTGCTTCCTGTAAGGACTCCATCCCCTTCTCCCACTTTCTCCGTCACATCTGTCTGATGATGCCCAACTTCCATGGGACAGGAGCAGGTATGGGGGCTTGCATCAGAAATGTCCATGTTTTTCCTCAACCAAGGATTCCCCATTATTGTGGTTGACAGGGCCCTCATTCGTATTAAATTCATTTCCACGCTTCGGCCCTCACTGAGTCGCTCCCCTCCCATAATGTTGGTAGGATCTCAATTACAAAGAAATAGAATTATTGTTTTACGCCTGCTATGATTTTTCTGCAAAACTGCAGAAGCCTCTCGATTCTTGTTCACAGATGCTGCCAGACCTGCTGAGATTCCCCAGCATTCTCTGTGTTTGTTTCAGATTTCCAGCACCCACAATATCTTGCTTTTTATTCTTGCTCTTTTGTCAATCGACTGGTTTCATAGACATTATTAGGCTTCTAGTGGCAACACCAATACTCCCTCACCTCCCAACTGTGTGGATGGATATGCTTGATATTAAATAAAACAAGGAGGACAAGGTATGAAACCTATGACTAAGAGGACAGGAGAGTGAATGCTATACAAGCTCTGGCACACTGAGCAAACAACAGACTGAGCTGGCAGCTGTAGCTTATTTGGTCGCATACCCCGAGGAATTCCCAATCTACTATGTAAATTGCTGGATGGCTTCTAGCTTATTTCTCTTGATAACTATGTTTGGTAGCCTATATTAATCATGGGATGCAGGCTGATGCAAAATTTCAGTTTTCTTTCAACTGATATTTTGCTTGTAGGAACAGGGTTCTGAAGAAGGGACACTGGACCTGAAACATTAACTTTGCTTTTGCTCCACAGACCTGTTGAGTTTCTACAACAATTTGTCTTTGGTCTTTTTTGTGTTGCTATAGGTTGCGGGTGACACTGATTCTAGACAAGGAGAATGCAGGCAATAATGAAAAGGGTTCACAAAAGGGCCTTTCTTGTGTCTGTTTGGAATAATTGATTGGCAGACTTGAAAGTTCAGTGAAAGTTTATTCTTCTTCATTGTGAGGCCACTACCAAGAAGGAATCGTTCATCTTGAAGTCTACTTAACCAATAGGTGATATAGCCGACATTGCGTTCAGTTGGGCAACCTTGCTCTGAAAACAGGGCTTCATGTTAGGGCACTGTCTACTCTGGCATTGAGCATCATTGGGGTGACTATATCACCAGAGTCAAACATTGCTTTGATATTACACAAGGCAAGATTCAAAACTTTTCTGCCTTTTGAAGTAATGTTGAGAGTTTGCATTTTCTTCCCTTATGCAGTTTGCCATTGACCACTGCAAGCCAAATAGGTGTTTGGGAAGCCACCTTTTCTAGGTATCTCTTCAATTCTGAATCTGGCAGTGCTGTTCTTCAAAAAAAAACCGCTTGGTAACTCATGGTGCTAGCAAATGAAGATGTTGTCTCTCGGTTCTTATCCAAATGAACACTATCCTGAGCTGGTTGCGTGCAGGATTGGAACTATGGCTTCAGTGTCATCTTATATTTGTAATTTTTGTCTCTTTCCTAATGCTACAGGATTATTTTTGTTAAATTTAAGTTGAATTCAGCCCGTTTTTTCTTCCTACCTGCATAATGGCATTTTAAGGCAGAGTAAAGTTTATTCTGGCTCTACCCTTTAAGCCTGGAACTCATCTGTCATAGTCCATTGAACTAGGACAGGAGCATTGAGGTCTCCAAGCTACATGTTTGGATTCAGAGTTTCCTTCTCTGAGGTGGGTTACAGAGCATGGCTTGAAGGGCACTCCTTCCAATGCTATTTTATCCATAGCTACTTTACCGGCTGCCATAGTTCAAGGTGGCACATGTATGGGATGAGCTGCCAGAGGAATTGATGGAGGCTGGTACAATTACATTCAAAAGGCATCTGTATGAGTACATGAATAGGTTGGATTTAGAGGGATATGTGCCAAATGCTGGCAAATGGGACCAGATTAATTTAGGATATCTGGTCGGCATGGACAAGTTGGACCAAAGAGTCTGTTTCCGTGCTGTATAGCTCTATGATTCTATAATATGGTACAACATACTTTTGGTCCAGGACATGGCAGTCTTTTGAGCCATTTGGAATCATTTCACCCTGGTGTTTAACAACACATCCACCCACGTGATGTCATATTCACCATTTCTCCCCTGGCCATGCTTTGTCTGTCAGCTGAGGTGATGTGCCAGGGTGTGGAGCTTGGAGCCAGCAGTGAGAGTTGGGTGTAGGTGTAAAGCAGTGATTCCAATCCTGCAAGTGGTATACAGCTAACAGAAAATACCAGGGCATTACTTCCATCTGAACATCCCTCACAGCCTTCATTATAATGTAACTACAATGAATAATGTATAAAATATATATTTAATTTTGAAAATTAGATTTTACCAAAGAATACTTATATATTTGATTAGATGATTATTTTCAGTTTCATACATGCTGAGTTGATGGACCACAGCCTTTTGAAATAAATTAAAGATTTCAACATCCTTCACTGAGGCTATGTATGATAAAATGGAAATCCATTTCGTTTCAAGCAATAACATTGATTTTTTGAACACTACCATTCTACACTGACTCCACCATAAATTATTCGGAGTTAACTCATTTGCATTGGTTTAACACACATCCTGGGTGACATGAAAATCCTACTTTTAGAGGTGGTGAAATTTTCATTTTTAGCGTGTTAAAAAACAGTAATAATTTTACATCTTCAGGTGTAGGCTGGGACAAACCAGGAAAATAGTGAACTTGATGAAATACTGAACTCAGCTGGTTGCTGTTTTGCATATGAAACTGGGTCAATAGGGAGGCTGTGACTGAAGTGTGACATCTGGTCTAGGATGTCCTGCAGGGAGTGTCAACCCTCTGCGCTGCATGACCAGTGACAGTGATAAGAAATACTATCCTAAACTGATATGTTAGAAAGTCCTTCCACCATCCCATAGAGGACATATCAATGTCATGAAGCGATGTTATTCTACTCTGCTTGGAATTTATACTGTCCGGTCCATTATGGTGAGTACTGTCATTTCCGGTTTGATCTGTATGGGTTTATATATGGGGTCCAATTCTATATGTTTGTTGAATGAAGTATGGGTGGAGAACCACACCTGTGTCCAAACATAGACATGCACGGGAATTCCTAGAGGCATCGCTTCATCAAAGGCTCCGCTGATGATGTCACCTAGCATGGTGATGAAACATCTAAACAAAAACAAGACAGCTCAGCGAGCAAGTCAACAACCTCATCCACAACCTGAGCTACAGATATTTGCCAAAACTTTACTCAAGAAGCTTGACACCATCCAGGACAAAGCAGCCCAACTGAATGGCACCACATTCAAAAAATTTCAATCCATCCACTCCTGGTACTTAGTAGCAGCAGTGTGTACCATCTACAAGACACGCTGCAAAAATTCTCCAAGCTCCTTAAACAACTCCTTCTAAACTAATGACCACTACCATCTTGAAGGACAAGGGCAGCGAAAACCTGGGAATACCACCACTTACAAGTTCTCCTTCAAGCCTAATATGGACATGAATGATCATTCCTTCATTGTCACTGGATTAAAATCATGGAACTTTCTGCTGAATCACATTATGAATATACCTATACCAAATGGGCTGCAGTATTTCTAGCTCACCACCATGCACTCGAGGCAACTAGGGATAAGCAATAAATGCTTGCCCAGCCAGCGATGCCCACATCTCCTGAACAAATTTTTTAAAAAACCAGAAATTGTGCCACTCTTGCTTTCAGGTTCGAGACTTGGAAATGAAGTTGCTGCTCACTTAAAAACTATTTCACTAAAATTGAACTTCTCAGGTCTGAAGATATTGGATGTAGTCCTGGGAACAGGAAGCAGCAGGATGGCTCTCTAAGGATTGTGAATTCTGCATTTGATTCTCCTCTGGGTCGACTGGATACAATGGAGTCCTGATGTGAGCAATTTGGAAGTATCTTACTCAATGTGAGGGACTCCAGGACTGACAGTATGAGAAGTTTGTACACTGCATTGAATCTAGGCAACCAAGAGCTGTCAGGCATGTTCCATCTTCTGACAGGAGTTCATAAAACTATTGCAATCCTGCCAGAACCCATCTCGAGTGATGCTGTTTTCTCATTACTGACATGAGGTACTCTTCTATTTGTCCATAGTTTCCATTTATCTAATTGTGTTGGAGTTACCCAACTTAATTTTATCTATCATTTCAACTTGCTGCCCCAGACCCAGTCATCCACTACACCACAGCATACTCCCGTTCATAGAGTTCAGGAAAAATGTTATAAACCCATTTGAGGCTTTACCCAAATATATACAATGATTTCTTTCATATGAACCCAACTAGCTTTAGATGGTCACTTTAAATTTGATTTGGAGCTTTCTAATGGGATTTTCTTCCTCAGCTGCTGCACAAATCAGAAACCTTTTAGAAAGCTCAGAATTCTTTTTCGTCGACGTGAACTGGAAACTAACATGATGTCAACTCAAAGTGGTGTCCTTGGCATATGGGAATTTATTAGCTCCAAAATTCCTGTGGCAAATGTACTCTGCTAATCTAACAATATGAAAGTTGTGTTCAAACACCCATCACATTGGTCACAAGTGAAGAATTTTCTGTCATTATTGATATTGAATGAATATTAAAATCACTCACACAGCACTTTTTATTTTGGTGCTTTAAACTCAAAAACATGAGGAAGATTGACCTGTTCACGAAGCCAGAAAAAATATGGTTCAAAATGTGCTACTGTAAGAAAACTGCTCCCATGTTGTACTCAATTTTGATAAAATGAATTACTTTGTTTCCAGATTGTTGCTTTATTTCAGAAAGAATTGCACAAACCTGAAAAATGCAACTCTCACAACGTGACATATCTATAAAAAGGTGGTAGATAGATTTGTTTGCAGTGCTTTGCATGGGGTTTGAATGATACTATGTACTTCTCCACAGTTACACTTGTTGCATTATTCACCACTGATTGAACAACATAATTGTGTGGAAGCAGAATGTTTGATGACAAAAAAAAGTAATGTAATTTCACATTCTTATTTGGTAGTACAGAACATCAGTGTTGCTGAAAAAGATATTTTTTGAAGCTTCTTGCTCATCAGGATAAAGAAAATACCTAGTTTATCTCAGATTACCCTGGAAGGTTAAGATATTGCAAAGGCTTAAGCAACAGGTGAAACTATAGGTGTTTCATGTAGCCACACAAGTGGGGCTTTCCAGAAAAGGCTTACATGTTGGGCTGGATTTTTGTTGAGTCAGGAAGATTCCAGAGATCTTTAAACATGATCTTTAAACAGAGATCTTTAAACATGACAGGCAGGACCCAGATTCAGAAACTCCAGCCCATTTCTGACAAACATAATTTTCGTTGGTAGAGGTAAGAGAGCGGGACATGAAGTGCACATGACAGAACTGCAAACTCAACTGGATCATTTAAACTCAATACAAGTAGACAGGATAAACAGATTCAATTTTCACTTCAGGAACAGCTTCAATCCACAATCATATTTCTAGGATTACATGATGGCATAAATGTTTATGAAGTGGCTCTGTAGAACAATTAAACTATCAAGTTATTTAAATTCACTATCCTTTAAGTTTTAAAAGTCTGCCTGCCTGTGTGTCTGAGAATGGAAAAAAATCTGTTCTAGCAGTCTCATTCGATGTTTGGTGCTATAAGTCTTAACTCTATCATTATAGAATAATTACTGTTTGACTGCTTCCATAATCTATCACTATCTCAGTGGAGGGCTGTAAGTTCTCAGCTTGATTGATAATGCCAATAAGTTATTAAAGGATTAGGCGTCATCACACACGTGCAGTATAGGTGAATGGATTTATAGAACATAAACAGTAGAATGGAAACTTCAAGTTTAAAGCAGAGTGCAGAATGGACATTAGTTTTAAAACAAAATGGAGTTGAGAGCTTTGGTGACTCCTTCCCCATCAATATAAATGGTGGCCCAAGACCCTGGAGTTAACGTTCATATCTGAACAAGACATAAAAATGGAAACATAGTTTCAAGGCATCTTGATGAGTCATTAAAATGATCAAACTTTCCTGAGACTGAAGACCACCCTTATTTAAAGAATTAAGAAACTAGTCTACAGTTCTTCTTGCAGGTGTTTTGGATTTGTGATGGAATTTCAAAGCATGGGTGTGAAAAATCCCTATTCTATCTCAATGCTATGTGAAGGATGAATCATAGCATATTGTTTGACAATGGTCAACTCACCAGAAACCATTTATGAGGACAATGAGAAACAAATACTCTGGTCAAGTGGCAGAAACTAGATTTCTAATAAAGCATATTTACTAAGGTGCATTTTTGGAACAGAAGGGAGAACGAAAAATCTACATCAACAAAGGAATTTGACCTTTCCTAAGAACCATCACAGAGACAATCTGGGTAGGCCCCTACTTACTTGAGGAACCAAACCAGGATTTCACTATGTGGATTCAACAGCACCTGAGCTGTCACGAAGAAAGAGAAACCTGTTACTTCAAGCAGTAAACTACTCTAAATGCAACTTCTTCAATGTCCAAACTCTTTCAACAGTGGAAAAAAAATAAATCGTAGACCTGCAATATTTCAAGACTGCACCTAAGGAGAAGCAAGTCTGACAGTGAATATTTGGACATTCAAGAAATTAGTGCACGCTACCTTTTTTGTAATAACTGACTTTGTGCATGTATGCCTTCATTTTGATGTGTTTGTCAGAAGATGCAGTCAAAAATGTATTGCAGGTGTTGAATAATAAGCAATTATCCTTTCCAAAATCGACTAAAATCTGTTATTTATCAGTTCTTAATTGTGACCATACCTCAAGAGGTTAAAATACATCTCTTTCTAAAAGAACGCACACGAGACTTTGGTCGATCAAGAGGATTTTAAAAGCAAAACCATCCTACCATCCTTCCTCCACTACAAAACACAATTTGAATATAAATGTTTGTCTTTATAATGGCTTAGGTACTTAAAGGGTTTTAAATGGGCTTTCAGAAATGAAAGTTTTGTTTTAATATAATAAAGTTTGAAATTGGGTATTGGAACTTTGTTTTATTTCATCTCACCAAGGGTCCATTGAAGATGATCCATAGTGGATGATAGAATGGTTGGCATGGAGGATGTTTGGGACAAGGATAACATGCTGGCTGTTAGAAATTGGCATTAGTTATCATTGAGGCTATAAGGGGCCACAGGACTGGGTGATTGGTGTGAGGATGGGGGGAATGTGTTGTCATGAGTTGGCCTGAATAAGGCATTATGTGAGTGTGCCAAGCCAGGGAACTTCCTGACTCCCACTGCTTGCCACAAAAATGGAAACCCAGAACAAAAGAAATGCGTTTTCGATAAACAGCTAAGCCTCAATATGTTTGCATTGGTAACCTGGGTTTGTGGTTACAAGTTGACAGGATTCAATCATAGAGTCATACAACACCGAAACAGAATTTTGGTTCAAGCAGCCCATGCTGGCCATAATCCCAAACTAAACCAGTCCCATCTACCTGCGCTTGGCAAATATCCCTCTAAACATTTCTTATTCATTTTTCTGTCCAAATTTCTTTTAAATGTTGTAACTGTACTTGCATCCACCACTTCCTCTGGAAGTTCATTCCACACACGAACCACTCTCTGTGTAAAAAAAATTGGCTCTCATATGTTTTTTGAATGTTTCTCCTCTCACCTTAAAAATATGCCCCCTTGTCTTGAAATCCCCCATCCTAGCAAAAAAAACCTGCCATTCACCTTATCTGTACCTCTCATGATTTTATAAACCTCTAAAAGGTCACCCCTCAACCATCTACACTCCAGTGAAAAATATCCCAGCATATTCAGCCTCTCCTTATTATTCAAACCTCCTATTCCTGACAACGTCCTGGTAAATCTTTTCTGAACCCTCTCCAACTTAATAATATCCTTCCTCTTGCTGGCCAACCAGAACTGGACACAGTACTCTAGAAGCCTCACCAATGTCCTGTATAACTTCAATGTGATGTCCCAACTCCTGTACTCAAAGGTCTGAGCAAAGAAGGCAAGTGTGCTAAATGCTTTCTTAAGCACCCTGTCTACAAATGACACAAACTTCAAAGAATTATGTACGTGAACTCCTCAGTCTCTCTGTTCTACAACACTACCCAAGGCCCTACTTTTAATTGTATAAGTCCTGCCCTTGTTTGTTTTACCAAAATGCAATACCCTGCATTTATCCAAATTAAACACCATCTGCCACTCCTCAGCCCATTGACCCAACTGATCATGATCTTTTTGTATTCTTAAGTAACCTTCTTCACTGTCCAGTCCTATGAAATTATGAATGATAATGAGTCAAGAAATTGAAGATAATGATTTTGTATGACTAAGTGGTCGCCTTATTGAATTAAATTGAACAGTTCTCCTGTGTGATCTGCACTGTTTCAAATGGTTTATCAGTTAAATGTATAACCAGCAATTGTTAAATACATCTGTGTCCTGCAAGTTAAATTAAAAAAATCACAAACCAATTTTTATTTTATCCCTACAAACACAATTATTTGCCCAAATTATTTAAAAAAAGGGTCTTACTTAATGAAAAAATAAATTATTATTAATGGAAAGTACATGTTTCGCAGCCACACTTCTGTATGTTTCATTTGGCTAAATGATAAATTGGCACACATTCTACTGTTGAAATAGTGATAAGGAGAGCCATTTTTACGGGTATATCTATGTGCAACAAGTTAAGCTAGAGTGGAAAGATGTATGACTGTTATCTGAGGTACTTTCACAAAGTGACTACAGTCAAAATCCTGTCACATTGTTTATTAGAAAGACACCCTTTGACAGTTCAGATCTCTTCCAACGATTTGAAGTATTTTCTTCCCACTTTTGCTCCAATTACTGGTTATTCATGCTGAACCATATAATCATGACAAAATGACCAAGACATCACATGTTGTTCTGGTATATATTGACTATATAAAGACCTCATGTTGTTTTACTTCTTTCTGTAACAGGGGTTTGAAATGGATTTTTCAGTGAAGACAGTGAAAATGAGAAAAAATAATGAAACCATGTCTCCATTGTGAGGGGTAAAAATATAAAGATCTTTCAGATTCTTGGATTAATTGTCAAAAGTATTTGAAAATTTATAAATAAACAGTAACATGTGGCATATAGCATCCAGTACCATTTTAGGTAAGTATTTTGTGCCAACTTAAATTATCCTTGTTTAAAGGCCTGGGAAATCAGTCAGTACTATATGAAATATTGTATGTTGGCCCTTTGCTGTTCAAGAAAGGTAACAAATGGGAATACTACACATAGAAGACCAAATAAGTAATGAAATTATATTTAAATTTTCCTTATGCTTTTATTCTAGATGCTGCACTGCATGTGGGATCCATATTGACAGTTTACTGGACAAATGGATTATTTCTGAGGGATTACTTTAATTGAGATTTTTCGTCCTTCTGGGCTGACATAAATGTGGTAGCAATATCTTCAAAATTTGAAAGGTGAGGTCAATAGCCTACTGTCCTATTTTTCCTATCATTGGGAAGATTCAGAAACAGATTGTGGACACATTTATAGTGGAATTCAGCATCAGACGTTATCGATGGGACACCAATTCCCATTGGTGGAGTGAATTAATCACAGTGTATACGTCCAAACTCCAACCTGTATAAATGGGCAGCCTAGATAAAGAGAATCCTGAGGCTAAATTCCTTTTTCTTTTGTTGGGGCCAGATAAGGAAAGATTGTTTCATGAAGCTCTTCTTATCCTGTCTGGGTTGCTGCACCTCCAATACCGCACTCAAAACATCACCAGCTTTGGCCCCATTTGTTTGGTTATGATATTGTATGTGTTGGACTACCTCGGGGTGTTTGAATTCCAGTTGTAACCGCTCGCATACTGATACGTCTGATTCCTCAAGTCCTCTTGGAAAATATTCACCTCCACATTTTAAAATTAAACAAGCATATGTATAGTTACAATGTCAGCAACCAGCGCAGTGCATAAATGTTAATCAATGTGCTAATGGTTATTTAATCGTAACTGGGAAACTAGTATTTGATGTTTAGACATTATGTTAATTTGAGCCATTTCTGATTGTTGTTAAAATTGTTATGGCTCAATGTGACATTGCATTACAGTATATTTTTCTCTTCATTTTCTGTTTTAGGCAGTATATAGATTGGGGAAAAAAAAAAGAGAATATGCATATAAGTCACATAAGCAAAGAATTAGATGAGATCAAAATTGTTTCTCCTAACATAGAAGGTCACTGATCTTTGGAACAAGTGATCAACTTGTGCAGTTAGAGAAATCTTAGGGCATGTAATCAAAACAGAACTGGGCAAGTTTACTCATGCATAAGATTGGTAGGAGAACAAATGGCATGTTTTACAATTACAGTGCTTTTATTTATTCATTTTGATTACAAAGATTAAGAGTGGAATATTCAAGATTTTGTTTTTTTTTTCTGAATTGGTCTTGGGTGAATTTTTGTCTTTTTGTCCCTTCCAGAAGGTGAATGACTGTAGATGGATGTGAAGCATGAGAGTGCATTGTTCTCCCTTCCAAAATGAACATCTTCACATTGTCCTACATTATACTCCATTTGCCAACATTTTGCCCACTTTCTTAACCTATCAATATCTCTCTGTAAACTGTTTGCATCCTTTCCATTTATTTTTGTGTCATCTGCTAATTTGACTTCAGTACATTCACTTCCGTCCTCCAAGTCATTAACATGTAACATAAACGGTTGCGGTCCCAGCACTGATCCCTGTGGAACCCCATTGGTCACTGGTTGCCAAGCTGAAAATGAATCCCTTATCCCCACTCACTCTTTCCTGCCCATGAACTAATTCTCTATCCATGCCAATATACTACCTCCAGCACTGTAGGCTCTTATGACTTAACCATTTGTGAGGTACCTTGTTGAACACCATTGTTGCTGAATAGCTGGCTCTCAGTGCACCTTGTGAGGTTCAGTTGTGAAGCACACAGCAGTGATAAATGTATGAGAGTAGGATGAAGCACATCTGATTGTGGGAGACTGTTCACAAGTGAATGATGGAGGCATAACATATTGAATGGTGTGTGCATTTTTTGGTATAGTTGGTGGGCTATGACCTTTGAAGATGCACTTCCTGATTTTGATCACTGGTACGAGGTTATTAAACTTGCAGAACTGCATTCTTGCAGCTAGACTGCCAGGACTGGCCACAACGGAATTTGCTCCTGTCTTTGCAGTCTTTTTAAAAACAAATTCTCTCATGGGCTGATAGCACTGCTGGCAAGATCAGTATTTCTTATTGCCCTTGAAAAAATGTTGGACCATTGCTGAGAAGCAAGTTCCAGGAATTTGATCCTGCGACAAAGAGCTGTGGTAAAGGGTTAATGCTGAATACTGCATCAAGCACCACCCAATCTGACGTTATCGTAAGAAATTGAGTGGAAAAGGGATAACAGCTCCTCTATCTTGAAGAAAAGTGATCTACCATCAATGCCTCCTCATATTCTTTGTAACAATTTCATTTACGGCATCAGCCTCTTTTCATTAAACTATCTTAGGTTTTTCTCTACCACAGTAGACAAATCAGGCCCTGTAAAATCAGGTTAGATCAGGTACTCATGAACTGTAGAAGCAGTCCCAATTAAATTTTCAGCCAGGGAGCAAACAGGTATCAGAGGCTCTGTATGTAAAGATGAAACCCCTGGAATACAAGGGGAAACTTAAAATGTACAGTGAATTCACACGCTTAAGAGACTGGAAGCAAAAGAAAAGTATTTTGTTCACATAGAGTACTGACAACATTGTGGGTGGATACCATGAGGTGTGACTGCAGTAATGAGGAATCAAAGCCATAGAAGTAATTTAAACCAAGGCTGCAGCACCAGTAACATCATGGACATAGAAACAAGGAGCAAGAACAATGCCATTCAGCTCCTCAGACCTGGTCAAACATTTTAGAAGATTATGGTTATAGTTAGAAGATTTGTGACTGTAACCTCAAATACTTATTCCTACTTACCCCAATAACCTTACATCCCACTGCTTATCAAGAATCTACTTACCTCTACTTTAAAAATATTCAAAGGCTCTGCTTCCACCACCTTTTCAGAAAGAATGTTCCAAAGACACACTAGCAACTGAGAGAAAACATCCACTTTGTCTCTGTTTTAAATGGGGGCGGGCATTATTTTTAAATAGTGAATCCTAGTTCTTGATTCTCTCGAGAGGAAACATCTTCTCCGTATGTACCCGGTCAGGACCCCTCAGGAACTTATATATTTCAATCAAGTCTCCTTTTAATCTTCTAAGCCCACAGCATAAAACCCTAGCATGTCCAACCTTTCCTCTTAAGACAACCCAGCAAGAAGACAGAATTAAAACAACACAGTGACAATTAAGAGGACTACACAGATAGAGTGACAGGTTTAGGAAGTAAAGAGGCTATTGAGGCTTTAGTATGAGTTGGAGACACATAAATTCTTTCTGCCTTAACCAGTTTCGATTATTAAGGCTACAAAAACCTGAATTTATTCAAAGAAGCAATTAAAGTGAATATTTATTAAAATTGTAAGGCAATGGGCATTATTAGAAGTGTCGCTGACAATATTTCATTCAAAAAAAGCCATTAAAGAAATTCAGACTCTGCACTTTTAGCAGAAGAAGGCAGGAAAGCTCTATCTTACTGCAGATCTTCCTATCTTAATATCTTAGTATCTAGATGCTAGACTGGGTCTGCGGCAGGTAGTGAGAGAACCAACAAGAGGGGAAAACATAGTCAGCCTCATCCTTACCAATCTGCTGGCTGCAGACGCATCTGTCCATAATTATATCGATAAGAGTAAACACCACACAGTTCATGTGAAGACAAAGTCCTGCCTTCACTTTGAGAATAACCTCCACTGTGTTGAGTGGCATGATCACTGTCCTAAATGGGACAGATTTCAAACAAAACTAGCAATTCAAGACTGGGCATACATGAGGTGCTGTGGGCCATCAACAG
Source organism: Rhincodon typus (assembly GCF_021869965.1). Taxonomy (NCBI): domain Eukaryota; kingdom Metazoa; phylum Chordata; class Chondrichthyes; order Orectolobiformes; family Rhincodontidae; genus Rhincodon; species Rhincodon typus. Next base: position 40,105,239 of record NC_063343.1, on the reverse strand, counting down.
CAGCAGATTTGTACTCCAGCAGAATCTGCAACCTCACGGCCCAGTATATGCCCCATTCCACCATTACCATCGAGTCAGGGGATCAACCCTGGCTCAATGGACAGCGCAGGAGGGCATGCCAGAATCAGCACCAGGCATACCTGAAGATGAGGTATCAACCCGGTGAAGTCACCAAAAAGGTCTACTTGCATGTCAAACAGCATAAGCAGCAAATGATAGACAGAGTTAAGTGATTCCACAACAAACAGTTCAAATCTAAGTTCTGTAATCCAGCACATCCAATTGTGAATGGTGGTGGACAATTAAACAACTCACCAGAGGAGGCGGCTCTAAAAATTTCCCCATCGTCAATGATGGAGGAGCCCAACACGTCAAGACAAACGATAAGGCTGAAGGATTCACAGCAATCTTCAGTCACAAGTGCTGTGTGGATGATCCATCTTGGCCGCGTCCAGTGGTCCCCACCATGACAGATACCAGTCTTCAGCTAATTCAATTCACACTACATGATATCAAGAAATGGTTGGAGGCACTGGAAACTGCAAAGGCGATGGGCCATGACAATATTCCGGCAATTGTACTGAAGACTTGTGCTTCAGAACTTGCTGCTTTCCTAGCAAAGCTGTTCCAGTACAGTTACAACACTGGCATCTACACAACAATGCGGAGAATTGCCCAGGTATGTCCTGTACCTAAAAAGTGGGACAGATACAACCCACCCAATTACTGCCCCATCAATCTACTGTTGATCATCAGTAAAGTGATGGAAGGTGTCATCAACAGTGCTATCAAGCAGCACATGCTCAGCAATAACCTGCTCACTGACGCCCAGTTTAGGTTCGCCAGGACCACTGAGCTCCTGACTTCATTGCAGTCTTTGTTCAATCATGGACAAAAGAAGCAAATTCCACAAATGAGGTGAGAGTGACAGCCCTTGACATCAATGCCGTATTCAATTGAGTGTGGCATCAAGGAGCCCTAACAAAACTGCAATCAATGGGTTTTAGGGGCAAACTCTCTGCTGGTTGGAGTCATACCTGGCACATAGGAAGATGGTTGTGTTGTAGGAGTTAAGTCATCTCAGCTCTAGAACATCTCTGCCAGAGTTCCTCAGGGTAGTGTCCTAGGCCTAACCATCTTCAGCTGCTTCATCAATAACCTTCCCTCCATCATAAGGTCAGAAGTGGTGATGTTCGCTGATGATTGTACAATGTTCAGCACCATTTGCGACTCCTCAGATACTGAAGCAGTCCATGCTCAAATGCAGCCAGATCTGGACAATATCCAGGCTTGGGCTGACAAGTGGTAAGTAACATTTGTGCCTCACAAATGTCAGCCAATGACCATCTCCAATCAGAGACTCCCCATTGTGTGTCTACCACCTCCAAAATACAAGTCAGGAGTGTAATTAGCCCACTTGATTGATATCACATCCTGAAACAATCAGTCCTTCTACCACTTCGCACAGTAGCTGCAATGTGAGCTAACTTCAAGATGCACTGTAGAAATCTACAAAGGCTCCTTAGATAACACCTTCTAAATCCACAACCATGACCAGCTAGAATGATAGGATGGTAGATACATGGGAACACTACCCCTCGCAAATTTCCTTCAAAGCCAATCACCACGCTGACTTGGAAATATATTGCTGTTCTTTCAGTGTCCCTGGGTCAAAATCCTGCAACTCCCTCCCTAATAACACTGTAGATCCAACTACACCAAATGGATTGCAACATTCAAGTAGGTAGCTCGCTACTACTTTCTTGGGGGCATCTAGGGACAGGCAATAAATGCTGGCCCAGCCAGCAATACCAACAATCCATGAATAAATTAAAATGAAACAGCATAGTCTAGTGAACAAAATATTACGGCAGAATCAAATTTGATGTCAGATGATGAGGCACTACAAGTCTACTAGGAACATTGAATTCTTCATTTTCCAAGAAAGAATTACTAGTACCAATGAGAAGCATTCTGTTCAGTATTCAGTAATCCTCAAGTAGCATGACTGAGGAAGTGAACATGCTGGGTTCATCAGTAAAACAACCAGAGGAGGCAAATGCAAGCATCCAACCTAATCAACAATTTGAAGTGCAAAGCATACATACTTCAAATGTATTCATATGACAATTGTATTTTGCATTGATGTGCTATGCTGTCCAAGCATTGAAGGTGGAATTTTCATGAAGCTACCTTATGTGTTTTTAAAGTACTCTTTAAAATCCACTACTCCAGCTCATGGGCCTTGGTCAGGGTGTGTTTCCTGAGGTGGCTGATATTGGTCCCCAGTTGGTTCCACAGTGCCAGAGTGATGGGGTTGGGCTCAGCCAGGCAGCCGTTCTGCAGTGGGCTCATTACTGTCAGCTTCGCGGTCAAGACTGAGCTTAGAGTCTTACTGAAGGAATCCAGGGCAAAGCTCCTCATGGTCGAGAGAAATAGACACCAAGGGACAGACAGGGTTGCGTGGCCCATATGAGGCTTGCACTTCAGTGCTGGTTTGGGGCATAGTGTTAGGGAGGCAGATATCATAACTCCATTTGCTGTTTCTAATGCCCTCAATTGGGATCGTGAGTCTCAATTTGGGAATCGACACAGTTTGCAGACTGCTGCCTTAAGTATGTACACTAGTAGATGAGTTGAACTATTCATGCTAGCCTGTAATGAATTTTCTTGTCAGTAGGCAGGCAGCATTGTTTGCCTACAGGATCTAGAAACAGCTAATCCCGTTCCACTTTTGAGGAAGATTGGTAGGGATAAACAAGGGAATTACAGACCAATGAGTCTCACATCAGTGTAGGGAAACTACTGGCAAAATGTTTGAAGGAAAGAACTAATCTTCAGTTGAAAAGACAAGGGTTGATCAGGGATAGCCAGCATGATTTTGTCAGGTGTAGATGACAAAGTGCAATCGGATTTGGATTTCAGCAAGGCCTTTGGCCAGATCCCACACGAGAGACTGATAAAGTAGATAAAAACACATGGGATCTTGCATAACCTGGCAAGATGGATCGAAAATTGATAGGAGACAGAGGATAATGGTAGAAGGCTGTTTGTGCGACTGGAAGTAGGGATTAGTGCTGGGTCCTTTACTGTTTGTGATATACATAAACAATGTAGATGAGATTTTAGAGGGGATAATAAGTTATTTTGTGGATGACACAAAGACTGACAAGGTAGTTAATAGTGAGGATGGAGATCTTAGGTTACAGGCAAACAGAGATGGGTTGCTCAGATGGGCGGAGCAGTGGCAGATGAAATTTAACCTTGAAAATTATGAGGAGATACACTTTGGAAGAGGTAACAAGACAATGGAAAACTCAATGACTAGTAGAATACCACTCTGGAAGCTCTGAGGAACAATGGGAACTTGAGGTGCTTGTCCACAGATCCCTCAATGTGGCAGTGCAGTTTAATAGGATAGTTAAGAAGGCATATGAGGCACTTGCCTTTATCTGTTGTGGCATAGATTATAAATGGAGGGAGGTTATATTAGAGCTATTCAAAATTTTCATTCGGCCAGAACTGAAATAATGTGTGCAGTTCTGCTCTCCACACTATTGGAAGGATGTGTTTGCCGTGGAGGAGGTGAAGAGAAGATTCACCAGGATGTTGCTGGGATTGAAACAGTTTCATTATGGAGAGAGGCTGGGTAGGCTCGGGTTGTTTTCTTTGAAGCACAGAATGTTGAAGGGGGAACCTGATTGAGGTGTATAAGATAATGAGGAGCATAAACAGGGTGGAAAGGAAACAGCTGTTCCGCTTAGTTGAAGGGCATAATTTTAAAGTGAAGGGCAGGCGATTTAGAGGGAACTTGAGGAAGAATATTTTCACCTGGGGCAGGTGGGAATCTGGGATGCACTGCCTGGGAGGGTAGTAGGGGGGCAACCATGCAGCCTTTAAAAAGGAAATGGATGAGCACTTGAAATGTTATAACTTCCAAGGCTATGGATCAATTGCTGGTACATGGGATTATTGCAGATACGTGAAGAGTATTTTTTTTTTGGTCGGTGCAGACTCAATGAACCTCTTCTTGTACTGTATGACTCTATGAGACTGTGAGAATTACAGCACACAGCCAGTGTTACATGTGCTGTTGTGTGGCTACTTATTTTGCAAATTTATCAAATGTCAAGCAATGTGTCTTTTGAAGTTATTTCTAAGGGATTTATAGGAGGGAAACATTTAGTTATAAGATTATAGAGTGCCCCTATCAGTAATATCAGGTTTAATTTGATAAGTCCCTATGAGCATTTGTGATAACTGCCTGTATGCCACAGCAGTGATACAAATTAACTGCAGTACAGCATGAATCAAATGGAACAGTAACAAACAAAACATATCAATGTCAGGGGTCTCCTCTGTATGAAAGTGCCAGATTTGATTTATTTCTCAGTTAGCAGAATTTCTTTAGTTTATCTCCTGTATATGCTTAATTTATGTTTCTGGACTCTACACTCACCTCCATGAATGAACAATGATAGCATGTAATTTTATCATTCCTGTAGAAAACACTACAATCCTTAACGTGCATGGATTCCTTAAATTTCTTTTTATCCAAACAGCGGATGTGAATATCACCAAGACGAGCTTTTATTTGTTGCTTAATTGCACTTGAATTGGTTCAACTGAGTTGACTCTAGAATATTACACAGGGCTGTTATGCATCAACCAAATTGCTGTGAATTAGATATTGCAAATTGACCAGACTGATAAGTGCGACAGTTTTCCTTTCCTAATGGACATTAATGAATCAGATTTGTCTTTTTCAAAGACAATCTGGCAGTGCCTTGATCACCATTGCTGCTTTTTATCCCGCGAATAATTAACTGATTATAAGTTAACCAGCTGTTTTGGTAGCATTTGAAGTCATGTCCCTAAATTATTAGGTTAGGTTTCTGGAATGTAATATAACCACCATTCCCAGAATAAAATGAAGAAGATTTTAGCAGCCGTGGTAAATACTCTTCTATAATATAGTATGAATTATAATCACACACTATATAATTCATAAAATCAAATAATATCATAGGGTTGTCAAATGCATCAGCTATTAGTTGCATGGGATGAATATGGAATCCAGATGTGACTAATTATGTTCTTAATTAACAAATAAGATATGAGTAATAGCCGCAGTCATTCAGCAGATGATCCCAATATTTTGAGTCACATGAATACTTTAACTTTTTTGTGTGCTTTTCTATATAATAAGATGGAAAGTAAATCTGGAGTGTTCTTTTGATCATTGTGACAACTTTATTTTGCAGGTTACTATCTACTGTGTTATTTACAAAAATGATGTGTAACATGGGTGAAAATGCTAGATACCAGCACTTAGCAACACAGAATCATTATGTGAAGCTCAAGTCCTCATAACCACAGCAAGATAGGAGAAAACAAATCAACCAAATAATAATAAACAGCTTCAACAGGGCATGCCAAGGTGAGGAGAAACTATCGCCCAAGTGTGGGTTTGGATGAAAAGGAGAAGCAGGTCTTGTGTGAGTTCAAAACTTTCAGAAATCACTGGCCACATTGAGCCTCTGTTGTTGTGGTTGTTTGCCATGTCTTGTATTTTCTGGTCTTGCAATTGAGAAACAACATTAAGTCAATAGCAGTGAAAAGATCTTTGCTATTCACCTCATCTATGCTCCTCATGATTTTATAAACCTCTATAAGGTCACCCCTCAACCTCCTATTCTGCAGTGAAAAAAATGTCTTAACCTTCCAGGCTCTCCTTATAACTCCAAAACCCTCTAGTCCTGGCAACATCCTGGTAAATCTTTTCTGAACATTCTCCAAGTTAATAATCACCTTTCTATAGCAGGGTGACCAGAACTGTACCTAACACTCCAAAAGTAGCCTTACCATTGTTCTGTGCAACCTCAACATGACTTTCCAACTCCTATACTCAATGATCTGAACAATGAAGGCAAGCATGTTAAACACCTTCTTAATCACCCTGACTATCTGTGATACAACTTTCAAAGAACTTTGTACCTGAATCCTAAGTCTCTCTGTTTGACAACACTACTCCGGGCCCTATCATCAATTGTGCAAGTCCTGCCCTTGTTTGTTTTACCAAAATGCAATACCTCACATTTATCCAAATTAAATTCCATTTGCCCCACCTTAGCCCATTGGCCCAATCAATCAAGATCCCTTTTTAATCTTAGATAACATTCTTCAATGTCAACTATATCACCAATTTTTGTGCCATCCACAAGCCTACTAACCATGTCTTGTAAATTCTCATCCAAATCATTTGTACAAATGTGGACCCAGCACCAGTACTGTGGAACACCACTGACAACAGGCCTCCAGTCCGAAAAACATTCACCACCATCCCGCCTCTTACCATCAATCCAATTTTGTATCCAGTTAGCAAGCACTCCCTGAATCCCATGTGATCCAGCTTTACTAATTAGTCTATCTTGCAGAACTTTGTCAAAGTTTTTACTAAAGCCCAAGTATATAATGTCTACCAGACTGCCCTCTTCAATCTTTTTCAAAAGATTGTTCTCAGAAATCTCAATGAAGTTAGTATGACACAATTTCCCACACACAAAGCCACACTGACCTCTACCTAATTAGTCCTTGCCCCTCCAAATGCATGTAAAGTCTGTCTCAGAATCACCTTCAACAACATACCCACCACTGATGTCAGACACACTAGTCTATAGTTCCAAAGCTTCTCCTTACAGCCTTTCTTCAATAATGGCACAACATTAGCCACTGTCCAGTCCTCTAGCACATCACCCGTTGCTGTAGATGATACAAATATCTCTCTTAGGGGCCCTGCAATTTCTTCCCTAACTTCCCACAACCTCCTGGGATATATTGATCAGGTTCCGGAGATTTATCCACCTTTATGTTTTTTAAAACCTCCAACGCTTCCCCTTCTGTAATGTGGACTGTCTTCAAGACATCAATATTCATTTCACTGAGTTCCCTAGCCTCCATTGCTTTCTCCACAGTAAAAACTGACATGAAATATTTGTTTAGTGTTTCTCCCATCTCCTGTGATTCCACACGTAGATGACCTCGTTGACCTTTTAAAAGGCCTAATTCTTTCCCTAATTCCTCTTTTGCTCTTAGTGTACTTGTGGAACCTCTCTGGATTATCCTTAACCTTATCTGACAAGATTATCCCGTTTTTGCCCTTCTGATTTCCCTCTTAAGAATGTCCCTACACCCCTTATACCCTTCAAGAGATTCACATGATCCCAGTTATTTATTCCTAATGTATAACTCTTCTTATTCTTGACCCTTTTTCTTCCAAAATGATTCTGAAAAGGATGTAATTGGACTTCCTGGTGAGTATTTTAGTTTTGGGAAATGCCTATATAACATGGGAATGAAAGTTAAAGGCAATGAATAAATTGATAGGTCAAATTACAGCTCGTGTCAGAACATAAAATTCACGAGTGAGAACAGTTAAAGTTTTCTAGAAGTATATCAGTTTATTTTGCTAAGTAATAAGAAGAAGATACCACTCCAGATGTTCTTGCTAAGGCAACATATGTGTAAGCTGAAAAGGGGTGACTTGCTCAGGAATGAATGCTAGAGAAATGAGTGCTTGATTCAGACTAAGAATCTGCTGTTTTATCTCATGTGTTGAAAAGGAACTCCAGAATGATATACCACTAGGATAGCTGTAGTCCGAGTGAAAGAAGGTTTGCAGACTCATCAGTGTTAACCATATTCATGGAACTTGGAATAGACTGCACCTGATGATGAAAGAGACTTAGGGGCCATTGCGTGGGAAGTGGGTGACTGAAATGCAAAAGCTGGAGAGTTGGTATGTGGTTTCACATTTTTTCAGGAGGTGATGTGAGTGCTTGTCATTAATTGAGGCACACCTGTGTGGTTATGTCTTTTTAAATTTAAATTTGTCTTTTTATTTGAAGTAGCATTTGTCTGATAATTAATGCTTGAAATATGTTGATTTTTGTTTGAGCTGAGCTCAAATGATGCAAACAAGTAATCGAGCAGCATTTTGGTCATCATGGGATCAAACATGCCATAAGAGTGTTAAAGCTGGGTAACGTCATGAACTTTGAGGGTAAACTTGTACATAATACTCAAGACAGAAAGCAAAAGCTTCTTTAATTATGAAAAGGAAAGAGAGGCCATAGTTAATATTGGCACCTTAGAAAGTGAAGCTGGGGAAATAATAATGGGGACCGAGGATATACAGAAGATTTGTATTGATCTTCATGATAGAAGATGCTAATATCATTCTAAAATGATTAAATAACAAATGGGCAAAAGGAGAAGAAAACTGTAAGCCCTCAACATGGTCCTTCAAGTTTGATGCCACCCTTCTAATGCTCCCTGCGATTCTGCATGGTATGCAATGGATTTGAATTGTTTTATACCTAAGCTATCCATAACTTCCCTGAATAATTTTGATGTATAATTTGACCCTTGATCTGATATATCTGTGGGTAGTCTGTATCTAGTAAAAAAAAAAATTCAGTAACTCTTCTACAATCATTTTAACTGTGATATTGCGTAATGGAACGGCCTCTGGAAATCTAGTGGAACACATCCATTATTGCAAACAAATACTGATTCCTACTTTTTGTTTTAGGTAGGGGTCCTATGCAATCAATTAAGAGCCTTGTAAAACGTTCCTCAAATGTGGGAATAAGTATTAAAGGTGCTGCTTTTATCGCTGCCTGAGGTTTTCCAATTACCTGACATGTATGACATGCCCTGCAAAATTCAACCACATCCTTATGCAGTTCACACCAATAAAAATGTTTTTGTATTTTGGCTTGAGTTTTCCTTACTCCGAAATGACGACCTAATAGTAATTTATGTGCTACCTGCAACACCTTCTGACCATTTCTCATCCACCTGAATATGTGATAGTCTCGAATTCCTCATCAAGACATCATTTTTAAGATAGTGACATTCTGGGATACACTCAGACTCTTCTTCTGTGTACACTTTTTAATTCAATTACTTTAGTTTTTCACCTCTCTTGTTATAATTCAGTTAATTTCTCTGAACTAAAAATATCCACTTTGTCCTCCACCGGTTCTTGTTTTTTTTCTCAACCATTCAATCAAACATTGTTTCTGATAATTGTACTTCAACCTCCTTATCTTTATCTTTGATTTCTCCTCCTGTTTCAACCTGTGGTTCTGTGACCTTGTTATCACAAACATAAAAAATCCCAGGATATACTTCCTGTAATACCTCAATGGCCTTATTTTCTACTGGCAGCACTCCCACCTGTGATCCAGCTATATCATTACCAAGGACACATTATATTTCCTGGAGCTGAGAGTTTCTATAGTACTTCTATCACCACTTACCCTGCTTTCACCGATCCACTCCAACCTCACATTATATGATGAAACACCTCTCGTCTCACCATGAATTCCACATATTAACACTTTTTCTGGCGATAGTCCTTCTGAATTACATATCTCCCTATCTCTCACCATCAAAGATTGACATGCTCTCGTATCTCTTAAAATTGTAGTTTCTTTACCTGCTCCTACTGGCATATGAGAGTAAACCTTACCCTCATAAGTAAATTGTTTATGGAGATCTGGCACTTTCTTCTGAAGCAACCCGTGACCAAGTTGTATTTTCTGGTGCAGCTTTTTAGCTTCCACTGTGCTTTCCTTTACACTTCAACAAAACTCACTGGCTTATCCTGTTTTCCCACATCCATCTTCCCAGTGATTTTTCTAAATCACCAACACTGCGACATCATGTGGCCTATTTTGTTGCAACAAAAACACCTGACTTTTTTTACTTATCCACACACACACACACACACACACACACACGTTTCCTTTTTACTCTATGGTAAACTATCTTAATTATTTTCAATGAGGTCTCCTTTTCTCTTATCACCTGAGAGATTCTCTTTTCTCCAATTTCTATCCCTCACAGACTGAAATTGATGTCAGAAGCCAAGTTTTGATTTATGAACCAACCCATAATCATCAGCCATTTCAGCTGCTAATCTTGCCATCTTAACTTTCTGTTTTTCCACTACTTCACGAAGTGAATTTTTGACCTCCTCCAAAATAATCATCTCTCTAAAAGTGTCATAATTTGAACTATTTTCAATGTCCTTATTCACCTATCAAAATTATTTTGTTTGATCCTTTCAAACTCACTGTACGTTTGACCAGGGTCCCTCCTTAGATTCTTGAAACATTGTCTGTAGGCTTCTGGCACCAGGTCATATGCACTTAAGATGGCTTTCTTTCTTCACCTCCTCATACTCCCCAGATATCTACTCTAATAGGGATGCAAATACCTCACTAGTTCTACCTACTAACTTTGTTAGGATCAACAATCTCCACATGGTCACCAGCCATTTTGTTTGTTTAGCCACTTCCTCAAATTAAATGAAAAAGCCTTCTATATCCTTCGTGTTGAATTTAGGCAAAGCTTGGTCACATTTAGACAGATCACCACCAGCCTTTAGCTACAATAGGTTTTTTTATCATCTCTATACTTCTCACTAAGCCTACCTCTACCTTCACTTCCGCCCTTTTAAGTTGACTTTCCTCTCTAATTGTCAACTTCTCTCTTTCTGCTTTTCTTCTCTCTCATTTTCTTCTGCTAGGGCTTCATCTGCTTTTCTTTTTCCTCTGCTATGGCTATTCCTTCCTTTCCTTTTGCCTCGGCTTTTAATTGTAATTCAAAACATTTCATTTCCTTTTCATGTTCAAGCTGTTTCATTTGCAATTGAATTTTAGCCAATTGCAAAGATTCCGATGCATTTCCGGCAATTGTAAAAATCGAGCTATTGCTGCAACTACCTTCCCTTTTTGCACACACAAAGGCAACCCCAACTCCAGCTGGTCTGCCATTTCCCACAGCTTTGCCTTGCTCACTTTCTGTAAAACTCCTGCAGTGACTTCTTCCACCCCCAACTCTTAGTGACTGAAAAAGCCATTACCAGAAAAGGCGCAAACCAACCGACTTCAACACCCAAAACAAAAGATACTAACACCTACCACTTGCTGCCTTTGAGTCCAATAATCCCAAAACAAACCTAAAATTAGAGATTTTGATCCGAACAAGAGCCCCCAATTTGTTATAGACCAGACCAGATCCCCTCAAAATATTTTAAGAAGGTAACCTAGACCGTAACTTTTACTTATTTTAAATGCAAATGTGAAGTGCCGTATTTCAATACAATGCCATTAGTCAAACTACTCGACGTTAAGCAAAAACACTATTTAAATACTATTGTGAAAATACAACCAAAAGAAAGGAGAACTTAGAAAAACTTAACTCTTTTGGAAAACTTAAAACGAATATTAGATCAATAGCTGTTACTACTTAACTGTTCAAATACAGTAACATCCCCTAAACAAACACCTTGGCAAAAAGGCAAATTCAGAAACAGATTCTCACAGGAAATTCTCCAATCCAAGTGGGAGAAACATCAGGAGAAAATTCAGGGAGACATTTACTGAGGCCTCCAACTTTGTTGAGACCCCCAACAGCTTCTGATGTTACTGTAAAACCAAAACCCAGAAACGCTGACCTATCAGAACTGGCCACACCCATTCAGGCTGTTAAAACAAAATCCCAAGGCCTCCCAAACTGTTTACTCCAGTGGTTTTCGTAGACTGCTTGGTATCTTTGCCTTACGACGTCCTTCACAAAAACCAGGACAAAATAACATCTAAAGCCACAGCATCATCACAACGAGGAGGACTCAAAGAGTCAGAGGGATAGACAGGTTTAAAGCAAGCAGGCAAGAATTTGGAAAAAATGATGATAATCAAATCAGCCATGATCTAATTGAATGACAAATCAGACCTGATGGGGCTAAATAACCTATTTCTGCTCCTTCAACTTTTGTTTTTATTGTCATCAGCAAACATTAATAGCTACATACAGATATGTTACGATATATTGAATTTTATTTTAATGTAAAAATGGGGACGGACATGGACCAGAAATGAAATGCATGCTAAAAGTGAAATCAGTCCATCAGTTTTCTTTCCATTGGCATTGTGGGGAATCCCCTTTGTTTAAGTCACTGATCTGTAAGGGAATCATAACAGTCATTGAGCAACACTTTCAGTTAAAGACTGCAGTGGGTAGTTAAATAACTAGTAGAAAGGTGCAGAGGTCATAGTGTACAATTAGCCCTTGCCCATTGCATTCAATGTGTACACCACTGCTTCATTTCAGTTAATGCAAGTGATTTAGCTCTAAGTACCTGGATTTAGTGCTGCAAGGAATTCAGTAACATCACCTATTGAATGCTTGTTATGCCAATTAATCAAAATGTTCTGAAGCTTGATGGTTCCAGATATAGCTGGTTGGTTGATTCCTTAGAATGCTACCATAAATCTGTTAGTAATATCTGCACCAGAACTGCACACTAAGAGACTTGGCCTTGTTAGATGAAGTCAACTGCTGAGTACAATATTTAAACTCATACAGTGTCCCTAATGTAATTAGAGTATCCAAAATATTTCTGAATTTGGATGGGTGGGAAAGGGGGATTCAGGGTAGCTCGAGGTACTGCCTCTGAGGAAGTCTTTATGGAGGCTTTCCACAGAGAGAAATGCTGCAAAGAATGGTAGTTTAGGAAGAAGGAAGGGAACAAGATTCTATCATTGATAGCTTGAGGAAATAGGGGTTTGGAGGTGAATACGGATAGCAGGGCAGAATTAAAATAGCGAAAGGGAGGAGGCAGGAACAAGGGCCCGAATTAGTTTGCAGAGGTAAGTACGAGAGAGATCATGGAGGGCTGGATTAAAATATTGAAAGTGACAGTTACAGATAGAGGTGCAATGATCTGTATTGGATAAACTTTCAGAGATGGAATTCCGGATTTGCTGGAATTCATGCAACGGGAAGAGTTTTCAAAAAGTTGAAAAGCCACCAAATTACCCCAACCCCATTAAAATATCAAGAAAAGGTACCCATCCTGGAGCTGAGATGACTGACCTCCAACCAATACCACCTTCCTATATGTCAGATATGACTCCAACATCCGGCGAGTTTGCCTCCTGATACCCATTGATTCCAAATGCTGTTTGATAGCACTGTTGATGACACCTTCTGTCATTTTACTGATTATCGACAGTAGACTGATGAGGCGATAATTGGCCATGTTGGGTTTGTCTTGCTTTTTATGTACAGGACATACTTGGACAATTTTCTACATTGTCAGGTGGATGCCAGTGTTGTAACTGTACTTTAACAGCTTGGCTAGGGGGGACCATCAAGTTCTGGAGCATAAGTCTTCAGTACTATTGCTGGAATGTTGTCAGGGCCCATACCCTTTGCTGTATCCAGTG
>NC_063343.1:39973025-40071935 GCF_021869965.1 Rhincodon typus | reverse complement strand
ATTTCTGAAGAAGGGTCCAGACCCAAAACGTCAGCTGTCCTGCTCCTCTGATGCTGCTTGGCCTGCTGTGTTCATCCAGCTCTACACCTTGTTATCCCACACAGATTCTGTACTTTCAGACCTTATATTATCTCTTGCTAATGATTGTCTTATTTTTTACTAACAAGGCAATCATGCCTCCATGCCTCCTCTGTCCATCTTCTTTTCCCATCATCATTTATTGCCTACAGCCATATTAATCTGAAAATGCCAAACTGCATCTGATCCCAGAAATTAAGCAGTCCCATGCTTTGCTCTGACACCAAATAGGATTCTGCAGGGGAACAAAAACAGAAGTTAGTAGAAAAACAGAGCAGATCTGGCAACATTTATGAAGAGAAAGTGGAATTAACGTTCTTCAGACCATCTTTGGAGTACAGAAGAAGGGTCACTGGACGTGAAATTTTAACTCTGCTTTCTCTCCACAGATGCTGCCGGACCTGTTCTGTTTTTCCAGTAATTTCTATTTTAATTTCTGATTTCCAGCATCCGCAGTTCTTTGGTTTTTAGTCTATAAGGGAATACCAGGTGCAGTAGACTTGTGCTTCCAGCAGAGGCTGCTCATGTCGCTCTCTGCACTTTCATTCTAAAGGCCTTAATCAGTGCATTGCTAATGTTTCTATCTTTGAATTACAAGGCCTGGACTGAAGCCCCACTTGTCCTGCAGCTGTGGCACAGTATGTTCAAATAGGTTGATTGAATTATTTTCAAGCATCATTCACTTGGATGAACTGCTGATGAGCTAACAAATGTTTCTTTTTATTTTGGGAATTAGTAGATAGGCTTTCTTGTACCTTTAGCTGCAGTTTTCTCTTCAGCTGTCAGAACATATCTGCTGTATTGTGTTTTTATTCGATAGCATTGTGTTTGCTTTCATCATGTTAATGTCATACATGAAAGTGTCTGTGTAAAACATTTATCTTGGAAATACTGATCATTATTGTGATCAACTGCATTAAAGACGTGGCTAGAAATAAAGAAGAGTGATGTGGTGTCTTTTTGTCCCATACTTCTTTTTGTTCTTGGAATTTAGATGTAGCGGCATAAAGCATATTGCAAGAAAAATCAGGTTTGTTCAAAACATGTCTTACATTAAGATAAAAATGTACACAGTGATGTACATTATTTTAAAAAAATTGTGAAAAAGCTTGATAAATGCATATAATTTATTGTTATTATTTGGGAATTTGGGATTTTTAAAATAGAGGCAGATGGCTTTTGGTTTCAGTTCTATGAAGGAACTTTTTGAAAGGTCAGAAGGTCCTTTGGAACAGTAACTTAAATATATGATTTCCTACCATGTGATTCAGTTAAGTGTTTAGTAGGATGCTTGTGTTAATTGATCAATGTTTATACTACTGATTTTTATGACATTCACAAAAACCAGACCAGGGCCTTTCGTTTAGTTAAGAGTTCAGTTCAGAAGAATCAAGTTTTCAGTTCAGGAGAACAATTTACAGCCTAGCAAAAGTGTTTTAGTTTGTGAAGCCTCCCAACTATGAGATTTTATATACAAGCTTTCACAATGTTAGAAATGAAAGGAGGTTCAGACTGGCAGAAGTAGAAATAAATCATAAAACTATATCAGTAGTGAAGAAAGAGAACTAAGAAGAGTCAGTTAAGGGAAAAATTAAGGAGTTAAGCTAGGAGTGAGATTTCAATATCGGGTTGAGTATCTATAAAATATATTGCTGGGAAATAGATTGAAACTTTGTTTTGCTACTTATGTTAAAATCTTTTTAAATGAATATAACTTTTCTGTGTAATAAATTTGTATCTTTGTGTTAAACAACACTGACAGCCTTATTTGAATGTGCTCAGTGACCAGCCACTATGGTAACCAAATGTGAAATTAAACTTATGATTTATCAAATCAGATTTCATTCTGTGATTTGACATATTCAATGCTACCATCGGCTGAGATCATAACACTGCCACCAGATGGCAGCATCTTCAAACTCTTAATTCATATTATTTGGCAATGAATATGTTTATTGTTATCAGAAAATATTTTTAATTGATTAATCACATATCTAAATATGCAATAATGAAGTTACAAATACTTGCAATGATTTGAGATTAATTGAATAATTGAAGTTTTTGCAATAATGCTCAGTGAGTGAATGAAAATCTGATGGAACGGAGGTTCCTTAGGGAGCTGACAGAAGCAGTTAACACTCATTCATTCAAATGCAAATATGTTAAACAGCTTCAGAAAATGATCATCCAAATGTTGTGGTCAGTGATAAAACAAAGGCAAAATAGTTTCTAAAAAAAGATTTTAAAGTTTACACAGTTCTTATATCAATTTGAATTTAGTGCCTGAAATTAAGACTCTGTATAGTTACCAATCAGATTGAGTAATTTCTACAGACTGCACAGCAGAAAGTAGAGAGCAGGGTGTAGGGATCAAAGATGCAATTTTACCGGGGTCCAAGTGATATGGGCTATAGCGAGATGCGTGGCAGAATCAGACGTGATGTTTAGCAAGCCTATTTTGATGTTAAGATCATCTCTTCACATTTTGTTCGCTTTTCTCAAGCATTGAGATGAGATTCATTTCAGCCAGCAGTGAGCTCCAAATGACCTTCATTATTGCTTGTTATATGTCTTGTTTATACCCCAACCCACCATAGGTTATGATCTTATCAAATTCACTCTGCAAACAAGCCAGTGGGAAAACGCGAAATGGAAACCACAGCAGGTTCAACAAGGTTCTGAACGATCTCCATCTTGCCCACAGCCAAACTGCAGAGCAAAGCAGGATCCATCAGCCTATGGACATTGCATTTCACACTCCGTTTGCAATCCCAAATTGTGCCTGACCTCTCCCATTGGTTATTCTTTTTTCTGTCCCAGAAGGTGCTTTGCCTCCACTAAAGGTGTTCCAGGCCAGCTACAAAGAGAGGTCCTTTACTGTTCCAAAGGGTACCTCATAGAAATGCCCTGAGAACAGACCAGCTCTTTCTTGGTTCAATCTCCACCCTCTGGCTTCCACAATCATTGGAGGCAAGTAGTCATTTAAATGGCCAGCTGCCTCTAGGAACTGCATCCACATGAGATACATATGCACCCAAACCCATCCCTGTGAAAATTAGAGAAGCCAGGGTCAAGGCTAGGGTTTGGGATTTCTGACTTCTTCTGAAATTTTTGACACAGCAGAGAGATTCTCCATCGTGTCAAACATCTGGGACCCTGTTATTCTTGATTAAACATGGCTTTGTTTTTATTCCATTGGTCTTTAAATAGTGATGGAACACACTTGCATTTATACAGCATCTTTCATGATCTCAGGACATCCCAAAATGCTCTGCAATCAATTTGGTACTCTTGTAGTCATTGTTGTTATTTTAACATGGCAGACCAATTGTCAAGTAACAATGTTATATAAACAGCAATGCAACATTGACAAAATAATCCATTTTTGCGAAATTATCCAGAGCACCAGGCATAACTGCCTTGCTGTACTTCTAAATACTGCTATGGGTTCCTTTGCATTTACCAAAGGGAGCAGTTTGTGCCTAAGTTTAGCATCTGATATGAAAGGTAGCACCTCCCATGATTGCAGCACTCTCTCAGCACTGAACTCGAGTAGCAATCTAGCTTTCTTTGCTGCAGTCTCTGTGGGAAGGTTTGTGCTGCTTGGGTTGTGAGAACAGTAACAGGAACAGAGAGGGGGACAGGGCCAGAAACTAACAATTTCTATATTGACCTGGAGACAGTAAGGACTGCAGATACTGGAAGCTGGAGTCAATAAATGTGGAGCTAGAAAAGCACAGCAGGTGAGACAGCATCTGAGGATCAGGAAAGTCAATGTTTCAGGCCGAAACCCTTCGTCAATCCTGAAACGGTTTTGGCCTGAAACGTTGACTTTCCTGCTCCTCAGATGCTGTCTGACCTGTGCTTTTTCAGCTCCACATTTATTGACTCTAATTTCTATATGGACTTCACCTGCAAAGGTTGCAACAGCATCCCCCGCTGAAGAAGCATGGTATCACTGCCAATGATTTCTGAAGTTCAGTGGTTAATTAAGCATGTGCACACAACAGAGGTTGCTTTCAGTTTAACTCAGAAAGAACAGTGAGCCCCGACAGCCTTGAACTGCTAATTTCAGTCCAGTGTTAGCATATAGTCTTTGAGTAACTTGCAAGATAATTTGCAAGTTCAGCATGTTCATGAGGACCAGGTCACTTTGGATCTGATTCCCAAAGCTCTCCACTACTGGAGTTTTCCTCGTATTGAGTCTGAGTCTGTTGTTGGTGAAATGATAATGATCACTTATGTATAATTTGTTGTAATTTGTCAACAACAGCATCGTCATGTGACTATAAGGGTGAAAGACAGTGAATTTAGATCCCATTTATTTCTGGCAACTTCTATGTTCTTAATTCACTGAATTGCAAAAATAAATTGTAGCTGACGTGTATAAAGGATTAAAAATGAATGCATGGGAACATAGAAACAAGGGTAGGCCATTCAGCATGTTGCATCATTCATTAAGATCTTGACTGATTGAACACTTCAAAATCTTTTTCCCACTCTATCTCCATAACTCTGTAAACCACTGGTAATCAGAAATCTATCAATCTGTACCTTATACCTGCTCAAAGACGGAGCTTCCACAGTTTTCTGTGATGGAGAATTCAAAAGGTTCACAACCTTCTGAGTTCTCCTCAACTTGGACCTAAGTGGCACTCGCATCATTTGTAAATTGTGCTCCTTGAATCTAGACTCCTCAGCCAGGGGAAACATCTTACTTGCATTTTACTCTATCTATGTCTTTCAGTATTTTGTAAGTTTCAATAAAATCACCACTCATTCTTTGAAACTTTCAATAACAGAGGTGCAGCTTGCCCAACCTCTCTTCACAGGACCTTCCTGTCAACTTGACTGGCTAATATTTGTTGCAGTCCCTCTCTGGTAATGGTGTCTCTCCTGAGATAAGGAGGCCAAAACTGCACAGAGTAATCCAGGTGTGGGCTCACCAAGCTCCTATAGAATTGAAGGAAGAAAAGTTATAATATAAAAACATTAGTTCTGCACGTACATCCTAGAAATGGATGCTTATTTCCTGTTCTGTTGTTTTTGTCATTTGTGTGTGTTGAAATGCTCCATTTTTAATATATTTAATGGAATTTGTCATGGGGACCGCAAACAGTTTGTTTGAGATGATACCTTCCTGTCAATGGTGGTGCTGGTGCACCTCCACTTTGTGTTTCCCGAATCTTCAGTAGCAACCCCTATGCGTGGTAGCCTTTGCTTCCTAAATTGTTAAAGGTGCTGTGATTTAAGAATAAATAACATAGTACTGCTCTATTAAAAATAAGGAAATAATGTAGAGCTTTAAATCGAGAAGTGGGTTATAGTTGTGTGTCTTGGTCCCCACTCTCTGAGCTTAATTAGTGGCTATACTTGGTCCTGGCAGCTTAAATACAAACCACAGTGAGGGGTAAAAACCTATAGGTCTGAGGTTCTGGAATTGTCCTTTAAAAAGAGCATTAATAATATAGGCATAGTGTACAAAAGCAAGGTATTATGCGAAACCTTTGTAATACATTCATTCAACGTCAGCAGGAATATTCTGTTCAATTCTGTGCAACTGCCTTCAGGAGAGATCTCCAGGCTCTAGAGACGGAGAATAAGAGATTTACTAGAATTGCATGAGAGGGCATTAGTAGATGGTTAGAATTGTTCTTTGTAGAGGAGACAAGGTTAAGAGAAAGAGAAGATTCAATTGAAATAGTTATAATCTTGGAAGTGTTTAGAGACTGAATAAGGAGATATTGCTTTCAGTGACTAGCCAGATGACAAAGATTTAAAGTGATTGGCAAAAGAACCAGAGGCAACTTGAGGACACATTTTTTTAGTGAATTTTAGGATATAAAATTATCTGCCTGAATGGGTGGTGGAAGCAGATTCGTTCATTCAAAAATTGGGAAAAGAATTGATTAGGAGAAAATGCAGAGAGATAGGAAAGAGCAGCTAGGAAGTGAGACTAGTAGGATAGCTCTACCAAGAAGCAAGGATAGCATGAATGGCCTCCTTCTCGCTTTCTCACCATATGGTGCTGTCCTGTCTTGTGTTAGTTACAGCATTTCCTGAATAAAACTACAATATGTCAGAGATACATGACCAGAGAATCATCGATGTACTAAGTGAAGTATGTGAGAAGATAAGGCTTTCACTCTGTGTTTGGGCAGAGTTTGCCAGGCCTGCCAGGAGCATTTAGAAAGACCATAACTTGTAGGAGCAAAAGTATACACATTGCTGCTACTGAGTGTTGGTGGTGGGGGAAGTGAATGGCACCAAATCTACAAACAACCAAGCGGGCTGCTTTTTCCTGGATGATGTCAAGTTTCTTGAGTGTTGTTGGAGCTGCACCCATTCAGGCAAGTGGGGAGTATTCTATCACACTCCTAACTTGTGCCTTGTAGATAAGGACAGGCTTTGGGAATCAGGAGGTTAGTTACTCGCTACAGAATTCCTAGTCTATGACCTCCTGTTGTAACCACAGCATTTATATGATTGATACAGTTTCATTTCTTGTCCATCTTAACCCACCCACTGCAACGATTCACTACCACCTTCTGAAGGGCATCTAGGGACAGGCAATAAATACTGGCCTAGCCACTGACACCCATGTCCCATGAGTGAATTAAAAATAAAAATCTAGGCTGTTGCTCACATTCTGCATTTTAAGAGCCTACAATTGAAAATTGTATTATTATACAATTATTGTATACATAATTATTGCGTAATACAATTTATCAACCTGAGGATGTGATAGGTTAGATAAATAGAAGCACGTGCATTTTGATAAAATGGGCTAATATTAAAGCTTTTTCTTCTCAATTTTAAATTTTATTTGCTCTGTTTTAGACATGAGGTGATGTTTTCTGTGAGATAGTTTTAAAATCTAAAATTGCAATGAAAGCTGAAAGATCATAAATGGAAGTATCAAAACAATTAGAAAAGATACCAAATGAAATTTAAAACTAATATTTATCCATTTTGTTTTAGCTCTAAAGAAAATTCTTAAAACCAAATAAGATGATGGAAGAAGATAAAATAAATAAAACAAAAAAACTCAGTTTCAAATATAAAAATACTCAATATAAATACGAAGGCTTAATGGTAATCTAATTGCAGTATATTATATAATGCGCTATTTAGTAAGTGGATTTGTGTCTATATTGCAACAGGTTTGAGTTTTCACTGATCCTGTAAATGATAAAATATAAATGTCATAGAATCCCTACAGTGCAGAAAGAGACCATGAAAAGCACTCCACCCAGACCCACCCTCCCATCCTATCCCTGTAACCCTGCATTTACCATGGCTAATCCACCAAAGCTGCACATCCCTTGAAACTTCAAACAATTTGGCATTGCCAGCCCATGTAACCTGCACTTGGACTGTTGGAGGAAACTGGAGCATCCACTGAAAACCCACACAGACACAGGAGAACATGTAAACTCCACACAGACAATCAAGTCTGGAAATTAATCCAGGTCCCTGGCACTGAGGGAACAGTGCTAACCACTGAGCCACCATGCCACCCTATATATATATTTATAGATGTTTGATTTCTATTTGTTTCTTTAATCAAAATAGATTTAGCTGTTTAGAATTCTTGACAAAAGCCCTTCACTTTTTCATCTTCTATTTGATCTTTAAGATGCTCCAATCATTTTGACCAAGCTGTAGATCATCCCTCCCAATTTTTCATTTGCTGATTCAATTATGGCATCTGAATGATTTCCTTTACCAAAGGCACAATATAAATAAAAGCTGTTCTGTTGCTGCGATATGTAGCTCAAATAACATGAAATAAGCATTAATTCTGCACATTGGGCCCAAATTAGCATCGTACTAAAGATCAGTGACAAAGCACTTAAAGAGAAAACCTTATTATTTTTACTTGGATTTATAGACAAAGTTCATTTATAAGCTCACATCCAAAGCTATTTCCTATATGTATCCTCTTTTGCACATCCATTTACCTGAAAGAGCTGGTATACAAGAGTTCTCTTAGGTATTTGCAAATTATAAACAGAAGCCAACTTTTGTAATAGCACTGAAACTAGTTGATTGGTCTGCAATTTTTCCTCCATTTTTCTAAGGACCACCTCTTTTCACCAGATTCTCCTAATGGCAGGTTTGCCCGTTTAATGGAGGACAAACCTACATCTTTTCACTATACCTACCTCACCGTTACGTTCATCATGTGTCTAGTGATTGTAATGAAGTCAGCCAGTTGAACCTCTTAGAATATGAGTTCCCTGATGGGGCTGTTTATGTGGTCCATTCAGGGGGCCCTGGCTGACAGATAAGAACAGGAGTGTCAGACATACTGTTCACTCTGAGAGCTGGCTTGAGGGAGCTGGATCAGTGTCAAGGAATCTCCACGTGTAAATAAAGGGTGACTTGGTGACAGGATACCGGCCTCTGTAGAGTTATTTCAGTGGTGATGAGTGGAAAGCATGCTCCTGAAGAAATTCATTCACAACAATCATCCTGCCATTATTTGTGAAGCTTGACTCATTTGGTCCTGCTGTCAAAGATGGGGCTAAATATATGTAAAGAATGCATTATTTTTTCCAGGCAAATGACATTGGATTAGACGAAAAGTAACAAGTAATTCTCCTGGCACCTTACGGACCCACAGTTCTTCGGTAATTAGGAGCCTAACTTTCCCTGAGGCACCAGATATTAAAACCTTTCAAGAGTTGATGGATTTAGTTAAGGGAAATTACGACTCCAAGCTTCCCCTAATTCAGAGACACTATCAATTTTACTCAACAATTCAAGAACCAGGGGAATCCATATTGGTATTTTTGACTGGGTTAAGATGACTAGCAGAGGCCTGTGACTTTGGTTTACCTCTTAATGAAATGCTGGGAGACTGTTTGGTATGTGGGATTAATGATGTAACCATTGCAAAAGAGCCTATTAACTGAAGTCCAACTGGACTTCAAACAGGCACTACAACTGGCTTTATCATTTGAAAATGCGGCAAATAGAGCACTAAGTTGCAAGGTATTCCAAAGGAATTGAAAACTCTTGCCGGTTCAACTGAGCTTGGAGAACATCACTTGAGTGGAGGCAATTGCATAGTCTCATTCGGGACATAGCCTGAAAAGAGGGATGCTAGGTCAGCCCACAGCTAAATCCCAAAAGAAAGCCAAGCCTTGACCAAACAGTTAAAATTGTCTGGCTTGTCACTGCCTGCTCCTACAAATCATTTCATCAACTATGCTGCAAGGGAGATGCCTAAATATCCTTAAAATCAAAATCTAAGGGAGATGCCTAAATATCCTTAAAATCAAAATTTAAAGGAAGATGTTCAGTTAAATAATTTCCAAGGCATTTTGATGGAACACATTAATTTGGAACATTTGCTATTTAACACTTCAGAGTAAACATATCTGTCTTGTAACATTTGGTATTGAGTCATGACTTGGGGGGGACATAAAACTATACATTTCCCCAGAGGCCTCTTGGGACACATTTTGTTTCTGGTTAGAGTTGGAATTTAATTTGAAGTAGGGAATTCTAAGTGATTGCACAGATATTATAATTTTTCCACAGTTGTCATGATTGCAAATGTTAAGACCCTTATATAGTAAAGATATTATATATATTTAAGACCCCTTATGTGGTATAATGTCACTTACATCTTATTTGCCAACTGGACTTCAAAGCTTTAAATACTCATTCAAATTGCAATAACTTCAAGCTGTAATTGAGTTGGGACTCTTTTATGGTCGACTAGAAATTTACATTGCATTTGTAAACACTATACAGCATTGCCCACACATTGCCATTCTAAAGTTCCTCTGAGACCATTCTGTTCATTTGTCAAAATGTGACGTTTCCAAAAATGAGGTATGCTCACAAAGATTTAACAGGTCTACACTCAACATATTTGCCACATTAGTACATTATCCTTAACATTAACAACAGGCTTAGTGATTGTCCTTTTGTTACATGTAAATGCAATATATATAATGGCCTAAATTTTAGACATCCATACCTGAAAAATAATAGTTTGGAGCATAGGAAAATGCCCCTTAAGTTGGCTCAAGTATGTCCTTAAAATGAATTTATAGCTTAATTACTTTCAATCAACCTATTCAGGCACATTATACATACCTCTGGAGCAGGTGGGATTTGATCTTAAACCATCTGACCCAGCAGTATAACACTACCCCTGCACCACAAGTGCCCTTAGGTAAAATTATTAAGCGCCTTCATGTAAAACTGAGTCAATGGGTAAAAGCAATGCTGGGAAATTAAACTAATTAAAATAATTAGGTTTTTATTACAAAGTACATTTGTTACCAATGATAAGAGATTAACATTAAGCATTGAACTCAGGAATAACTTGCCATGGAAATGAAGTTTGTAGGAGTAACCTTGTCTAGTTCACTGCAAAATACCTTGGTTATTTAGATAATTAGTGGTATTTATGGCCCATAGGGAGCAGGCAGGAGTGGGCATAAAATTGGGCACTATGCCAGCTGCAATTTTACCTGTGGCAGGGGAAGTATCAAGAAATCCACTTATCCATTGGCCAATAGAAGCTCTCAGCTAGCTATTTAATTGTTACACAAGGGCCTCATTCTGCCACCATGCTGATTTGCCCAGGAGAGCAACAGAGCATTAGATGTGGAATCATTGTTCAGTGAACATTGTTTCCCTGGTTGCTGGTATTTGGGCCACAGGGAGGTGTAGTGTTTTTGCACTCCCTGTGCCCATTTGAAGCACCTCCTACTTCTCCTCATCCCTTCTACTTCCAGGTTATCTTCACCTTACAATGTCCCTCCCCTCTGCCCTAACCAGTCCAGCTATTTTAAACAGCTACAGGAACAGCTGGCCAAGCAGGGGCTGGCTTCTTGCTAACATTTACGCTGGATTGAAGAAAACACACTGCCTACACAACATTCATCCCCATGCATTATTAACTTGAGAAATTCTACAATAAGTGATATTTAAAATTAATGGATACCTGCAATCAATCAGAGCTAGTTGACAGTTTAAAGACCCAAACCAAGGTATCGTTGTTTCTAGAAATCAGCTGCATCATAATTCAGGATGGTTTCTTACTCAAGAGTTAAGGTAAAAGGGGTTAAGAATCGACATAGTTCCTTTCAACAATTTGACTAACAATTAAACCTTCTCATAAATGAGAAGGATTTGTATGCATCTACTTCAACATAACAATCAGTATCTGAATATCAAAGTGTTCTCTTGAAGATTGACTTAATTACATTAATAATTAAACACAATAAAATTATGAAACCAGAAGAGTCTGAGTTAATGCCTAACAGGCAATTATTCCATGCTGGTAAAATTCAAGTGATTCTCACTCATACAGCACATATCACCATCTAATATTCGTAATCCTTTGAAATTGCTGCTTTGTTCTTAGTACATCTGTTTCCTCCTCCCCTCTTTTCTTCTAAGTACCTGGGATCATTATTAATCTTTGTGATAAATAACACCAACAGAACTGTACACAAATTAACTAAGCAATCAAATCCCTCTCTCTTGGCTAATCACAAGTCCAGTCTGTTATTCAATATCAACATAGAAACGGAAAACTGAGGCTCACATTGCTAAAGTAAATTTGAGCAAATTTGATATGAAATAAATTGAATTTTATACCGAAGTGTACTTACTTTCCTGTTGCAACCCCTTTATCATATTTAAATTTGATACTGTAAAATTAATTTTGGATGTGATTTTTTTACAGTAATTAAGCTGAAGAACAGCCATATTCCCTGATCTTAAAAACAGTCTCTCCATTGTACTCCTTAGAGTCATTAGATGTCGGATGCTGTAGTGAAAGAGTAATTATGTACACTAACAAATGAAGAGGATTAAACAAAAAAAACAAAGAAAGAAATGAGATAACAAAGTGTAGAGCTGGATGAACAGAAAGAAATATGTTGGACTCTAAGATAAAATTACAATTTTGAATCTCTAATTAATATTCATCATTCATGCCGAACATTTTTGCACTTTAAAAGTTTTGGCCTTGATCCAGCTCTTATAATCTGTGTACAGATATGCTAACAGTGCAATCAATTTTAACAATTTAAGCAACACAATGCGTTGTAGAAAACAATGTAAAATTCATAAATTCACAATTGTGCCTTTGCAGCATGCATCATTTTGACCAAACTTCCTGATTCTGGAATTGATTGAAGGTCCATGTGTCCAAGAAAAGCCTGACACAGCACTGAACTCTTTGTAAGTTGTCATTGCCTCCATCCCCACTTCTTTGGACAGGAATCCTCTCCCCACCTTCCATCCACCTCCAATACCTTGTCTCACCTCTGGCCTTTTAGTAATTGATTGGTTGTCAATGGCATACTGACCTCTACCTTGCAGAGGCTGAATGCCATCGCTCAGATACTTCCTCCTTTGTTCCCTTGGGTCATGACACTACCATTGAACATGTAATTTCCAGTATTGTCATAGATCTCATCTCCACTGGAGATATCCTCTCCACAGCTTCAAACCTCAAAGTCCCCAAACCCCATGCAGCCTGCTTCTACCTCCTTCCCAAAATCCACTGGCCTGGTAGACCTATCATTTCAGTCTGTCCCTGAATTTATTTATTCCTATGTTGTCTCTATTTTGTCCTCCCCTTGTTCAGATTGTTGTGGTAGATTATTTTATGAAATAATGCCAGGAGACTTGAGGTGCAGGTCAACGATAGTTTACTGAACCAAGATTGGAAGAGTCCAGTCCAGAGAAGATTCTGAGGTAGCACTCTAAGTCAATGAGGATTCAGCAGCTATTTGTATATTATAAGTCACGTAGATAGTACATGCTTGGATTCTGAAATTGTTTGTTTTAGACAAACACCTTGTTTTTCACACATTCCAAAAGTGACAGGGCACCTGTTACCCCTGGTGTCACAAATCCCTATCTTCCCAGGTGCCATCATATCTCATCTCCGAAGTCTGTGCTTTGTTCCCATTCTTCACTAAACCCCATTGCTTTGTCTTTCTTAGCATGATACTTGGTTATATTCACATTCCATTTCCAAATGAAACTTTATGGTTAATGCTGATCCAGCTGCGTTCATTTTTACAGAAAATGTATCTACTGCAACAGCAACTGAGTGTGCTTATGACGCAGTTTAACTAACTTTTATTTTAACCTGATTACTTTCATGAATAAGAATAAATGAAAATGAATCTTAAATGATTGATATGATTATTGCTTATGAAGTTAATTAAAACTCTCAAATTCATTATAATCCCAGCTGGAACCTTATGTGGATATTCAGGTTAATTCATGTCATACCCAAATTTTCCCTAACAAGGCTTTCCCACTTACATTCATCATTCTTCTGTTGCTTTATCTTGCTTCCATCATTTCCAGCTGTCTGGTCTTAGCTGCCTCCTCCTCACCATCACTGTGCAATCCCTTTAGACATCTAACCCTTGTCAGAGTGGCTTGAAAGTTCTCTGCTTCTTCCTTAAGAAGAGGGCTGCACAGTCTCCATCGATCAGCACTCTCCTTCACCTGACTGAGCTTGCTCTCACTTTGAATAATTTCTTCTTTAACTCAAGTCATTTTCTCTACGTCAAAGGCATGGCCATTAGTACCCGCATGTGTCCAGCTACGCCTGTCGCTTTGTAGGGTATGTCAAACATTTCTCGTTCCAGTCCTATTCAGACTTTGTGGAAATGTGTTTTTTTTTTCAGCAATAGGCAAAGTTCTGTTCTGCTAAAAGACTATTTGTGCTTCCTTACTCATGGATTATTCAAGCATTGATCTTGAAGTCACGTTAATAAGAATGTTTACTTATGCAGACTTTCACAATCTCAACACTCAGTTCTCCAAGTTCCTTTACAACATCAGCTTACATTTAGATTTAACTGAAAGAGGCTCTGAGGAATATTGTTTCAACCAGAATATTTTACTGGAATTCTACACTCTAGTAATCATAAAAATATGGTTAATAGTATTTCATTGGCTTAAGAAAACAAACAAAAAGTTGAAAGGATGTTGGGACTTATATGGTTTAAAGTAGAGCCAAGGGGAGTGTTCCCGACCAAAGAGACCTAGGGATGCAGGTGCACAGTTCCTTAAAAGTGGAGTTGCAGGTAAAGAAAGCATTTGGCACACTTACCTACATTGGTCATGACATTGACTGTAGTCATTGGGGTGTCATCTTGCTGCTGTACAGGACATTGGTGAGGCCACTTTTATAATACTATGTACATTTTGATTCACCCTTCTATTGGAAGGATGTTGTTAAACTTGAGAAGGCACAGAAAATATTTACAAAGATTTTGCCAGCACTGCAGGGTTTGAATTATCCATCAGGAGGTGATGGCCTTGCGGTATTATTGCTGGACTGTTAATCCAGAGACCCAGGTAATGTTCTGGGGACCTGAGTTCAAATCCTGCCACAGCAGATGGTGGAATTTGAATTCATTAAAAAAAAAAATCTGGAATCAGGAGTCTAATGGTGACCATGAACCCATTGTCAATTGTTTGGGGAAAAACCCACGTCGTTCACTAATGTCCTTTAGGGAAGGAAACTGCCATCCTTACTGGTCTGGCCTACATTTGACTCCAGACCCACAGCAATGTGGTTGACTCTGGACAATTAGGGATGGACAATAAATGCTGCCTGGTCAGTGACACCCCCAACCCGTGAATGAATAAAGGAAAAAACAATTATAGGGAAAGGCTGAATAAGCTGAGGCTTTTTTCCCTGGAGCCATCAGAGACTGTGGGGTCACTTTGTAGACGTTTATAAAGTCATGAGGGGCATGGATAGGGTGAATAGCTAAGGTGTCTTTCCTAGGTTGGGGGAGTATAAAACTAGAGGGCATTGGTTTAAGATGAGAGGGGACAGATTTAAAAAGGCCCTGAGGGGGTAACCTTTTCATGCAGAGGTGGTGCGTGTATGGAGTGAGCTGCCAGGGGAATTGGTGGAGGCTGGTGCAATTACAACATTTAAAAGGCATCTGGATGGGCGTATGAATAGGAAAGGTTTAGAGGGATATGGGACAAATGCTGGCAAATGGGTCCAGGCAAGATTGGGATGTCTGGTCGGCACGGATGAGTTGGACTGAAGGGTCTGTTTCCATGCTGTACAACTCCATGACTCAATGGCTTATGAATGTTTAGATAGTGAGCACCAATATCAAACTGACAATTGCAGCACCCAGCTTTCAGTTAGAAGTCCAAAAAAAACAGGAAAGGCTCTCGCGTACTTGCAGCTGCATATATCTAGCATCCATCCAACATTTTTCTGTGAAAGTAAGCTGATTGTGAAGGATCCACAGTGACGTGCACCTTATATAAAATTGAAACAATATACTTTAGTAGTTGTTTTACTCAAGAACATTAACAGATCTCCTAATTTGTGGAAATCTTTCTCAGTAATAACTAAGTATAAGAACAAAGTAATCTACTTTTAAACACTATTGATTTCATCTGTAAATGTGGACATGCTAAATAAACTTGGTACTAAGCTAAGATACTAAAAATGTTGCTTTAATTTTGTCTTGAGGTTTCTTCATCTGTGCAACTTCTATTTTGATGAAGTCTTGAAAGAAACCTTGTCATGGAAATAACAGTGTTGATATGGTCTTCATTTCTCTAAATGCCCTCATTATTATAAAATAAAGAACTGCGGACGCTGGAGATCTGAAGCAAAGGCAAAATTCCAAAAGAACCATTCCAATGAAGAGTCACTGGACTCAAAACATTAACTCTGCTTTCGTCCCACAGATGCGGCTAGATGTGCAGAGTTTCTCTAGTAATTTCTGCTTTTACTCTCATTATTATCTTCCTTTGTTTTGTACTACAATCACTTATTTGATTTAATAGTTTTATGTTCGCTGTCATGACACTTTAAGGTTTTAAGGAAAACGGCTAACTCTGTAATCCTCTTCCCAAAGGTGACATTCCTATTATTTTTTAGCATGCTTTTTTTTATACAGGCCCAATTCTTCTGAAATTGGGAGACACTTCCAAATCAACTTGTGTCAATGCTGCATCTCCTGAGGAAGTCTCCAAGTAAACATATTAACACTACTTATAAGGGAAGTTTAAACTTCCATAAACCAGTTTTATACTTTCTGGATTGTTCTGTGATTGGCCAGAGCCAAGGACTCTCAGATTGAAAAAAATGTTTGCCCTATATTTACCCTGGCCTTTATAATGATTTACTTAGATTTTAATTCCAGGATTAAAGGCAGCTGATCAGTGTAGCTGGCACATTAAGGCACCCAGCCCCTCCAGAAATATTTAATAAATATCTTTAAATGTTCACAAATCCATCCCCTTTCCTATCTGCTACACAAACTAACTGTCTCCTTCATCCCTGAGAAACACAGACAGTGCTTACTTCCACTTCCCTGTTCCATACCAAGGACAGTGATCAACCCCTCACCCACATCCTGAACATGGGCAGTGCTCACTCTCCATATTCCCTCTGCGATACTGCTCTACCTAATCTGATCCCTATTTTCCCACTCACACAGCGGAATCCTTGTCTCTTGTCCAGCCAAGTCAATGGGTGTTGAGTGTTGGGCATTTTTGTGTGATGAGGGGGCATGAAGAGGAGGGAAGTGACGCTTGGCACCACCGTTGTAGTGAGTGTGAGGATGGGAGGGTTAGGGTGAGAGGGTGAACCCCTAATGGGGGTGATCACTGTTGGCAGTGAGGGTGCAGCGTGAACACTTTCAGAAGGGTGGGGTGGTGAGGATTCAGGTGAACACTGTTGAGAGGGTTCAGATTCGGTGAACATTGTACGGGAAGTAGTATTCACACTAACCAATGAAATGCCAGTCAGAAGATAATTTAAAATCAGGCCCTTTTTGAAAATATGTTTACTGTGAATCAGAGCTGGACATTGTACTTTACACAGATACCTTGGGTTTTTTTTAAACATTAAAACTTACAATACGGTATCTACTGGCATAACAAAAATGGCTTGGTCTGACTTCCTCAGACTATCTTAAGCGACGAAGGACCAGTTGGATGTTATTGCTGGCAGCCCAAGTGCTGGCCAGAAATGTAGAGCCTGTGTCTCCTCGCAAGTTTCAGGCCCATGGTGTATGCACAGTTTTGCTGAGATAGAACCTCGATTATGCTTCAGGTTTTACTGTTTTGTTTGCAGCCAAACTGAAGCTGTCTCCACAGCTGCTGGGAATATATTTGCAGTTGGAGCTTCACTGCGTATGACTCAAATACGTTCCATGACCATTAAAGGTCGACACATGCTACTTGAAAAGTGGAGAAATTTGCGCGGTGCGATATTTGTAGCAAACACTTCGGTGCAAACTTTCCCCCAGGCCCATTGTGATGGTGTTCTTGCCGAGTTGTAAAAGTTGACTCCTCTTGTTTTACAATCTGATCGCATTGCACTGAATCGATATCGCTCATTTTATACATTTTTTTTCAGAAATGAGTAGTTATTCATTTCTAACATTCCTGGCGTATTATCAGGGTGTTCTATTTGATACAAAATTCAGAACGAAGTGCGGCTGCAACAATTCGAGCAGATGCACCGTTTTTGTTCTTGCAATCGGTCTCACCGCTGTTTCACTCAAGAAAGGCGAGCCGAGACTTTGACAGATAACGGAGATGATGGGGGCAGATGAGCAAGTCGGAATCGACGTCAGTGGGCTGGTGCTGGCCTGTCATAACACACGCTGGTTGGGAGGTGGCGCCACAACTTGTGTTAACACACACTGATCAATGTCTCATGTACCGCGCTTATACCCAAACCCATCTGCACCATCACAAAGCAGGCAGCCAAATAGCTGCTCTCTTCCTTCTCACTCAGAAAGATCTGACCTATCTACACAGGCAGCAAGGTGAGCTGGTAACGTGAATGTTGTTTCCGAATCAAGGAGTTCAATTTCACTGGTATTTGTTCTTGCGATTGCCTTTTGAGAATAAGTCCTATATTTGCAGATGCTGGCTTCTCTGATGGGTGTTTTTATCGCGATTTGCTTCGAAGTTGAAAGCAGGCGACCAGAAACGACCCATGCTGTCAATTTCCTGGATAATGAGAAATGGTTGACCACTGTCTCACAATATGACAAGGAGCTCAGATACTGGAACAAATTCCGAGATGTACGTACCTTAATATCTGGTCTGAAGTGGAGTTCTGTATTTTCTTAGGTTACGGCTGCGGTAATGTAGTTAACACACGCTCTGCCGTTTTACACAATAGAGATGCTGATGCTGCAATTATAGTGAGAAGGAGTGAAAAACACAAACAATCTGATGTTTAAAAATGGTACACACGTTCCCTGATGTAAATAACAAGCTAAACGTAACTGCTCTGAAGCTGATATGTTGAGCCTTTAAATCTCCTACATTTTTGTAGTTTTGTTAGTGCAGTGCATGTTATTTATGTATTTTCTAGTGTTCTGTTAGGGTTTAATAGTTCTGCTATTGAGCACAAAACCCCCTTTTTACGCCTTGATGTAAAACATAGCTAGAACCTTTAAATTCAAGTCAGCTTCACATGAAATGGTCAAAAAAATTCAGGTTGCATATCCATTCTTGATCAATTCAGTTGCTATTTGTAATCACGCTAAAATGTATTGTGGAACATTTAGGGGCATGGAATACTGCGTGTGGTCTAAAAATGTGTATCATAGCTTGTAGCAAATTTTCATTATTCTTGACACATTGAAAAAGAACTTTTATTGAAATCGCAATATTGTATCTGTAGAGTGTGTACACTGAACTATTGTGGAATATGATCTGTCCCATGAGTGGGTTGATTGACTCATGTATGCCTTGATGGTCAGTTTCATTTAAAGCATAAATCAAATCTGATGGTATTTGTTGCATAATTTCTTCTCAGGATGCTTCGAAATGAATGTGTCAGTCTTAAGTTTGTACGTTGATTTTTAAGTAGTTCTGATCGGATCAGTATAAATTGGACCAGCTCCCTACCCAAGTTCTGCTCTGCTTGGACAGCCCCTCAGGATCTGGGGTAACTTGTTTCAATTCTAGATTGATGGCTTCCGCAATGCCTGTTGAGTGCAGTGTGCAATCTGCAGACTCTGCCATGTGTCTGCTATGTGGTGTAAGAAGAATTGGATGGATGGCTTGTTTGTAGGTTTGTGTACACCTCCTGATACCTCAGCTTTGTCTTTGCAGGTACCAGACAAGGTGTTTGTTATCTTCCCAAATGAGCCTTCTCTATTTTGATTGGACACATGCCAGGGACTCCCATGAATCAGCTGGAATGATTGATTTCTTCAGGGGTGCTTTGAAGATATTTCCAATGTCTTTCTGGGTGTTCCCCACCAAGACAGAGTTCTAAGAACTTGCTTTGGGAGTCTGGTTCTGCCGAAATACTGTGCAGTTTTAATTTGTGACAGTATGTACAGATAACACTGTACTTTTTTGTATCTGATAATTGATATCTGAAAGAGGAAAGGGAATTAATGGGAGATAGTTTATGCAGGTGTTTGGCAGTATATTTAAATCACGAAGCTGGTATTGAATCAAAGTGGATTTTACATTGCAGCGATGCAAAAAATCAAAATTGAGGCAACGGTCAATGTGGTTCCAGAGCCTTGTTAAATGAGTCTGCCTCCTTCATGTCGTCACTTTTAACTTGTTATAACGTAGGAGTTAGAAGCATGATTAGGCCACGCAGCCCCTCAAGCCTGCTCCAGCATTCAATAAGAGTTTTTCTAATTTAATTGCTCCACATTCCCCATTATCCTGATGACGTTTCACCCCTTTACCAATTACTATCTCACCTCCTTATCAAATTTCAAATTTGGTTTCTTTCACAGAATTTGGGGGTGTTATATTTATGCTATGATACCATGTCGTGTCTGTATAACCTAGAACAATTCACCTCCACCTTCCAAATCCCATTTGTCTTTGTCCATGTTTAGTTTCAGTGTTTTATCCATTTTTGAGACTAGATTAAAGGAAAATAAATTTCAATCAAGGCTTTTAAAAATAATATCTACCTGGTGTTATGACCAGGTGAGGAAGCTAAATCAGCTTGCCTTTATTTTCAACCCTACCCCCAACCAGTTGCAACAGATATTGTTTCTTTGCAGCATGCAGCTATCACAAAAATCAAATGTAGTTCAGGAAAATGAAGGAGTCAATTACCAAGGCTTTTTTTTTGGATGAAAGAAAGAGGAATTTTATTACCTCCTAAAACTGAGAAAAGTAATTTTAAAATGACATCATGTATACATACAAACACAGGTAATGAGTTTGTTTTTTTACAAAAGAGTGATACAGATAGGGAGAAATAAGGCAACACCGTGGAAGAGTTACTACAGTTTTGGAGAAGTTAGATTTTAAACTTGCAACTACCATTGATTGATTGTTGACATGTAGCCATAGCAGTAGCAGAACACATAGGTGTCTTGAAATTCTGGTAAATATTTGTTTATACAAGTTGCTTTTTCTCTTGGTGCCGATTTCCAAGATGAGAGAACCAGACAAGGATAAACAATTGCAGCTGTTGTTGTCAATTGATTCATTTTCATTCTCACTGCTTTGTTGCACAAAAGCAGCGGTTGAAATATAGTCAGTGTATATTCCTGGTGTAATTTCATTGTCTTTCGAGCTAGCTAACCAATGATGAGTCTTTCATCTTACTGCATCTGATATTATTATAACTGTGTGAAGAAACACAAGAAATAAATTTCTTGAAGCTGACAGAGTAGCCTAGTTTTTAATGTATTTAGATAAAAATGGTAATTTCAGTACAGATGGTTTAATTTATTCCATATGGACTCATGAAGCTTGCGTCAATGTAACCACTGCAGTCATTTTAGGTCTCTGTTTCTTCCTTTCTAAAAACTATTTGAATCCATGAAAGGCTGCATGTATGACAATCTTGTGGTAAAAGTTCAAATTTAGTAGTCGATATTTACCATGATTGTAAAACATTGCTGCCCTGAAGAACAGCAGTGAACAATGTCTGTCCTTTTTTTCTTCAGTGGCTATTCCATTGCAGGGCCATTCTGAAATAACAGTACAAGGATGGAGATGACAACATACACACATTCCACTTTTTACTCTCTTTAGCCTAACCTGGGTTATACACCTACTTTGGGACTAGCAGCTGCACTTGTTCCCATCTCCCCAAGTTTTTACATTTCACTGCCGATTTCTATAACCCATGTACCAGATTATGATATTTTGACAGATTTGATATCCAGTAGGTTGTAATGTGTTTTTTTTTCCCTCGTAGGATGTCTTTACTGCATCCTGCACTTCACTCTTATTCAACATTGCACTAACTCAATTGGACGAGTTAAACATGATTGTGTTCCTTCTCCAGTGGGTAACTCAGTTTTTAACTCACTGTTATGTCTCTGCTGGTCTGCAGCAGTGCTGTCTGTTATGGGGTAGGTTCCTTTTCCTGTTCCCTTTGGTCTAGAAATTTATTTTACCCTGTTCCATTTTCCCTGGAACACTACTGCTATCAGTTGGATGTTCAGCTTTTGATATAGTTCCCTGTGTATCTTCCACACAATGAGGCTTCACTTTCATTTTCTCCTGGCCTGTCTCAGAACCCCTCTGATTCTCCATAAAGCTATGCATTTTCCAGATCTGTCTTTGACCTGTCATCTTTTGTCACCTTCCTTGGCCTTTTCTTGCCTTTTTTTTGATAACTATTGGCATGTTCTCAGCCCTGTTTAATTCAAGTGACACTGTCTAAGCCACCTGATACCTCATGGATTTTACTGCCTGCTGTGGGACTTCCAAATCTTTTTCTCTTTCAGGTCTTTCAGCTGCTTGCTGCTGGCTTTCTCCAATGTTTCAGCCTCTCAATTGTCCTTTTCTGATTGGCAAAAGCCTAATTATTCCTCAATAAGATGTCTATCCCTGGCATCGAGAAACTTGGGATTATCCTACTGTTACCAGACCTGTAACGACTACACTGTCTAAGTAAACATTAACAATTGGCAACTCTATACTATTTCCCATGAGACTTTTTTAAAATCACCACAATGGAACTTACTTTGCTTCCAAGTGGGAAGTCTTTTCTTTTTCCCACTAACATATAAGAGAACCTAACATATAAGAATGCTGATTTTTCTCCCTGGCTGTTTGAAATAGTCAGAGTGCCCTTGAATACAGTCTACTGACTGCTATCCTGGTCAACAGTGATACCTGAGCAGAAATTGGCCACCTTTAATGTTACAGATACTGATTTGTAGCTTGAGTTTCTGGGGAATGTTGGAACCAAGAATTTCCCTTCACATTTCCAGCAGTCCAGTTTGGACAGTGTCCCACCTGTTTCCCATCAGATCGCTTAACATCTGGGGCAGTTCTGTATTCTCTGCCTGGTTTCCCATTTCTTTCCAGCATGCCTCAGAAATATTTACCTGACCTTGATCTCACCATGTTCTGTGATGGTTCCCAGACCCCAGTTTCTCAGAGTTTAGGGGTTTACGTGCTAACTCTTAGTCATTAGCTAGAACTGATGCCTGCCTGAGCCATGCTACCCTTCATTCTTATAAGTGTGTCTGGATTAGTTTAATAAGTGTATTGAATTTTTGGACTCCTTGAAGAAAAATATGTTTTGAAGGTTTTCATGGCTAGCCTCGATTTTATTTGCCTACTGGTCAAAAGCGAGCGGCTAAAGTCATTCAAGTTCTGGGTATGTTTGGTCAGGCTGTTTTGAGGGTGTAATTTTTTGCCTCTGGTGCTAACTAGTATGCATTTAAAATAGCCCCTATCATAGCCAATGACACTGTCCTCAGGTAAGACAGCGTAAACATTGACCTTTCCTTGTCAACCTGCTCTATCATGGCTCTATTTCAGACTGGCCACTTTAACTGCTGTGCTAACCTTTCCAACCCAATAAAGAGAGCATCTACCTTTCCTTTACCAAACATGGGAGTTAAATGGACAAATGGCTCAGTGGTCAGTGCTGCTGCCTCACAGCGTCAGGGACCTGGGTTTGATTCCACCTTCGATCGACTGTCTGTGTGGAGGTTGCATGTTCTCCTTGTTCTGCATGGGTTTCCAGCAAGTGCTCCGGTTTCCTCCCACAGTCCAAAGATGTGCAAGTTAGCCGGCCTGTAGGTTAGGTAGGTTGGCTATGGGAAATGCAGGGTTGCAGGGACAAGGTAGGGGGATGGGTCTGGGTGAGATGCTCTTCTGAGGGTCAGTATAGACTCATTAGGCTGAATGGCCTGTTTCCATACTGTAGGGATTCTATTCTATTCTAAAATCTATATTGTTTAAGCTTCACATTTGTACAGTACTGTCACGCAGAGCAGTCTTACCTTCTCTTCTCAACTCAAGCTGTTTCAATTTGAATGCCCGTTTTATTTCATTTTAGATTTCTTGGAATTCTCTTTGCTTATCCTTTCTTAAAATCCTCTTTCTTCACTCTGTACTCATTGCTGCCTCTCTCTGTGTCTCTTTTCTGTTCCTGGATTCTCATTTCATTATTTCTGCGTTGGAATTCTAAACCTAATCTCTGCTTCAATTTTAATTGACCTATTTCACTATCCTCAGTTTCCATGTCTAGATATTTCACCACCTGTTTTGTAACCTTGCTTTCTCAGGCTTTTGGGCAGAAATCTAAATGCCTCACTATCTCTTTTAATTCTTCCAAGGCATAGCTTTTAGTTTTTAATAAGATGTTTCATCCTGCTGTATCAAAGCATTACTATCAAGCATAGATGTATTTTTATTAATATCGTGGAGACTGAAGAAAATCTCTGTAGTTTTGTATTTAGAAAATAAACACTGTGTTTGAATGAACAATTTATTTGTCTCTACTGCATCTCTTTCATTACTTAATTTGGAAAGTTCTGGTGAGCCCCCAAATTTGTTAAAACTGAGTGAGGAGGTGGAATCTGTTCCCATCTTTTAAACAAAAACAGAAGTTAGGGGAAAAACTCAGCAGGTGTGGCAGCATCTATGAAGAGAAATCAGAGTTAACATTTTGGGTCCGGTGACCCTTCCTCAGAACTATTTTGAGGGAGGGTCACCAGACCCAAAACAGTAACACTGATTTCTCTTCACAGATGCTGCCAGACCTGCTGAGTTTTTCCCCTAACTTCTGTTTTTGTTTTTGATTTACAGCGTCTGCAGTTCTTTCAGTTCCCATCTTTTAAACCTTTGCCATTTGGTCGCTCTTTGTAGTTTTGTTTTCGTAGGCCACTATTATATTTTAATTAAAGAGTACTCCCCACTTGCCTGTATGAGTGCAGCTGTAGCACTTAAGACTTGACACGCTCCAGGACAAAGCAACCCACTTGATTGGCACCCCATGCACAAACATTCACTTCCTTCACTTCTGATGCTCATTATTAGCACTGTGTACCATCTACAAGATGTACTGCAGAAATTCACCAAGGCACCTTGAATAGCACCTTTCAAACCCACTAGCATTTAGAAGGATGAGGGCAGCAGGAATACGGGAACACCACCGCCTGCAAGTTCCCTCAAAGTCACTCGCCATCCTGACTTGGAAAAGTATCGTCATTTCTTTAGTGTTGTTTGTTGGTCCAGCCAATGATGCCCATGGTCCTGCATGTATCATATTTTGCAAATAACTCATTACCCTGTCCCTGTCTGTGCCCCTGTACCATCACCCTTTAGCCCCATTCCAAGTTGGCGCCAATCCATGTTGAACCATGTCCACCACCATGCATTTCAGTCCGTCCATGCCAACTCTCCTAGAATCTACCATGGGCAAATCTCAGGAGCCATGCTCTTAGAAGATAAATTTATGTATTTGTTGATGATGTCACTAGTTAAAAAAGCAGTCTTGCTGAAATAAGAAAAAAATTGAAATTCCCCAACTTATCTCTTATAAAAAAGAACAAGCCTTGGTATTCTAAGTTGTTTGACAGCTTTGACAGTTCCAGTGGGTTGAAAGTTTTTTTTTCAGCAAAACCATGTCAACTTTCACAATCCTAAAGGGTACCTGACCCCTCAACCAAGGGCATGTAATTTCTAAAACCTCTCCCCCGAGGCGTCCTGGGAGAATATCTACAGGAGAATATCTAAAGGAGATGCCCTTCTGTCTAAAATAACTTCACTGTAACTGACCTCCCCCAACCCGGTCTGCTCTGCATTTTCAGCGTTCCAAACAGTGGGGATACCAAAATAGAGTTGAAGTGGAGACAGTTAGCCATTGTGTTTGGGCCACATACATGTGAAACCCGAAACAGCTTGGATCAGGATTCCAGATGTGTGGGAATTTTGGACATTTTTACCAGGACAAAGATGGTCTCTGTTGTGGCAAAAATCTGACCAGAATAAAATATTTAAAACGGGGGCAGATCTAGGTGGAGGATGCCCTCCCAATGATGCTAACATTTTTTCCAATTATAAATCCCAGAAAGTAGATCTATTAAATGAAATGGATTTACCCATTCCTCTGAAATGTGTTTGTCTTATCATCTTCAACTGTGATTTTTAGGAGAGGCAGGAAATCCACATTCTACTAAAAATCAGTGTGCTTCCTAGACTCACTAAGAAATGGAAATATTGTAAAAGTAACAATGTTTGAACTAAAATCAAAGGAGCTTTCATTTGAAATCACATAGGTGTAAAGTAGTAGGCTGAAGAGC
This sequence comes from Rhincodon typus, assembly GCF_021869965.1. NCBI lineage: Eukaryota > Metazoa > Chordata > Chondrichthyes > Orectolobiformes > Rhincodontidae > Rhincodon > Rhincodon typus. The sequence goes on along the minus strand of NC_063343.1, from coordinate 40,046,304 downwards.
AGCTATTTGTGGTAAAATTTTACATTTATGCCAATATTTGAACTTTCTGTAACATAAGCATTAAAAACATTTGTGACGAACATTCATATCTCTATAAGTATTAAATATGGGTTATTTTGTATGTATTTAAAAGCGTATTTGTAAAGGAATCTGTTAAATTTATTGGTTATCACACAATTGGTTTCTTTTTTATTCAATCATATCAGCCTTGATACTCTGGGTATCTTGAAGGAAACATTTAAAAATTCATAGTGAGCAGTCATAGGGACTCAGTCGAAATGTGAATAAGTGGTGCACTTTGTTACAAAAGTCTAATTTTATTTTTGAAAAGAAATGGAAGATTTTCCTAATATCACCTTTCCAATAAAAAATATAAGTGCATATGTTGTTAATTATCAGAATGCTTTTTGTTCCCACTTAGTAGGGAAGCGCAATAACATGACGGCAACATAAACAATGTACTTTAAACTGGGATAAAAATGTTGACATCACAGACAGAGACATTTCAGCCAATCATGTCTGTGTTGGCTGAAAAAGAGCAATCCAGCTTAATTGTAGCATTCGGTAGGTTGACCTATAGATTTGGGCATTTCAAGCACATATCCAGTGTTTTTTTCAATGTGGTGAGTGTTCTGCCTCTACTTCCTATCAGGCATAACTTTCCCATCCATTGGGTAAATAGAATTCTCCACTCCCCACTAATACTTCTAGCAAGTACTTTTAGGCTATGCATCCTGATAGTTGATCTCTCTGCTGAATGAAATGTGTTCTTCTTTATCTACTTTATCTAGACACCTCCTAATTTTATACACCTCATTGAATTTCCCCTCAGTCTCCTGTCCATTAGAGAACATCTCTATCTTATCCACTCTTTTTCCATAGCCGAAGTTCTTCACCTTTGACAACATCCTTGTAAATCTTATCTGTATCGTTTGTAATGTAATCATACTCTCCTGATCATGTGATGACTGGAACTCTTGCTGTAGCCCAGCTTTAGTGTTTTATACAGTTCTAGCATTGCTTTTCTGTTTTTGCATATGGTGGTCCGGTTAATAAAGGATATTATTCCACATTCCTTCTAACTACCCTGTTTCCTTGTCATGCTCCCATTGGGGATCTGTGAATGTCCAGTTCAAGGTTCTTCTGCTCCTTTGATCTTCATGCTATCTCACCATTTATTGTTTCAGAGATAGTGGGAACTGCCGAAGGGAGGAGGGTAACTTAAGAAGGGTCCAGACCCGAAACATCAGCTTTCCTACTCCTCTGATGCTGCTTGGCCTGCTGTGTTCATCCAGCTCCACACCTTGTTATCTCTTACCATTTATTGTGTTATCTTTTGTGTTGCTGCCCTCCCCTAACGTGTTTCCCCACACTTCTCTGGATTGACTTCCATTTATTAATTTTTATGCCCAATTCATTAGTAATTTCCACCAATCTGTAGTTTTCTTCCTCAAGTATTCCTTCACATCTTTAGTGGCAGTATTGGAGGAGGCAGACAGTGGTGACTCTTTGTTCCAGCAGTGTTTGTATCAGATACCAATGACATTCAATGTCACAACCACTCACACCTATGTCAGTAGTTCATTTATTATCTAAGTCAGGCTTCATTTGAGGGTTTTTTCCAAGGATCCTGAGGTTGATTTATGCTCAACATCTATGAAGTTGATCTGAAACATGTGACTGCAACTTGAATGTACCTTTCCATTTTTCCCTTATTTTCTGTTTAAGACCTATGAAGTAATATAATACCACTAGGCGATGGTCTAATGGTGTTCTCGCTGGACTGTTAATTCAGAGACCCAGGTAATGTTCTAGGACTCGGGTTTGAATCCCGCCATGGCAGATAGTGGAATTTGAATTCAATAAATATCTGGAATTAAGAGTCTAATGATGACCATAAATCCATTGCCGATTGTCATTAAAAACCCACCTGGTTCACTAATGTCCTTTAGGGAAGGAAACTGCCATCCTTACCTGTTCTGGCCTACATGTGACTCCGGAACCACAGCAATATGGTTGACTCTTAACTACCCTCTGGGCAATTAGGGATGGGCAATAAATGCTGCCTAGCCAGCGACGGCCTCATCCCATGAATGAGTAAAAGGAAAAAAAATTGCTTAATTTGCTTGTTTTTACAAAACCTGTTTGTGCAGTTTTTTTTTACTTTCCCGCATCAAAAGCAGAGAGGACCATCAATGGAATCTATGTTGGCATTGCAAAGTGTGATGTAGTAGTAATCAGCAATGTTGCATCCAAGATGTCTTTGAATTCTGGTGTTCCAAGCATTCATTATTGTTTATTTGAGGGCTCAGTTTGACACTGTGTAAAATTGTCAGGGATGTGCAGCTGAGATGATATCAAGACTGAAAATCTGTGGCACCAGGGCATTTTGAAATTGTCCTGTGAATAAAGATTTTACCAGCATGATGTTGGAATAGAAAAATGATCAATGCTGTTGCAAATAATTTTCTTTCCCTCCAAAAGGTTTAAAAATACTTGTTAAAATTATGTTTGGCTCGAACTGTAGTGTGGACACACTAAATTCCTCAGAAAGATTGGATTGCGTGTATGTAAAGTACACAGCTAACTTCCTTCCGTTGGTCTACATGGAGCAAGAACTGGCAAGTTCTTGTACAGACAGAACTTTTGTACTGCTTAGTTTCTATATATGTGCAGTGAACTTTTCCCCTAAATGTTTCAAGAACTACCGTATGTTAATTCTACCCCATGTCAACTAACTCTAATGCTGACTGCACCCTATCTGTGTTTTGATCACAGGTCATTTTTTGTCTCATGTTTGCAGACTTTCAGGGCATACATTGGGCAGGTTTTCTTAAGGAATGGCAATATCTCACAGATTGCCACTCTGGCCTTTCGTTTTAAAAGAAAGGACCTCCACATTTCAGAGGGGAGATTCCAATGGAATACAGAGCCATACTTCAATTGTGACAGTTCTTTCATAGTACAGAACTGTCAGAGAAAAGCAAACCGCACCTCTCTTTCACAGCAGTTAGCTGCCACAATGCGAAATGTAAAGGTCCAGGCAGCCAGTTTGACAGCTGCTGTCAAAAGGTAAGTGTTGATGGGAGAGTAATGTGCCAGGTGGGTAGGTGGGAATAGGGTGCCAGGTAAGCAGGGTGCCAGACAGGTAGTGTGCCTGCTGGCGAGGGTTACGGTGCCAGCAGTATGATGCCAGATGAGTAAGTGTTGGGTGTGAGGTTAGTAGGGTGCCACTGGGGAGGGATAGAAAAACAGATGGGCAACAAGTGGTAGGATGCCAGCTATGCAGGATGCCAGGGTGTAGGGGGTAAGTTGCCAATAGTAGAATTCTAGATGAGTAGGAGGGAAGGGAACAGGGATGGAATGCTAGATGAGAAGGGGTAGGGTGCATGATAAATAGAGTGCCAGCTCAGTCAGGGATAGGGTGCCAGGTGCATAGAATTCTAAGTGGGAAGCAGGTGGGGTGCCAAATGGCAAGGATCCAGCAGGGATTTGGGGCCCGGTGGTGCCAGTCAGAGCCTGGGATACAAATGATCTGGGGGAGGTGGATGTTCTAAGTATGGGGTCATCAGTTAAATATGGGGTCAGTTTAATCATTACTTAGGAGTTCGATTATGTATTTAATAGTCTAACTTTTCCTGACTAGTGATTTTACTTAATTTCAACAGACCCAGCAAAGTCTACAATATAAATGGGGACTTTTGGAGGGTTCCTGGCATAGAAGAATTTCTTCCTTTGCAGTGTACTATGGTGGGAATTCCAGAAAGTACTCATGTGCAACTCCCATCTACAATGGAACAACAACTATCTGGCCAGTGGGAAATCTGGGCCTTTTTTATGATGATAATTTGTGTAATTCCTCTTGATTTTTATTTGTGCTGCACCTTAATGCAATCGAATACTTTAGTGCTGCATTGAGAAAATTGTAATGTTCAATGTACGTTTCAGTATCTATCAGGCTGACCTCACAAATGATAATTTATGTCCAGTTTTGAGCATTTCTGTTTAGAGTATTTTGGAATAGCCAGTTTGGGGCAGCTGATCAACCTTCCTGAGCTCCTTTCCATATAAAGAGAAAGGATGGGTGATACTGATGGCGGTTTAAGCTGCAGATTAAAAAAAAAGTCAAATGCTTTGAATTAGTACAGAATATGCTATTTATTTTCACTGAATTTGTTTTTTTTATTGTTTAGACACTTATGAAGGAGTAATAATTCCAGGTATACTGGAATTCTAATATTTATGTACTGCTGGCTATAGGATGTGAGTGTGAAGCATCAAATAATGAGTTAGTTCTGAAACTCGAAACTTTTAATAAATTGGCTGATTGATTAAATTGATGAGTCTTTCATAATAGAGTTATAAAATGACTGTCTTTAGCAGATGCTTTGAAATTAATCAGCTTCTTTGTGAATGAGGCCAAGCGAACTGAAAAACAGAGTCAAATTGCCAACCAATCAGCATTCTCTTCTCATGCAGGATAAATTATTGCTTCCTTTGAAATTTGGTATTCTTGTGATTCTGTCCTGATGAGTGCAAGACAGAAAACTTCACTAACCTGCCATTTTTTTCCTTAGCAATAGTCAAATTCTGTATTGCTAAGCAACTAAAAGTTCTAATAAAATCAAAGAACAATATACATTGGAAATCTGAGGCAAAAACTGAAATTACTGGAAAGACTCAGCTGGTCTGGCAGCATCTATGGAGAGAAAGCAGAGTTAATGTTTTGGGTCCCGCAACCCTTCTTCAGAAAGTTGGAAAGCTTGTAATTCTGAAGAAGAATGACTGGACTGAAACACGAACTGTGCTTTATCTTCACTAATGGTGCCAGATCAGCTGAGTTTTTCCAGCAATTTCTGTTTTTGTGACTAAAAGTTCTAACTTGACTGGCTGTCCAAGACACCCTTTTTCATCACTGTCTGCATTGATACCCAGCCTGAGCAACAACCTAGAATCACAACAGAAGAACCTTCCTGCCCTGTGGCAGGATTTGGTTATATTTGTCTGCAATGTTCCTTTAATCTTCCATTCAAATCCTAACCTAGCACTTTAAGCTGGTTGTAATTGAGATTATGTCCTTTAAGAAACTGAGTTTTTAGTCGTACCTTCAAGAAAGAAGTTATGTTTTCTGAAATTTAGTTCACAAATTTAATTAGCCCTGTGTTCTTGTTACAATTTTTTTTATTTACTTGTGGGATGTGAGCGTCACTGGCTGGCCAGCATTTATTGCCCAACCATAGGTTCACTTGAGAAGGTGGTGGTGAGCTGCCATCTTGAACGGCTGCAGTTACTGTGTTGTAGGTAGACCCACAATGCCCTTCGGAAGGGAATTCCAGATTTTTATCCCAGTGACAGGGAAGGAATGGTGATATATTTCCAAGTCAGGATGGTGAGTGGCTTGGAGGGGAACTTGCAGGCGGTTGTGTCCCCATGTATCTGCTGCCCTTGTCTTTGTAGATGGAAGTGGTTGTGTGTTTGGAAGGTGATGTATAAGGACATTTGGTGAATTTCTGCAATACAGCTTGTAAATGGTACTCAATGTTGCTACTGAGCATTGGTGGTGGGGGGAGTGAATGTGGTGCTAGTCAAGAAGGCTGCTTTGTCCTGCATCGTGTCAAGCTTCTTGAGTGTTGTTGGAGCTGCACTCATCCAGGCAAGTGGGGGATATTCCATCACACTCCTAACTTGAGGTTTGTAGGTATTGGACAGGTGCCACTGATTTTATATGGCAAGTTGACTGAGTTTCTTGTCAGCAGTAAGCACCAGGTTGTGGATAGTGTGGGTTCAGTGATGGTAACACCATTGAATGTCAGGTGGTGGTAGTTTGATTGTCTCTTATTGGAGATGGTCATAGCCTGGCATTTGTGTGGCATGCATGATACATGCTACTTGTCAGCTGAAGCCTGAATATTGTCCATATCTTGTTGCATCTGAACATGGACTGCTTCAGTTTCTGAGGAATCACAAATTGTACTGAACATTGTGCAATTATCAGTGAACACCCCTACTTCTGACCTTAAGATGGAGGGGAGGTCATTGATGAAGCAGCTGAAGATGGTTGGGCCCAGGACACTACCCTGAGGAACTCTTCAGAGATTTTCCGGACCCGAGCTAACTGACCTCCAACAACCACAACTATCTTCCTATGTGCCGGTATGATTCTAATCAGCAGAGAGTTTGCCCCCGATACCCATTGATTCCAGTTTTGTTAGGGCTCCTTGATGCCACACTGGGTCAAATGCACCCTGGATGTCAAGGGCTATCACTCTCACCTCCCCTCTGGAATTCAGCTCGTTAGTCCTTGTTTGAACCAAGGCTGTAATGTGGTCTGGAGCTGAGTGGCCCTGGTGGAACCCAAACTGGGCATCAATGATAACACCTTCCATCACTTTACTGATGACTGAGGGTAGGTTACTGGGGTGGTAATTGGCCCATTTGGTTTTGTCCTGCTTTTTGCATACAAGATATACCGGGGCAATTTTCCCATTGTTGGGTAGATGCCAGTGTTGTAACTGTACTGGAACAGCTTGGCTACAAGATGTATTCTACTATCGCATTCTACTGTGAGACTGAAGCATTGGACCTAACAGAATCTGAATTTCAAGTTTTAGTTTAATTTCAGTTCTGAGTCTTGAGTTTTGCTTCTGCAATTACAATAACATTACTTGGTGATAGCCACTGATTATGTATGGTACTTGCATATTAACTAAACAATATTATTAACTGAGTTCAAGATGGGTCCCCGATGGGCGTAAACACAGTTGCAATTACACTTCTCTTGTATTATTTTTAATTTTCTTTTGCAGATGGAGATGAAAACAATTAGCTGTCACCAGATCAATTAGAATTTCTTTTGGAAAGAGCAACCATTTGGCTGATATTAATTGGAAACTTGTTTTTCAATGAAATAAACCTCTTCCCTTCGACTGTCTTGTTGCATCAAGTTAATTTCTGAAAATGGATTAAGAATTTGGCTTTGTAACAAGGATTTAAGTTTAAATCTGGTAGTGCTCGTAAAACTCTCAGGATGTATAAATGCCAAATAATTTAGCATGAACAGAATACTATTGTTTAGGTACTTCTCCTACAAAAAAGAAAGCATAACCTGTGAAATTCGATATTTTAAACAAGATTCTGAGTGGACTTAACAGTGTACATACTGCGAGGATGTCTCCCCCTCGTGAGAAACTTAGAACTAAGGGCACAAACTAAAATAAGGGATCTTCCATTGAAATGAAGAGAAATTTCCCCAGAGAGCAGTAGAAGCTGGGTCATTCCACATTTTCAAATGGGTTTGTCAGATTGTTAATGGACAAGGTAGCCAGGGGTTCTGGAAGGTTGGTGGGGATTGTATGTTTGTGGGGAAGGGGAAACGGCAGGCAGCAAAGTGGAGTTAAGGCTATAGTCACATCAGCCACTATCTTAAGAAATCACAGAGCATGTTTGTGATCTCAGTGGCCTACACCTATTATTTATTATGATTGCCCCTAGAAGGCCCATGGGGAATCACTAATTAATCTCCCTATGGAGCTCATTGAGTATAATTTCCCTTGATAATGGTCAATGGCCTGCCCAAGCTGGAACTCTTCACCTGAGCCCTTTATAAAATAGACACAGGCCCTGTGCTCCTGGATTTGTGGGCATCTGGTGCGGAGGGGTGTGGGCAGATCAGAGGAGCTGCTCATGGATCTGCACCTGAGCCTGGCTAGGCTGGTTATAAACAGGCCCAGGCAGCAGGCTGTGGGGGAAGTCTTCTCTACCGACTGTCTGCCCCTCTTCCATGGATACGTTCAAGCCCGGGTGTCATTGGAGAGGGAGCATGCAGTCTTCACCAATGCCTTCGATGCCTTTAGTGAGAGGTAGGCACCTTGGGCAATACAGTGCTTTATTTCTCCCTGCAACTCTATTTTGATTTAGCCCCTTCCCTCTCTCCTTACCTCCGTCACTATTAATAGTTTGCATCACCCTTAACAGGCTTTGCATGTAAATATTGAATTGTCTACACGGGTGTTTTTACTTGTGGTAGTTATTCATGACCTTTGAGCCCGGAGGCCTGGGTTCAAGTCCCACCTGCTCCAGAGGTGTGTAGTAACATCTCTGAATAGGTTGATCAGAAAATAGGTTTAAAAGAAAGGCAGACCCAGATTGGCCTTCATGGTCTTTGCATGTAAGTCATTCATATGGTGGTGGTTATTTGATAGAAAAAAAACCACAATGATTTGGTGATGGGGAAAGAATAATAAAGCAGACCCAGGGATGGGCAAACAGAACTGTCTGTGCTGGGTTGGGACTAGCCTGTGTAAGTCACACATAGTGGCTCTATTTAGTGTTCAACAATAAATGATATCCCTTTCCACTTGGGCTCCCTGTGTTATTACATTTGTGAATTTCTTATTAGAATGTATTCATTTGTACAAGTTCAGGGAGATGCTGTGCGGTGGGATTAACATTGGTGGCCAAATCTAGGGCAGGATCTTCCTTTTAGGGGTCAGGAAACAGGCACTGGGACTGACTCCGGGTCCCAAACTAATCTATGGGGAAAGTGCTCACTGGTTCGGATTCAGATGGAGTGCCACCTTACCCGGCATGGCAGAGTTTGGCAGCCAGTTATTGGCCAGGGTCCAGACCAGAAGTGGGACTGCGCCAATGCAAACACAATTTAAACAGACCATCACAGTCCTTTCTGTGGCTGCCAATTCGTTGCAATATCTGCTGTTGGAGAGATGCTGCGGACGAGACGGAGGCCTAGGACCTTGGGCAGGGCAGCCCCTCGATTTATGGACATCCCCCTTGGGACTGTGAGAAAACAGGAGGCAGGTCAGTGTTCCAGGTATTGTCCCATGACAGGAGAGAGCAGAACCAAAATGGAGATGAACAGGCATAACTGCTTCACCTAAGCCCTGTGGAGCACATGGCAATCCCATCTGTTGACAGCAGAAGCTCATTACCAGGTTTTGCTGAAAGCATACCTCCATCATTCTCCTTCTCTAATTCTACCTCACCCTAATCCTGGTGTCTGACATGAAGTGTAAGCTGCACATTTGACAGTGGGCTACCTTCATCCCAGCCCCACCCTTCTGCTGTTTTCAGATCCCCAAGAACAGCCACCTGGCCAGTCAGTACAGCTTCAGAGGGAAGCATGACAGCTTCAAATGACCTTCATGAAGAAAAGCTGTACCTTGACCTGACACTTGCATTGAGAATGCGGTGGGCAATTCCATGAAAGCCACTGTCTCAGTGCAGCAGTGAGCTCAGGCTGAGGTCACACCATCCACGCCTAGTGCCATTGCAATTTAGACTGCTGCCATCAAGCAACAGAGGCATCCAGGCTCAAGAAGCAGTCTATAAATGCCACTCAACCTGTGTACTTCCTGTTGCGTTTCAGTTCATGATACCAGCTGTTTGCCATCGATGCCAAGGTGTGATAATCACAGATAGGGCCACAAAGCTGACAGCTGCCTAAGACCATCCTCAAATGCTGTCTGAAAGCTCTCCCACTGTCATTCAGCAGCATTCCACCAGCCATACATTGGGATAATCTGATTGGAGTAGCTCTGTATAGAAGCTACAAGGGAAAAGACCTTTGTTAAGACAGATACTAAGGGAACACACAATGGTAAAACATTCCATCCTGTATGTATGTGCTGCTGGATAAAGATTTCAGGGAATTATTTCATTTTTGTTTCAGGACTCTTAGCAAAGAGAATTCTGGTGCAATTAAGTAGCAGATGAATTGAAAGGTGGGCAATTTTGGAGATACTGTGATGTTAGGATATCATTGTCATACATGTGGCTTTAAGAGGTCTGTTTTGTCCTGGTTGTTTTTTTTATGAAGAAAGGTTGACACAGAGGTGGAAAGTCACCTGCTCAAAGACAATAAAGTTATCAACTTGTGAGGCTTTTGGGTTTTTTGTGAAAGTTGGAACAATAGAAGTAGCCTGAATGGGTGGGGTCAAGCTCCCACAGTACCAGGATTTTTAGTTTTAGCTTTCAGCAGTTGCTGGGGTCTTGAAGCTGGATGTTGAAGGTCATTTTCCCCTCTCTGGTAAAGCTATAAGCTGGGGTTCTCTTCCTGCTGCTAGAATTGCATGTAAGACAATCTATTTTAGTGAATTTGCCTTTGCCTAGGGTGTATCTATGGGATGGTACCATATTGGGACAGTTAATTAGTAGCAGTTTATATATATTATTTAGTTAAGCATTTTGGTGCAGTTACAGTTAAGCCAATTCTTTCCTTTTATTTTTATTTTTATTTGTCTGTATTTTAACTGTAGTGTAAAAATAAAGTGCATTTTGCTTGAAATTGATAAGTTCAACCAATTGAATTACATCTGGAATGCAACGCCTTACAATTACATTTAAAATGATTTAAAAAAAGCTAGGGTGTAGGCTATCTTCTTAATATATTTTCAGGGGGTTCGGTTTGGCCCATAACAGGCTCTAGAATCTTAGTAGCTGTTGATGAATAGTCACACCGATGGCTGCTCTTCTGTCTTATCTTGAGATGGTTCCCAAATGCCTGATGCCAAAGGGAGAACTGGTGAAAGTGGCAGGCCATTACAAACCTGGACTCCTGCTCTGGTGAGTACCAGAGAGTGCCTGCTGCCACTGTGTCCTCCTCCCCTCCTGCAATTGAACAGTTGCTACAGAACATGAATTGTTTTCTCAATGTTCCTTGGTGCTGCATGGCTCTTTTATAGGCACTTTTTCCTCACTCATTGGGTGGTTGAGGGGAACCACTAGAGAGATGCATAATAGTTTTTGCCTTGTCATCCAGCCTGTGGTTGCTTATGGTAACACAAAACATGGTGGATGTGGGTGCCTATTGCAGGATGAAGATGTGCTTGCTGTGGAATTGTAAGGACTGACTGAACAAATCTTCTGGTCATGGTTACATCTCAATGAGACATTGATGATCATTATCCCAGCAATCATGGAACATTTTGCCATTATAGTGGGCCCACTGAGTTCCATGTGTCCAATTGATTTTAGCCTACATTGTCAGAAATCCCACGTTTTGCCAAATCCAGATGTTTACTTCTCCTTCCCCTAGGTGGTTGTTAAGAAGATGATGAAATTCTCTCACCTTCTAGACCCGAACACTATCATCTCCCTGATATAGTAATGAATGGTGAACTAAGATATTGGTAATGGCACCAACTCCTTGCTAGAAGGAGTAGGATGGAAATTTTGAATGATAGCATCTTGGCAGCCACTTGCAGATTGAGTTGCAGGAGATGACACAGCTTCGTGCCCAATTCCCTGTTGAAATAAGAGCACTTTAGACAGTGCTGCTGACTGAGTGTTCTCTGGAGATCCTGTTGCGAGCTGCTCTTTTCCCGGTTCTTCCCTGCAATGCCTTAGCCCGTGTTCTATTCCATGCTGCAACCTAAGATGCTCTTCACCAACAGCCCCCATTACTGACCAAACAAACTCATCCAACGTTCTTGTCAGAATCCTGCACCAGCCCCTTGAAAATCCCCCCAAGTTAGTGAAACTCCTCTAAGATCATGGCACTATATTTCCACAAACTGCATCAACAAAAGTGAGTGAGGCAAATCCTAGTTGAAAGTTAAATGGTGATCCCTGTAAATGCCCTATGGAGGGCCCTTTGATGCAGCTAACAGGGAGACGTTTGAAGGGTGCTAAATAGAACTAATCGTTGCGAGTTGGCAGAACATACTCTGCATCAATCTTGGAGGCTGATTGACATTACGTTCGATCCTTTGCATGCCTCTGACACATACACGGTGTGCCCACATGAATGCATTGTCACATGCTGTGCTCTGTGTGGCTGCATTCACCCATCATCATTTCACCAGGAGCTTTGTATCTCTGGCACTGGTGGTCCTAGGCAGGTCATTTTAACAGGCTTTGTGTTTTGCATTCTAACAATACCATTTCACTTTTTTTACTGACTTCCTGTCGAGAATAGTGAATATTTAATGCCGATTCCAATAGAAGAAGCAATGAAAGAAAAATGACCCATTATGAAGCTAGAAAGAATCTGTTGTCTTGCACATTCACAAACTATGATCAGTATTTTTGGAAACATGTTCTGTGACATTGCATCATTAATCCTGCTATGTTTTAGCACAGAAGTTTTTGAAGACTGCAAAAAATGCTTGGCAACAGGGAATACACCAATTACAAAGAGAGAAATTCCCAGAAAGCTAACATGGCATAGATTTAAATTTAGCTAAAATGCCTTTTTGGAATACTCTGTAATGAGTCCTTCTGTCAACAACTTCTTTGTAAAAATAAAAAAAAGCTAATTTGTATCATGTGGTATTGATAATGTAAGATGATCATTTCTGGCAACAAAAGAAGTGAGATATCTAATTAAAGTTTCTGTACCGTAGAGAGTAAAAATCAAAATAATTGAAAGACTAGGTCTCATGGGCATTGAGCTGAGAGCTTCAGAATGTTATTACACTGCAACCAGCTCTTATCATTGTCACTAACTAAAGCAATCATTTAACACTTAATCTTTGCCAAAGTAATTACCTTTCACACATTTTTCTCTGATCTGTAACGTGCGCAAAATAATTTTTTTTTGCGTTGTCCTTTATTCTATTGTGAAACTTTGCCACAGTTACATCAAAACACCCTAATTAATAAAAAAGGTCAGGGAAAATATTTCTTGTTGAATGGTGTTTTCAACTGCTTTTCACCCTGCCGAGAATTTGCCACTTCAGTTGACTCTTACTTTTGGGAACTAGACACAGCTGCTTGCTGACTGGGCTCCTGGACTCAATAGTTACCTAATGCTTCCCTTCAAATTTTGACAGAACACTGACAGGGCATGCACACTTGTGGAATGGGAGTTAAATTTGCTGTCTATCTTGCCTTTACCCATTTGAACCCCACTGAGATCTGAATTGTGTACATAAGCACATATTGATTTTGTAGCCTCTGGAGAGCTTTTAGATCTGTTGTGAGTTTTTTGAAGCTTTGTTTGTCAAAACAGAAGACCAGTTTGTAGATATGTAAATTAAAAATGAGGGCACAAATTAATCTGAACTCTTAATTTCCTGCCTTAGCACTCTAACTGGAAAAAGGTATTGAAGGATCATTCCTGTAATAATGATTTATTAGAGTGTAAAAATGTTCTGAAGCTCTCAGCTCAACCCTCATGAGACCTATTCTTTTCAAGTGTTTTGATTTGCACTCACTATTGTCCAGAGATTTTAATTGGCTTTCTCACTTCTATTTTGCCAAGAATGAACTCTATGTGAATCATAAAGTTTCATCCATGATCTAAAAGATCTGATTTTAAATTTGTAGTGGATTTGTAGGATCCACTGTCCACCTGATATGTACTCAAGACTGTGTAACCAAATTCAGCTCTAACTCCATTTGAGAATTTGCTGATGACACCATTGTAGCAGGTCGGATCTCAAACAAGAAAGAGACAGAATACAGGGAAGAGATAGAGAGCTTAGTGGTGTGGTGTAAAGACAACAAACTCTCCCTCAATGTCAGCAAAACAAAGGTGCTGGCCATCAACTTCAGGAAACAGAGTGGAGGACGCACCCCTGTCTGTATCAATGATGCTGAGGTGGAGGTGGTTGAGAGCTTCAAGTTCCTGGGAGTAAATATAATCAATGATCTATCCTGGCCTATCCACATCAACGCTACAGTCAGGAAAGCACCCCAATGCCTCTACTTCCTCAGAAGACCAAGGAAATTGGGCATTTCCACAATGACTCTTACAAATTTTTATAGACGCATTGTAGAAAGCATCCTATCTGGATGCATCACAGCTTGGTATGGCAACTGCTCTTCCAAAGAATTTAAGAAATTAGAGGGTTGCGAACACAGCCCAGTCTATAATGAAAACCAGCCTTTCTTTCATTGACTATGTCTATACTTCCCGCTGCCTCGGAAAAGCAGCCAACGTAATAAAGGACCCCTCCCACCTTGCTTATACTCTCTTCCATTCTCTCCCATTGGACAGAAAATATAAAAGTTTGGAAACATGTACTAACAGATTCAAGAACAGCTTCTTCTTCGCTGTTATCTGACTAACGAATGGACCTCTCATCTATTGGCGTTGATCTTTTATCTGCACCTTTTCTGTAGCTGTAACCCTATATTCTGCATTCAGTTCTATCACTCAGATGCACTTACATAAGGTATGATTTGTCTAGATAGCACACCAAACAATACTTTTCCTGTATCTTGGTACATATGACAATAATAATAAATCAAATCAAACCTCTTCTTACCTGTGGGAGGCCCAGCCCACTTTTACATTTTTCAAGTGAGATATTGGAATTAAACAGCACATGCTTTTATTATTTCTAATTCAAAATTGTAATGGGGTCCCATTTATGTTATGAGTTTTGTGCACTCTTATAAACATATCGGGACAAATTTGAAGTGCACACAATTAGGACAAAAACAGAAGGTTAGTGTGGTGCTGTAATTTTCAGGTCACAACTGCCTTGATCCATTCAGGCAGACCCAGTTAAAAAATGACCTTCTTGTGTCCAATGAAAGTTGTAGCTTGTTCACTTTATGCTGTTGTGGTGAATTGTTTGTTACAGATTGTGTCTGTGGATAACTAACATAAAGATACCGTTTGGCATGTTCCCAGTACCAGTGATTGAAGTGGGAACAAAAGTAATTGATAGCTACAGTAGAGAAGGAATTATACCATCACTGTCAGATCTCTGGAGGCTACTGATCTTTTCCTGTCCAATAGTGTTTGCTTCTTCTAAGAAAACAACAGGCTTTCCTTCTCCCGCTTCTATTTCTTTCAGCTGTATTTATCTCCTTTTATTTGTAACAAACAATTGAGTGTTGCTGGGGAATAACTTTGCAATGGTGGAAACAGGTGCTGCCAATTACACAACCAATTCTAAAATATAAGCAATTTAAAATATTACATTTACACATGTCTATTGAAAAATACGCCTAATACATGATTGGATTGTCTCTGGCTCTTTCTCCTTATGTAAAATGATATTGAATTTCTACTTTCCAATTTCATATTATAAATGACTTCCATATTGTTTGGGAGCAGATAGCAAGTTCTCCTGCTGCTAATTCCCACCTAATGTGGTAAAATAGTAGTACGTGATGAGTTAATTAATGTGTGCTCAGTTAATGAAGGGTACTGTGGAGAGCTGAGTAAAATGAATGATTCTGTGTCTGAAATGTGTAATATGTTGGGGGAAATCACTGGAAATATTTGTATGAAATAAGTGGTTATTTTACACAGGCAGGCAGTTTAGAATGCTTTAGATGTTTACATTAGCTGAACTCTAATAGCTTCTGAATAATGAGGCATTAAACTGAAACGTTTAGCTTACTAATGAATTCATCAGTATTTTAAAAGATGATATTTAGGTCAGTTAATCCACCACAGAGTTGTGCAGTGCTAATGCGCAAACGTAATCCTCTATATATAATTTTTAAAATTATTTACATTTAATACAATAAGAATTCAAATTTTGGTACAGATTATACACAATTCACTCCCCAAACTTTCCCTGGGCCAAACCATTTAGAAAATGTATGACTCCAACACCAGAGAGACAGAGAGGGAGACTCGTATTTGGGTTCTCTTGTACTCATTCTTCAGGATACATCAAATCAATGCTGACCAGAATTGACACTTACCTGATCTCTTGTCCAAATAAATCATATTAGGGGTGAAAAGTATCAAAAGGTCATAGCTATATGCCTAAGAAAAGCTCATTATTTTGTTTTTTGATTTGTCCTAAAGAAAACTGCCAATATATCTGGCAAGGTAACAATTGGCTGCATTTCAAGACTAGGAAAAAATTGAAAGATTTTACTTCTCTAATCCCTCCTTTATTGCTTATTTTGGTACAAATCTAGTTTTTACATGTGCCTTCTAAGTGCGTTCCTGACATCTGATATACCTCTGTAAAGTATGTTTTTATGTGTGTAAGTGCAAGGAATTCAGGGATATTTACTAAGAGTTGAGTGTTCCAGTCCTTTGCATTGGACAACATGGAAGCTCAGATTGGGTTCATCATTCCACACAAACATGTTTGGTTTTCTACTTGAATATCACAATCTTGTCTGTTTCCCATATCCATTGCTTCCCTGAAAGATCAAATATCTATTGTAGATTTTAATAGACTCAATAGTAAAGCATTCACTACCTTAAGAAGCCGACAATTCCAAATATTCGCGAGTTTTTAAATGAAGAAGTTTCTCTCTATCTCAGTCCTGTATGATCTACTGTTGATGCTGAGAGCATCCCTCCATGTTTTGGACTCCACAGACACAGGAAACAAATTTTATGTTTACCCTGTCATACCACTTCGGAAGCTTGTACATTTCAACGAAATTACCTCTCGTTCTGCTGAACTCCGGAGAGTACAAACCCAGGATACTCAGCCTTTCATCATCTCAGAAGTGAACACCTTCCCCAAACTGCTTGTAGTGCAGGTAAGACCTTGCTTAAGTAAGGAGAGCAAATCTGTGAACGCTTCTTTAGATGGGCTCTCATCAAAATACCATACAGTTGTAGCAAAACACCCTAATTCTTTTACTTCAATTTCCTCATTGCAATAAAGGCCAATATACGATTTGACTTCCTAATTGCATACTATTCCCACATGCTAACTTTTTATTCCTTATATGAGTACCCCCAAGGGTCTCGTAACATCAACATTTCATGGTTTCAATAAACTTAAAAGTTCTACTTTTCTATTCTTATTGACAAAGTATAACATCTCACACTTCCCCACCTTATACTCCATCCACCAACTCCTTGCCCCCTCAGTTAATTGGTCTGCATCTCTTTGAGGCTTTTATATTCCACCTTTTTTATCCGAAGCAAACGACAATACTTTTCGTCTCTTTAAGTTATTAAGCAGACTGCTGCAGCAGGCTCAAAGCAGTTAGGGCTCGGAAAAGTCATGGAAATGCCAACACTTGCAGTTAACTGTTGAGATTATGGCTCAGGAAACACCTTGTAGCCTTGGGGGCTTGGAAGAAGCATAAGTCATTAACAGTTGCACGCAGCTGAGAGTGGGGTTGAAATTAGCCCACAATCCGTATTTGTTGGGTGTAGCTGAAAAGTCTGAGAGCTCAGAGAAACCTAAGACACTACCTCCTCTTCCAAATCCATTTTGATTTTTCACCACCTCCTCTTCCTACCTCTCCCTCACCTTTGATAGTTCACATTGCCCTTGCTGGGCTTTACATGTAAATTATTCAATTGGAAACATGGGTGATTTGCGGCTGGTGGTGAATAGATTTAAAAAACCCCATGGCTGATTTGATGATGGAAGAAAAAAAAAATTGTTTCAGTTGTGTGCAAGACTGCTTCTGGATATAAAATAGAAAAAAAAATGCCTGTGACAGTACCATTTTAACAAAGCTAGTGAGCTGCAGAAAAGCTGGGACTGTGACTGCGGGTAGGTATTGGAGTGCAGTCCCAGGAAAGGAGAATGAATTGCCAGGACATGAGCTGCCTATGATTGAGCAGCTTTTAGAGGACTTCTGAAGCTCGATCTACCTCTGTGTGCAAAGTGGCCTGGAAGCAGCATTTCTATAAAATGTGTTTTTTTTCAAAAGTGTAAGAATAAATTGGTGAACTGTGTTCTAAGTGAGTCAGAAATGTGCCATGGTGACATGATGTGGCCGGTTTTTGTCCGATACCAACCTCCTTGGATGTATAATGTAGGCAGCCACTGCCTACAGAGTGAGCCAAGAGATTTCATGGAATTCTGAACACGATGGGTGTCCAGAGAAGATGCTGAAACCTGCAGCTGCCAGCTACACACTCAGACTTTCAAGTCAGGAATTGTCACTATCTACTTTCTCTCTACTGCCTGAGAAAATAGCAACTTGCATACAAATTAGGAGAGATTATCTAATAATGAGATGTTAATACATGCACTTGTTCCCTCACCACTCACCCATGAGATTCTCATAAAGTCATAGAGTCATACAGCACAGAAACATACCCTTCGGTCCAACCAGTCCATGTTGAACATAATCACAAAATAAACCAGTCCCACCTGCCTGCTTCTGGCCCATATCCCAATAAACCTTTCCTATTCATGTACTTATCCAAAAGTCTTTTAAACATTGTAATTGTACCCACATCCACCACTTCCTGAGGAAGTTCATTCCACACACGAACCATCCTCTATGTAAAAAAATTGTCCGTATATCATTTTTAAATCTTTCTTCTCTCACCTTAAAAACGCACCCTGTAGTCTTGAAATCCCCCATCCTAAGAAAAAACAATTACCATTAACTCTGTCTATACCTGTCATTTGTTTATAAACTTCCATAAGGATGTGTCTAGTCATTAAACTTTTCTGTGCAAAACTTAACTTTTGTTCTTGACATTGAATATCTCAATTTTCTGTTCTCGTCATATGTTCCCAACTGACTTGACATTGGCCATTATTGAATTGGCTTAAAGGTTATTTTCTTGAAATATCACTGAACTTCACAGGCAGCCTAATTCAATAAGAATGTGAAAGAAAGCAGAAAGAAGGAGACAGCATGTCTTTCTGGTTCGTGAGGAGTTAAACAAGATTTGAAGGTTCACTGAGCTTTATCTTGGAGCAAGAATCTCCCAGTTTTCCCTCACTATGAAAGTCAGTTCAGTATGTAGGATTTACAAGGCTGAGATAGGAAAAGGAAGAAAGCTTTTAGTTGATCTGTCACAGAAAAACTGTTCAAACTTGAAATTTTCTAGTGCATTATATTTAAGTCGGCTGCTGGGAATTTGAATTTTTAAAAATTATCAATCTCATTGGGATTGAATAATATTTTGCCCTTGTACAACTGACAAACCATAATTTCAACAAAAATATCAAATGTACTATTCTCTTAAGATTTAAAAAATTGAGCAAATTGGATGCCATGAGGCAACCTGAGTTAATGTTTTAAATGTATCGAGTTTTAAAATCAGGTTACATGATTGGTTTAGTTTCCTTTTATCTGTTACTGTAAATATCACTTCTGTTGGTCAATTTCTGTAGTATTACACACAGTGACATGGCCAGTTGTAGTCTTCAGATGAAGTGAGATGAAAAAAAATGGATTTGCTTCTTGACAGACCTGCTTAATATCAGGAATTCTCATTTATACACTGATCAAGATACTGTCATATCAAGAAGATACCTAATTTTGATACTGTGAAAGTCAATATAGTCTGTTGGTATCAATACCTTGTGATGTATTGAAATGTTTGTAACGTTTAAGCCAATATAAACCTTTTATAAATCTCAGATATAGCTTTTGGCACTGAGTATTTTTGCTGGAGTGATAAATGCACCTACAGGTTCTCTCTTAATACAATCGATGACACTTACCAAAGTGTGAGTTTTCGATTTTTACTAAAATCACCTGTTACATTTAGGCTCTGGAGTTAGTGGGGGAGGGAGTTGTAGGGCAAGATATGCGGTTGAAAGTAATGATTATTTTCTAGATTAAACAATAAACCAAACATTTCAAACTCACAGGGTCCAGAGTAACATATTTCTGTTTATTATATTTAGTTTATGTTCATTAATCAGCATTTTTAGATGAAGTCTTGATTGTTCTGAAAAGTTAGTACCTTAACATTACATTTACAACCAGGTTGTTTGTAATGAATTTTACATGATGCTTATGTTTTAAAATTTCTACAATAACTTAAGTTGAAACAATGTTCTGGAAAGCAGGGCAGTGAGGTCATATTAAGTGCTTTTGCTTGGAGACTGGCCCATATAATCTGGATGTTGTGGAGAAAGAAACAAATTGAAAACTACTAACCTACTATCAAGTGATAGATTCTGCACCTTTCCACAAGGACTCTCAGCAAAGCAGCTATTGCTACAAAAAGCAAATAATTTCCATGCTTATGAGAATTAGCTTTATGTTTTAAAGGGGGGGAACAGAGCTGTGCAACTTTTGAAGACTTAAGGAACAGGGAATCAGCAAGGTGAACTGTCTTAGTGCAAGTGGATTTGGAAGACTCAGGCTGAGCAGAACTACTTTGAAACAACTCTGGAAAATTAGGAAGACAAATGGAATGATGACATTTATAAAGTATAAAAGTAGGGACGTTTTGCTGCAATTGTATGGGGTATTACTGAAGCCTCATAGTGCCATAGAGTCATACAGCACAGAAACACAGAAACAAACCCTTTGGTCCAACCAGTCCATGCTGAACATAATCCCAAACTAAACTAGTCCCACCTGCCTGCTCCCGGACCACATCCCTCCAAACCTTTCCTATTCATGCACTTATCGAAGTGTCTTTTAAATGTTGTAACTGTGGCTGCATCCACCACTTCCTCAGGAACTTCCTTCCACATGCGATCCACGCTCTGTGTAAAAAAATTGCTCCTCATGTGTTTTTTAAATCTCTCTCCTCTCACCTTAAAAATATGCCCCCTAAGCTTGAAATCCCCCATCCTAGGGAAAAAATGCCTACCGTTAACCCTATCTATACCCCTCATGATTTTATAAACCTCTGTAAGGTTACCTCTCAATCTCCTATGCTTCAGTGAAAAAAGTCCCAGCCTATCCAGCCTTTCTTTACAGCTCAAACTTTCCATACCCAGCAACATCCTGGTAAATCTCTTCTGAACCCTTAATAATATCCTTCCAAATACAGGACGACCAGAACTGGACATAGTTCTCCAGAAGAGGCCTCACTGATGTCCTGTACAACCTCACCGTGACTTCCCAACTCCTATACTCAAAGAACTGAGCAATAAAGGCGAGCGTGCTCAATGCCTTTTTAACCACCCTGTCTATATGTCCAGTTTTGGTCTCCTTATTTAAAAAAGGATGTAACTGTGTTAGAAACAGTTTGGTAAGAAAGTGCCAGAGAAGGACTGTTAAATCAGGAGCTTGTCTTCTGAGGAAAGGTTGAATAGTTTGGGCTGTATCTAATGGAGCTGAATGACCCATTCCTGCTCCTAATTTGTATGTTCAACCTAATGCAGTACGGTTGAGTAAATTGGAGAACCAAGAGTAATTTTGGATTCATTCCTACAATGCTAAATATTTGCTAGATGTGAAGCGTACAACGATTGTAAAGAGTTAGGAGTTAGGTATCTTGTAAATCTAAATGGGTACAGGTTTAGTACTTGCCATGTGCTGCTCTATTCGGAATTTGATAAGTCCAATAGTTTTATTGTTAGACCAAAGCAGTGTTGCTGAGGGAGTTACTAACCTTTTGCTGGTGAGACCTCCTGACTGATCTTAGACAATAATATTAGCAGAAGAGCGGGCATTTGCTTTTTCCCTTGTTGCTCCAGTACAGTACAGTGAACAGTCAAAGTGAGAGAGAAAAATAAATATGATTTGTTGTTCTAATATTCATTTAGTTTTTGATACCATGCAAAACAACTGCTTATGTAGATTTCTCTAAATATAAGCTCTTAACCTTCTGCAATTTGGATACCTGTGAGTTTAGATTTCAACACTTGATCACTGAGATCCACAAAATCATCCAAGTTCACAGCAACTCTGCTTTTACTCCCATATTATGAAGGCAGGAAAGTAGCCTTATATAATTTTATACAATTCAAAAAGTTAGCTTAAGAACAGCATCGATCAAACCCATACAACCAGTCACCGGCCTCCCATAATTAGTAGGTGGGATCATAGAAATTGGAGGAAAACTAGATTTTACTTAAAAAGTGCTTTGTGCTATCTCAGAATAAAATCAGTTTTTGTTATTCTTATTGAACTTGTTGACATTTCTGTAAACAAAAATGATCTAATTTAAGCTTTTGACTAAAAGTATTATAAGATGAACCACCTTGCTTCACCTCAGTTGTATTCGCTTATTGTCCCTCGATTTGCCCTTTGTTTAAGAGGATATGTGTTTGTCAGTATGAATAGCTAACTGTCAAACGCAAGGGTAACATGACTGATACTTTCTATTACAGCATTCCATCCTGGTCACTTGTAAGGAAAGATTTCTTGTACTTGAAGAGAAATGAGTTGGTTGACATAAACTGATTAATCCTACATGCTGAAACAAAATACTTCATGGTCAATTGACACATACATGATTTATTCTCTGTAAAGTTTATTATAAAATGTACCTTAGTGAGAAAAGTGCTGCAGATGAAAGATCTTTTAAGTGCAGCAGAGTTAATTCATGATAATTGTTCAAGCAGCAATGAATATTTGAAAATATTCTTGTGTTTATTCACCTATTTACAAGTGCAAAATACAACTTGTAACATAATGGCCTGAATCTTCTGAGGAGTAACTATCATTGCCATTTACATTCTTATTTCTTCTGGGACTTCCTGAGTCTGGATTTACCAGAAATCCACAGCAAAACATGAGGGAGAACTCTGCCAAGGTAATTTAGAATCTAGTCCCCTTTTATGACACTTGCTGTCGTATTGGAAGTTTAAATGTCCAGTTTGAAAGTTAGTGAATAGGCAGGTGGATGAATGGTAAGGTGGGGTAGTAAATGGGTAAGACGGAGGTCAGGTTAAGGGGTAGTTGGATGGTGGTATGTGGTCAGTGTGAATGATTCTGGGGTGGGGGTTTTGGGGGTGGGCGTGTCAGTTGTGCAGTTATCCAGGAAATAAAATTATTTTGTGACCTAACTGGCATTTCTGAGATGATTATCCAGGTAAGTAGATTGGAACAATTCAAAGTTGTTGACTTTAAATCAGAATTGACAAGATCCATGGAGAGTTCCGGAGAGCAGACGCTTTGCCTGTTGGAAGTTGAAATTTCTCGTATTATTGATTTGATTTGATTTGATTCATTATTGTCACATATACCTCAGTACGGTGAAAAGTTTTGTTTTGTGTGCAGATCATATCATACAAAGTGCATTAGGGTAATAAAACAAAGTGAAGGATACAATGTTATAGCTGCAGAGAGCTAGATCGACACTAAATTTAAAATTTGAGAGGTCCATTCAAAAGTCTAATTAGAACAGTGCAAAAGCTGTTCTTGAATCTATTTATACTTTTGTAGCTTCTGCCCAATGGAAAAGAGTGGAAGACAGTATAATCAGGGTGGGAGAGGGTCTTTGATTAACTTGGTTGCTTTCCTGAAGCAGCGGGAAGTATAGATGGAGTCAATGGATTGACAGCTGGTTTGCTTGATGGAGAGGGCTGTGTTCACAATTTTCTGTAGTTTCTTGCAGTCTTGGGAAGAGCGGTTGCTAAACCACGATGTGATGCATCCAGATAGAATTTTTTTTATAGTGCATCTATAAAAATTGGTAAGATTCCTTGTGGACAAGCAAAATTTCCTTAGCCTCCCAAGGAAGTAGAGGTGTTGTTGTGCTTCTCTGACCATTGTGTTGATATGGGTAGACCAGGACAAATAGTTGGTGATCATCATTCCGAGGAACTTGATACTCGACTTTTTCCACCTCACCACCGTTGATGCAGACAGGGGTGTGCCCTCCACTCCGCTTTCTGAAGTTATTGACCAGCTCCTTCATTTTGCTGATGTTGATGGAAAGATAGTTATCTTTATACCATAGCACTAAGCACTCGATATCTTTCCTATATTCTGTCTCACTGTTGTTTGAGGGATCTGCTCTACAATGGTGGTGTCGTCAGCAAACTAATTAATGGGGTTGGCGCAGAATTTGGCCACGCAGTCATGGGTGTATCAGGAATATAATAAGTGGATGAGTACTCAACCCTGTGGGGCACCAGTATTGAGGATTATGGTGGAGGGGCTGTTGTTGCTGATTCTTACTGACTGCGGTCTTTGCGTCAAGACGTCCAGGATCCAATTACAGAGAGAGGAGCCAAGACCTAGCCTGTGGAGTTTACAGATGAGTTTCTTTGTAATTATGGTGTTGAAGGCAGAACTGTAGTGGATAAGTAAGAGCCTGACATAGGTATCCTTGTTATCCATATGCTCCAGGGATGTGTGTAGGGCCAGAGAGATGGCGTCTGCTGTGGACCTGTTGCGCTGATAGACAAATTGCAAAGGATCAAGGCAATTTGGTAGGCAGAAGTTGATGTGAGTCAAGACTAAACTCGCAAAGCACTTCATAATTATGGAGGATCAGAGCCACTGGATGGTATTTATTGAGGCACACTGCATGAGTTTTTTTCTGGCACTGGGATGATAGTGGTCTTCTTGAAGATGGTTGGGACTTCAGATCATTGTAAGGAGAGGTTAAAGATGTCCACACAAGGCTGAACGTATTCAGACTTTCACAGGGTCTCAACGCAGATCTTCACCGTACATTTGGTCTTGGACAATTTGAAGACCAGATTTGGGCCGTTGTATTGATTGGTCTTTTGTTTTACTATATAATGTAAAAGTAAGAAAATTAATAAATTGAAGAAGAGTAAAACAACATCTGGTGATTCATCCAGAACTTCAAGGTCATTCCATATTTCTTTTAAATCCATATCGTTAAAGTATAGTGAAGATTCTGAAATTTGAAACAAGTAGTTCTGAATGTGAAAACTGTGGGGCAACAATGGTCTAGTGACATTATCGCTAGCCTATTAATCCAGAGACCCCGGTAATGTGCTGGAGACCTGGATCTGAATTCTGCCATGGCAGATTGTGGAATCTGAGTTCAACAAATATCTGGAATTAAGAGTCTAATGATGATCATTGGTGAGAAAAAAAAAATCGGAAATGACTAATATCTTTTAGGGAAGAAAACTACCTGGTCTGGCCTACATGTGACTCCAGACTTGCATATTGTTGACTCTTAACTGCCCTCTGGGAAATTGGGGATGAGCAAGAGGATGAACAACATCCACATTCTGAGATTGAATTTTAAAAAATGCTGTTTAGAATTCTCATGTTAAGACAATTGACAAATTACCAGAAATGATAATCAGTTTGATTAAAAACTAATTTTAGTTATGGGAATAATTAAAGTTTGGTTCCTTTGAGTAACCTTACCCAACTGACCTTGCATACATTTCTACCAGATTCAAACGTGCTCCCTTATTTTTTAAATAATAACTTTGGCTTAGCCTTGTAATTGAATGAAAATGGCAGTATGTCCCTATAGATCTTTGATATGAAAGGAGCGGGATCTAGTATAATGAATATATTGAAATCAGACAAGCCCTTGAGGAACATTAAGGAGGCAGAAAGAAACAATATAAAGGAAGCAGAAACAAGGAATTAGAAGGGCTAAAAAGGGCCTTGAAATGTCCTTGACAAGTAGGATTGAGGAGAATTCCAAGGCATTTAATACTTCTATTAGGAACAAGAGGACAACTAGGGAAAGGGTAAGGCCACTCAGAACAAAGCAGGGAATTTATGCATGGAGCCAGAGAGAATAGATGAGGTCCTATAATGAATATTTCATATCAGTACTCACCAAGAAGAAGGAAATGACTGATGGTAAGATCAGGAATGGGTATGCTGATATACTGGAGCATGTTGATATTAGGAAGGAGGAGGTGTTGAGCATCTTAAGAAACATTAAGGTAGATAAGGCCCCAACTTGATCAATTGGGTCAATGTGGTGAGGAATAGCAGATGGAGTTTAATTTGGATAAATGCGAGGTATTGCATTTTGGTAAAACAAACAAGAGCAGGAAGTATACAATTAATGGTAGGGCCCTTGGTAGGATTGTAGAACAGAGAAACCTAGGGGTTCAGGTACATAATTGTTTGTGTCATAGGTAGGCAGGGTGGTTAAGAAGGCATTTAGCATGCTTGCCTTCGTTGCTGAGATCTTTGAGGATGAGAGTTGGGACAACATGTTGAGGTTGTACATGATGTTGGTGAGGCCTCTTCCTCACTACTGTGTGCAGTCCTAGTTTCCCCGCTATATTAAGAATATTATTAAATTGGCAAGGGTTCAGAAAAGATTTACCAGGATGCTGCCAAGATTGAAGGTTTTATGAAAATAGCCTCGATAAGCTGGGACATCTTTCACTGGAGCGTAGGAAGTTGAGGGATGACCTTATCGAGGTGTATAAAATCATGAGGGGCATAGATAAGGTGAATAGCAAGGATCTTTTTCCTAGGGTCGGGGAGTTCAAAAGAAGGGGGCATATTTTTAAGATGAGAGGAGACAGTTTTAAAAAGGACATGAGGGGCAACATTTTTACACAGAGAGTGGTTCATGTGCAGATGTAGGTACAGTAACAACATTTAAAAGACATTTGGATAAGTATATAAATAGGAAATGTTTGGAGGGTTATGGGCCAAACAGTGGCAAGTAGGACTAGTTTAGTTTGGGAACATGGTTGGTATGGTCTGGTTGGACAGAAGGGACTGTTTCCATGTCGTAGGACTCAATCAGTGTATGATCTGATGTGATTTATCCCAGGATACCAAGGGAGAGAGCTATAGGCGAGGTCGTAGAAGACTGGAGAATAGCCAGTGTTGTTCCTTTATTTAAAAAGCACAATAGGGATAATCCAGGAAATTATAGATGGTGAGCCTTACATCAGTGGTAGAGAATTTATTGGAGAAGATTCTCCTGGACAAGATTTACTTGCATTTGGAAAGGAATGTGGACTTGTTAGGTATAGTCAGCATGATGATATGTAGGGAGGTCTTGTCTCACAAATTTAATTGAGTTTTTGAGGATATGGCAAAGATGATTGATGTTAGTGTAGTGAATGTTGTCTGTATGGACATTACTTAAGCATTTGACAAGGTCCCTCATGATAGGCTGATCCAAAAGATGAAATCAGATGGGATCCACATTGAGTTCGTAAATTGGATACAAAATTGGCTCGGTCATAGAAGATAGAGGGTAGTTTCGGAGGGGTGTTTTTTTGATTGGAGGTCTGTGACCAGTGGTGTTCCACAAGAGTCAGTTCTAGGACCTTCATGTTTATTATATATATAAATGGTTTGGATGAAAATTTAGGGGGTCTAATTAGTAAGTTTGCAGATGACACAAAAATTGTGAGAGTGAGGAAGGTTGTCAGCAGAATATATATCAGTTGGAAAGTTGGTTGGAGAAATGGCAGAGGGAGTTGGATCTGGACAAGTGCAAGGTGATGCATTTTGAGAGGTCAAATGCAAAAGGAAAATATGCAGTAAATGGCAGGACCCTTAGAGGCATTGATATACAGAGGGATCGTTGGATGCAAGTCCATAGTGCCCTGGAAGTGGCAGCACAAGTGGATAAGGTAACAAAGAAGACATATGGCACGCTTAGCTTCATCGGCAGGGGCATTGATTATAAAAGTTGGCAAGTCATGTTGCAAATTTAAAAAAAAACTTTAGTTCAGCCACATTTGGAGTAGTTTGTGCAGTTCTGATCACCGCATTATAGGAAGGATGGGAATGCTTTGGAGAGGATGCAAAAGAGATTAACCAGGAGGATTGGAGTGTATCTGCTACAAGGAGAGGTTGGACAAACTTGGATTATTTTCGCTACAGCATCAGAGGCTGAGGAACAACCTGATAGAAGTATATAAAATTATGAGAGGCACGCATAGAGTGGATAGTTGAAGTCTTTTTTTTCCCCAAAGTGGATGGTTTAAGGTGAGAGGGGGACAGTTTAAAGGAGATGTGCGAGGCAAGTTTTTTACACAGAAGGTGGTGGGTGCCTGGAATGCACTGCCAGGGGAGCCAGGAGAAGCAGATACAATAGCATCATTTAAGAGGCATTAGACAGACACATGAACAGGCAGGCAGTTGAGGGATATAGACCATGTGAAGGCAGTTGGGATTAGTTTAGAATGGTATCATTGTCGGCACAGACATGGTAGGCCAAAGGGCCTGTTCCTGTGCTGTACTGTTTCGTGTTCTATGTTCTATGAATATATTTCATTAGCTGTTGGAAAGGTTTTAAGCAGAATTCACTCTTCAAATTGAAACATTTTCTCTTGATTCAATCTCATTTTTTCTCAAGCAAAAAAGAAACTAGTATTTGCTCAAGAGTTCACATTATAAACTTGAAGGAGACCTCACAATTTTACAGATCTGGACAGGGCCTGAATATAAGCTTGGAGTAAAGGGAGGTATTTTGCTTCTCTCTACCATTTGCAAGGAAATCAAAGGAAATCAAATATAAAATATTTTATAGGTTAAAGAGTGCTACATTTTCCGTTTGAATTTGGGGTCTAGCTGCTTGTCATGTCTAGTAGAAATAGGATTGATTGAAAGTGAAATTTATCTTTCCATGGTGCAGTGGAAAATTGGACAGTCTATAGAATTATTGCCCATTCTGTGCATCCATGGAGATGAATTTCACCTCAAGCTGTGTACTTGAAATTGGAAATTGCCATATGCCTTCAAGTGGAAATAACCAAAGATTAGTGAACTTACTGAAAATAAGAAATCTTGTTACAATACCTCTTTATTCAAAATAAACTACATTATCTCCATTTGATCCCTCCTGTCATAATAATTACTCGGTATTTGTATCAAAGAGGACGGACTGATATTTACCTCAGTGGTTGCTATTTAAGATGCTACAAAACTGGCTGATGAGTTATAATTTTGAGAATCAGAACGGAAAATCACAGCACTTTTTCTAAATACACCTAACTGAATGCAATCAATGTTTTAACGCAATTTCTGATTTAGACTTAAACATTGTCATGAAGCTATGCTTTTTAAAGGAGTGTATTTAATGTAGAACTAGCTACTCGATTCTTCAATCTAACTAATCTTGTCCTTTCCACCTTTTCTTGCTAAATGGCAGTGCGGTTTATGGCTCTGCATTTAATTTGTGACCCATCACTTCGTACAATGGGTCATAGAGTCATTTTATTTATTTCATTAGCAACGTCACAGAGTTAACAAATCTACTGCCAAAAGTAGGTAAAGTACATTGTTTATCATCTACATATTTACCCAATGTTTCCTCATCCTTTCTAAGTATAGCCTACAGCCTACAACTTGATTATTTGGATCAAAGAGTAGTTTGGAATTTCCATCCATTACATTGATGATTGGAAGGGTAGAAGGCACACTTCAAATGAGGTCATTATAGGCAATGGCAGTTTTTCTTCTCCCTTAAGATAGACATACTCCCAATTGATGCTAAAAAAAACTCATTAAAACAAAGCAGCAGGTATAGAGGGAGGAGTGGCATAGGGGACAATCTAACAGTTTCAGGGTTGAGATTTAACTTCAAGAACTGGCCTGAGAATAAAGGTAGACTTTTCAGTACTATCAGCAAATGTATTTCCCAAAACTCACACCTATATTTCCTTCCATTTCTATATTCAAGAAAGCATATTTTATCCGACAGTGTGCCAATAGCAATCTCCCTGAAATTTTTCAAAAACTGGAGACACTTGTTACAAATAATTGCTATAATTTCTACACAGTTTGATTTAAACTAGCAACATAATTGCACTTACATTTAATGTGGGCCATGTGCATTACCCACTGTGGCAGTGTGACTCAGTTGAAAAGAACAAAACTTGAGTACATAAACTTGAACTCTTCCAAATCACCACAACAACTTCCTAATGCTCAAGCACTCTTGTGCTTACTGATCTACATTGGATCCCAGTCCAGCAATGCCTCAATTTTAAAATAACATCCTTGTTTCAAATCACTCCTTAGTCTCATTACTGTTTTCACTGCTGGCCTAAGCTTTAGAATTTGCTTCTTAAACCTGTCTACCTGTATAGCTTCCTTTTATAAGATTTTGTTCATCAGTCTTATAAGCTCCTGCATGCTTTAGTGTCAAAATTTGTTTCACAATTCTCTTGACAGATGACTTGTAACATTTTCATACATCATACATGTTATACAAATTTAAGTGAAAATAAATATATGCAAACTGTGATTGTATGACATTTCAGTTCACTACTATTCTTGACTTTAATGTTGTTGTGTGCATGAGTGTGTAGTCTTTAAATAGGTAATGGATTGATCTATGAGTGTCTTAGTGATCCCTAGCTGATATTTTTCTAGCTAATATTTTAATCCAGGTGCTTTTAGACAGGTAAAGAAACTTATTCCATTTGTATGTTTGCACGTTTTTGGTTACCTACAGTTATGACAACAAATCTTGATCTCCAAAAGTATTTATACACTTTTTAAGATTTTAATTCCAAATGTGTTTCTTTTAATGAGAAAGAGGACTGCTATAGGGAAAAGGAATGTGAAATATCACTCTTTAACAATAACCGGAAAAATCCTGTGATGTCCATGGAATGTCACACCTGTAGAGAGCCAGGAAAATGTCAAACAGGAGGAGACTTAACAGGAAGAGAAGATGAGGGGGCTGATTACTCCCCACCCCACCAGTAGAAAGCCACCTCTTAGAAACACGTCTCTTTGACCCTTCAGGAATGTATAAAAAAAGGGCAAAAAACTGACTGTAACACTAGTCTGTGTGTGTTACTGGATGGTCCTTCTAGAGAATGGACTAAAGTACTTTGAGAGTCATAGTTTCATGAAAAGCCATTTTAAACACCCCTGGATAGAGGTAAAACAAAGTGAAGGATATTTCAGTCTGAGTACTGCCAGCCAGTTCAAAGGGAATTAGGACAAAGGAATTTAAATCAAATTACAAAATGAAGGATGTTGAAGTTGCTTAACTGACAAAGTGAATGCTACCATTGCCATCTAATAATGCTTGCACCATTTTTATATCTGCTTTCAATAATTCAGAGGCTGAGCCTCTTTTTACATTTATCTGTTTGGACTCAATTCTGACTTTTACTCCATGTGTTAGTTCTTCTTGCACTTAGTAACTAATAAATTCACTCTTTTTGTTAATGCAAGAAAGCCAGGTTAAATTGGCTCCTTTAAAAACATAAGTTGATTTGGCTCTGGGAGAAAGGCATCTGCGAGGGAATGGATCCTTCTGAAATTAATCTTGTTGTGACAAAGGTGGGCAAATAACCAATGGAAACCAGAGCTAGCTTATCCCTCTGTACCTAGGAGATTCATGATTTAGAGGATCCTGGAACTGTGTCAGATTGGGGAACCTTGTCTGGGGTCTGATCATAACGCCAGAAATCTACTTGTTTGATTGAAAAGAATTCTGATGCTTTCATTTGATGAGTCAACTGTGTTTATGAGTATTAAATGGATCTCACCAAAATAAGGAACTAAATAATTGAAATAATGTTGAAAACAGTTTCATTGGATGAAAAGTTAAACAAAGCTCAAATGAAACGAAGTGGAAAACAATAACAGAGTAGAATTTGCAAGAGGCCATTCGCATGAGATTACCAGGGATCCCTAGTATTTATATAGAAGTCAGAAGGCATCTGCATAAATAAACACGGTAATACAGATGTTGCTGCCTGAGGTGTCATGCTGATTTGAAAAACGTCACAAAAATGGAATTCTGCCATTATTTCTTCAGATTTTAATTATAGTTGGATATTTTGTTTCAAAATTGTGAAAAAGACTCTGAGTGCCCAATTTTCCCCTCCATGGAGGAGATGATAGAGGTGGCAAGGAAGAGGAACCATGAGGCAAGCTCAAATGTATATTTGTAAATGTAAATTCATAGCACGTGTTTGCTGTACCTACCTCATAGATAGGGGAATAAATATAATGTACAACAATGGGCCTGTCCACTAACTGGAGAGCTGCTAACAACCCCTCTGTGACAATTTCCAGGAGTTTCTGTGAGAATTAAGCAGCTGGCAGGCAGACTCCTCCAGGGATAACTTCCTGACACATGTGCATAGTGAATGTCCTACGTCAGCGAGCTGATGACCAACTAATCAGCAGCACCAATAGTGCCACCAGAACTCATGGCTAATGCTGGTATGGCAGAGGCCTAAGGATGATGATGGTGTGTTGGGTAGGATCACTGGGGCCACTTTACCACCTTGATTGACCCCATGCTGGAAAGCCCTTCCCTACCTCCCAGCCTGACTTCAAGGTGAGCATTAATATAATGTGCAGAAATAGCTAAGACCATGCATTTTTTATGGGATAAATGAAACAGCACCTTCCAGTGATCTCACGTGCACAATTAAATATCAAAATCTGGAGGTTACCCTGTAGTGGTATTTCATCGATATGTTCAGCATAAAAACATGGAAAATGGACTGAGGTTACATTTTTTTAACTGGTATCCACTAAATTTACCAAAGTTATGACTTGTCCATTTGAGTGCAAGTTTTTTTAAACCATGTGTTAAGTCTTAATTACTACCAATCAACATCTTTGCTAAAATTCTCTTTTATAAATGTGGAGGCTTATTTGTTCAAATTTTAGTTATAGTTGTTTACTTTGTTTAAAAAATGTGTAAAGGAGTCTGGGCATAATTTTCCCCTCCCTGGAGATGATGGCAGAGGTGGCAAAGAAGGGGAAATGATGAGGCAAGTTGGCTGTGAAACTCATACTGAGAAACTCATCCCTTGGTGTTACTTGACTAACTGCGAGGTGAGAAGGTCATTTCAGGGAAGTTTTTGACTTGCCAACAATTAAAGTCCATGAGTCATCAATTAGTGGCTACTAAAGGGCCTCAATTCACCACTTCCCCAATCACCTGCCTTCCTGCAAGGCCGGAAAGGTGGCTAGTTTCCTGATTGGGAATGCTCGGTGCCATACCTGCTGAGTTGGAGTGGTCCTCCAACTGCACCAATCTGAGGGTAGTTGAAGGCACAGATGGCCTCTGAAAGCCACTCTTGCTCTTGCCTCTGACCCCCAGCTTCCTGCAACCATCCCTCAACTCCGCAACAAGGAAAAAAAATCTTCATTGCTGGATCCCCCGAGCAGTACGCCTTGACTGACAGGCTTTGACCTTCTGACTGACAACCTCCGGCAACTCTGGTCACCTGTGTTGATGCCCTGTAATAGGTTGAAATACTCAGACTTGCCTGTCAGTTCTTAATGAATGAATTGGTGGATGATTGGATAAAGTTGTCTCACTGATGGTGTTGGCATGTTAGTTACTGCATGACATGCTCACCCCGTATAAATATGGGAAAATGTTACGCTGTCTCTTTCTCTCTGTCTCCAATGCCTCTGTCTTAATTCCCTGAAGTCTGTCTGTGTTTTCCTCTCAAATGCTGGCTTCACCTGATTTGGCATTGAATTCAACATTCAATTTCTATTTCCCTGTTCATTGATAATCTTTCTATCTGATTAAAGAGTTACACAATTGCTTGTCCTGTTGATTTGTCTGGAATGTTTTTGGGGAATCTTTAAATATAATTGCTTTTATGATTATATAATAAATAGCATAGTTCTGAGAACGTTGGTTACGCTTGCTGTCAAATTTAGGTTAATGTGAGCACTCGGCATATTATAACCCTGTAAGTGAAATGAGGCTTTATTTCAAACATAGCTTTTTATACTTAGAAGTGCCTGTGTTAAAGCTACCATTTGAATTCAACTTATTCATCTGTCAGTGTGACAACTGATCTACAATTTCATAGTTATTTCACTTTAATGAGCTGTTCTCTTTTTTGTTTCATGATTGGGATAAATAAAACGTTTTTTACAGTTTTTGAGAAGATTTGTAGCTCGGGTTGTGAATGAGGTTATAGACATGCTCGCCGAGCTGGTGTGTTTGGTTGCAAATGTTTAGTCACCCTGCTAGGTAATATCGTCAGTGCGCCTCTGGTGACGCGTCGGTGTTCTGTCCCATTTGTTATTTGTATGCCTCGGTTTGCTGGGGTAGTTGGTATTACTTCCGGTTTTAAAATAACATTTTTTATTTAGTTGACTTCTGTCTGATGAAGATCCAGATATCAAAATTCTTGGATCAGTTCTAAATTGGTTTCTCTTATCAAATATTCATTTGACAATTTACACAAGTTTTCCATATAACTTTGAGCTATATATGCAAATATGCCCAGCGTTTTCTGTAGCATTTTCTCTTAGTCTAACAATTAAATGACATAGCACTTCAATTATTTTACCTGTGTACTTCCCTGCAAGCTTGATGATGACAAGTGATTAATCTTCCCTTTGTTCCAGTGAAATTATTGGTCTGATCAGTGTTCTTAATTTTTCTTTGGAGCTTTGACCTGTCCTTTTGTGCTGTCTGTGACTCTCCATGTTCTTCAGCCACAGCCCCATCTCAAGAAATCTCTGACAACAGCGTATTTTATTTCATAACGACTTGATTTTTAGCATTGAGACAGCACCTTGGTATTATGGAGTAAACTGGGCATCAACATTTGAAGTATTATATATGCAGTTAAATGAGGAAATCCAGACGTTGCAGTTTGAGTTACCTACTCCTACACCTGCACAGGCTGCTGTATAACAGTAACTCACCAATTGCTTCAACTTTCAAGAACATGTAAGAGTGTGAAGCTGTTGTACATAGCAGCTACTTATCCAATAAACATGACAGCAAAAGTTAGAGTTAATATATTTAGGGTAGTATATTGAGATGTAACTTTTTTTTTAATTAACAGTCATAATTGTTGCCAAAATAAATCTCTCTGGGTCTGAAAATTTAATTTTAGAAGTGTAGAATTTAATTAGTGTGGCAATATATTTTTCCAATGTTTTTATGTCTCTTATTTTCTCCCTTTCTTTTTTCCCAAATGTTTATATTGCTTTCTATATATTCCTCTACATTTCAGTAAGGATTCTACAATCCTTCCTGTGATCTCACATCAGAAATTCTGTTCAGGACAGTAAACTGGATTTGACATCTAATGACAGCAAGTAAACAGTTCTCTGGGTGCCTATTAGAGTAGTGAAATACAACTACTGTACATTCGCCACTGACTGCAAATTCCAGAAAATAACATGATTCAAAATTCAATGGTTTCAATTTTTTATATCCCATCATCACACTTTTTAAAGAAAACTAGTACCAGTGGTAGTCCCAGAGGACTGTTTTCTCATAAAGCAGAGATAACTGGTGGTGACTTTTACCCGAGGGTCACCAAACCTCAGTAAGGGGCAAGGTCAAAAAGGCTAGACTGTTGTAGGTGACCTCAGCTGCTGTGAGAATTGAACCTGCACTGTTAGCACTCTGCATCAGAGACTAGGTGGGCCAGTCAACTGAGCTAACTAACTCCCTTAATTAAAGTATTTAAATAAATAAGGAGATAGTAGGAACTGCCGATGCTGGAGAATCTGAGATACCAAGGTGTAGAGTTGGATGAACACAGCAGGCCAAGCAGCATCAGAGGAGCAGGAAAGCTGACGTTTTGGGTCTGGAGCCTTCTGCAAAACATCTGCTGTGTTCATCCAACTCTACACCTTGGTATCTCAGATTCTCCGGCATCGGCAGTTCCTACTATTTCCTGCTCCTCTGATGCTGCTTGGCCTGCTGTGTTCATCCACTCTACACCTTGGTATCTTAAATAAATAAGGAAGTAGTTTGATTGCATTATGTGTATTCTAAACAGCACAACATGGTTACAACATAGATAACTAATAAAATACATTTTGAGGTGAGTTTTTGTGACATTAATCCATCCCACATTCTACACACCAGATGAGCCTGTCCCAGGTTCTGAGAATAATGTCAGTCATTGATGTGATGTTATGAAGTGCTGTTGAGCTGTTATTAAATGGCAGTTCATTTCTCCAAGATAGTCAAAGTTTCAAGTGGCAAATGATGACTTTGGTTACTATTGAACTGAATTAAAGTTGCTATCTAAGGAACAAGGAAATCAATAGAGTCTTAGTAGCAGTTAATACGGTTGATATCAGTTGTTAGAGAAGAGAATGAGAAGTTCTCCTTTCTCATCTCTCGCCATTTTCTTTGCACTCTGTTAGCTAATCATAATTCTTTTCTATCTTGAACAAGAAGGATGACAAGCAGATATTGGGAAAGTAGTGAGCTGTCAGGCAATATCACAGGATGGTAATTCTCATCCACGAGTACCTCACTTTTCATGTGATTCAGCACAATTATCTGGACGCTGAACAATTCTGAAACAAAGGGTTGAATTTTCCCAGCCTCTGTATGATGTGGGTAATTGTGAGTTTCTTGGAAACATGTCATGGGATCAGAAAAATGAGATTGTCAAAATTGAAGAAAAAGTCTGATTTTCCACCCAAGGTTTGAATGGTGAGATGAGAATCTCACTATTATGTGGTGAGAGGCCTATCTGAATGCACTAACTTCTCATTAGTACCTAATCTCACTTTGTTTTTATGCAGTTTGCTATTGCAGTTTGCTCCCATGCTGCAGAGAGAAACTAGACCACAACAATTTCCAGCATGAAAGTCAGAACAGGGACCTGGAAGCTTTGGTTTGCCACTTGCTGATCCGAACCTCTATCTTGGCTGGCAGTCCCCAACATCTCAGGGCTGTCTTCATGGACAGCAACTGCCTACATGGTCCCTAACCACAGAGGTTGGCATTAGATGCATACCAGCCTCACTGCATCATCATGGCACATCACCAACTCAAAGTGAGTACAGTTCTCCAGTTCAATACTGCAATTTAATGTGCACCAACACCTGACATTGAAGTGTTCCTGTGCATGCACCCATCTCAGAAATCAGAGTAGGGCGCATCTCAGGGCTCATTGCTTGTTTTCTCGGCACTCACTTTGCACCCACTTGGTTACTCACAGCATCTCCGCCTTTGCCATCTCATTGAGAAATTTCAGACTCTCAGTTGTTTGGTCTTGCCTTGCCATTTAGCACAGACACACAACTTGTTATGGTTGTCAACAGTGATCAGTCAAGTGGGTTGACATTGCCGTATGGCACCAAGCTACATCAGTGTCACGCCTAAGGAATGTGCCAGCAGCTTATGTAGTAAACACACTCGGCTGAATCTTGAGGGACTTCCACCATGAGGCCTGGTGAGATTTCTCGTCATATCTTATGAAACTTGCCTCATTAAATACTTACCCCACCCCAAAGGCATCCCTCATGTC
This sequence comes from Rhincodon typus, assembly GCF_021869965.1. Classification (NCBI taxonomy): domain Eukaryota; kingdom Metazoa; phylum Chordata; class Chondrichthyes; order Orectolobiformes; family Rhincodontidae; genus Rhincodon; species Rhincodon typus. The sequence continues at coordinate 40,009,624 of NC_063343.1, read as the reverse complement.
CAATTCTAGCCCCAAGTTACCATTCCCTGTTTCCTAGAACAACTTGTCACTCAGTGGATATCCTAGAATCTACTGGCATCCCTTGTGCCTGTGCCATCTTTAAAAGGCCATGCACTCGGACTATCACTGTCAGTCTGGAGCTGCCCTGCACTGTATTGACATTTGTGCCAGACATGGTGGACAGGGGTAAATTGGTGCCCTGTTTTGACCCTGGAGGTCCTGCTAGAAGGAGTGGTGCAGAGGCAGGACTTTCCCTTCTCCTGGGACCAGTAATGGAGGATGTAGCACCAAACCATGCCAGCTTGGCCCGAGGTTGCCATCCATTCTGAGGAAGAAGGTCTACGAGCCTCTCCACCCCACCTGTGTAAGTGCTGCTATGTCCTCTTCAATACCTGGCACTGCGTTGCCTACTCACTTGTTCCGGACTCCTCCCCACCCCCACCAACAGTAACAGCTGTACCACCCACTTTCATCTCCTGTAATACCTGCCTCTCTCTCACTCTAAGAGAAAGCAGCTCCCCCTTTAGGGCAGATGGAGCCTAGCCAGGTGTCAGTCTGTCTTAAAATAAGATCTTCACCCTTCATGTAGAGGACATTCTGGTTCTGACCACCGGAAGTGGCTGATTGACCATTTCCAAGCCCCTGCGCTTGTCTTGGAGGCTTGTAGTGCTGAGACTCCCTGACAGAGTGCTTGATGTGACTGAGGAATACTGACAGCCATTACATGCTCCATTCCTTTATGCATCTTTTAAATGGCAAGACAGAAGTAATGTGAGCCTTATATCTCTGGTTGAGGGGGCAAAGTGCAAATGGACAAGCTGGGACATGAATGCTGCGAGCATCCAGGGAGGCTCAGAGCGAGTGAGCATGAAGAAAATGAGTGAAGGGCCTGGAGATGCAGCTGGGTGCATGTCTCTGGTGCACAGTGCCCTTGCTGCAGCATTACAATGTTAGTTACCAGTGCAACCCAAGGTGCAGTATTGAAGTACAGAACTCTCCTGTACATTGACCGAAGATGTTTCATGAAGTTTCTTAGAGGCTGGCACATATCAGATTCCGGTGTTCGTGGACATGGTGTGCATGTAACCAGCACAATTAAAACGTGCTTTGAGATATTGGTGCCTGATGTTCAATATTGAGGCCCTTTGGAGTAAACAATGAGCTGGAAATCACCAGATACCTGCTTTGATTTCTGTGTTGAGAATTCTTGTTTAGTAAGGTCGAAAGCTGACTATTAATAAGGTGAACAATGCCGTCAACAAGACATTTAACAATTACTTCTTTCATTGGCAACTTCCCACTGCCAGATTTCTTGCCTGTTTCTGCCACATATCTCAGACCTCGACAAGATTTCAGTCACTGAATGTGCTTCAGTCAAATGGCCATGTCTGAAAGTCTAAGGGAATAGCCACCGGTCAAGATGAGTTTCTCTCCAATGTAACCAATGTCAGTGAAGGGCAGCATCTGACTCAGTCCAGGGGCTTGGACATTGTCAGTTCACCACCTGAGGAAGTAAGGACAAGAGGTTTCCTATCACTGCAGTCCAGGGAGAGGGCCATAGTCAGTCTGCAGCTTCAGTGTGACCAATCTGGGGATTAGTTGCAAGTTAGTCAAGGAGCTGTCCACAGGTCAGTCAGGGGTCTGATCACTCATCAGTCAGGTTGCAATTCACAAAGACAATCCAAGAAATCAAAGGCTGCCCAAGGGGACACAGCTTATTTTGTCTCATCTTGAACGATGTATATTTCACAGTTGCATCTCTTACTGTATTTCCATGCCATGGCATGTGCTGCACACATCAGATTAAACTCCTCTATGTCAAAGGTCCATGTATAGACATTCCATGGCCCTCATCTTTGGAGGTCATTCATGTCGCACTGTATCAAGAACTGTGCTCACCTGGCAATTCTGCGTGAAGTTAATGCTCACATTAATAACAACCTGTTCTTTTTCGATATTCCCTTCAGTGGGTCATTGGACCGTAGCCAATGGATTCAGGCACAGCAGGAGTCCTGGTGTAGGTGAGGGGGAATTGATGTGCCACAAGCCCAAGAGCAGCAGCAACTTCCAGCAGCTGCTGAACAGACTCCACAAGAAGATCCCCTCAGGATGTGGAGGAGGTACAGGAGGTCCAGAGTCTATTGTTCTCACTGTCACTTCCTCCAGGTGACTAAAGGTGCATTGCTATCACCAATGTTCCTGGGCCACTGTCACATAACTGTCATCTGCTGGAGAAGGACCCGTGACTTGAAGGAGCATCCTATCCTGAGGACCATGAAGGTGGTTGCTGCACAAACATTTTATGCAATTGACTGCTTCCAAGGACCATTGGAAACCTGTGTGTAATGTCAATCCTCAATCAATAAAGGTATCAGGGTTGGTACTGATGCAATTTGTGCCAGAGCAGTCAGCTTCATCTTGTTTTCCTGTGATGAGCTCAGTGCTGCAGGTTGGGCAGAAAGTTTTGCCCATCGAATTGGCTCTCCAGGTGCAGGATGCTATGGACTGTACACACATTGCATTGAAAACATTACATCAGAACGCAACCGACTTCATAAGAAGTGGGTTCAATTCCATCAATGAAAACGTCGTCTGTGATCATTGGTACCACATTCTAGAAGTCTGCATTCAGTGTCTTGGAAGGTGCCATGGTTCCGATGTCCTCGAGTACAGTCATGCTCCAGCTTCATTTCAAGGCCCAGATGTCTTACGTGAAAGACTATTGGGAGACATGGGTTACTTTCTGTAGCAAAGGCTGATGACTCCATTATTCAACCCGTTTACTGAGGCAGAATGTAGGTATCACACTGCCTGTTCTTTAAGTAGGGCCATTGTGGAGCAGGAGCTAAGTATCCTGAGGATGAGGTTCTGATGCTTAGATTAATCAGGTGGGTGGAGTCCTTCCTTACATTGAGATAGTGTAGGCCGCAAACCCCGAATACCAAGCCCCGGTGGTTCCATTAGCAGAACAAGGTGTGAGGAGGGAAGGATTTACAGAAACAAAACTCTAAACAAACATAATGGTAAAGCCACTCAGGACCTGGATATTTTCCACCTGGAAATGTGAAGGGAGAAATCTTTCTATGCTTTGAATGTGGGAAAAGATTTCAAACATCAGGGTAACTGGGCAAAGCACAGAGGCACACACCAGTGGTTCAGTTGTACCAACTGTAGAAAGAGCTCAAGGCAGTTGAATCCTGGAGTGGTGGTGGGGCTTCGGTTGCAGCAATGGTGGAGTGGGGAGTCCTGGCTGCAACAGGCCTGGAGAGGGAACTATGTTCGATTGATTGATTGACTCTGGTTGATGAAGATGAACTCTATTTTAGTTCTTTCTTTTACCTCAAAATGGTGTTGGATTGTGACGACAGAGCACTTTTCACTGTTTCTCCCCAGATATATTACAAAATCATAGAATCCCTACAGTGTGGAAGCAGGCCATTTGGTCCATCAAATCCTGACCCTCCAAAGAGCATCCCACCCAGACCCACATTTCCCATGGCCACCCACCTGTCCTACACATCCCTGGACACTATAGGAAATTTAGCATGGCCAATCCACCTAGCCTGCATGTCTTTGGACAGTAGGAGGAAACTGGAGCACCTAGAGGAACCCTGCACAGACACATAGGGAGAATGTGCAAACTCCACACAGACAGTCACCCAAGGCTGAAATTGAACCTAGGTCCCTGCTTCTGCAAAGCAACAGTGCTAACAGAGCCACTGTGCCAACAGCTGAGCACTGTGCCATCCCTTGGATATATGTGACAGTTAGTTTCAATCGATGTGACTCAGATAGAGTGATCAATCATTGATCTATTGTAGTTCTAAAGGCAGGTAGATCCTTTCTGTTCCCAGAAACAAATGCAGCTTTTTATTTTTGTTTTTTTCTTCACTTTGTTTGCTAAGGTTCAATTAACACTGATAATTTCACCACATTTGAAAGCTTTCTGACATGTGATGCTTTCATATTGAACAAGATGTTATGGGCATTAGGGAAAAAATAGCGTTCCCTTAGACAGGGTTCTAACATGGTCTGGTGCTAAGGACAGATACCCTGTGCAGCTTGATTCTTGTAGCTACATCAGTTGATCAGAACAGTTCAAAATAGCAATACGTTTACAATCGTAGGATTCTATTTGTAATGAAGAGTTACCCATGCAATATGTGTACCCTCAGAAACTCTTTTTTGCTTCCCTGTCACTGTGTGCACTGTAAAGAGCAAGTCAAGGCTGGCAGTGATCAACTATGTGCACTGCTGGCTTCTGAACGTGGCGACGGCATCAAAAGTCCTGGATCGTCCTGCCAGTGCCAGGTACTTCTGCTACAGGCAAGTGCAAGATAGCATGAGAGTGGGCACAAGAGAGCTTTTCCACATTAATTAGAAGGAAATCAGCATAAACTTGCATAAGAGAATTCGCCAGATTGAATGGAGAGAAACCCTCCATACAACTGCCCAAAATTTACAGTGAGCCGATTTTTGGTCAAATTCAGCACATACATCTATTAAGGATTTTGTGTCTGAGTTTTGTGAGTTGTGGGAGGCAGAATGGACAGACCCAATGCTGCCAGTGATGGTGAAGGTGCCACAGGCCTTGAACACTTTACCTCAGGCTCCATCTGGATGTCACTGGGGACATGAATGGCATCACTCAGTTGGCGTTGCCTCAAACAGGTGACTGACAGTTGTTTGTCAAAATAAACAACTCAAAATTTCCCTATGGACATGTGAAAATAACAGGAGGGAATTCTATGCCTTTTTTCAAATGGAAAGATCCCTCAGAGCGCAAGGGATGCTTTGCACAGCTCAACCTGCTCCTATCAATAGCAGTAGCACATATGTGAACCACAAGGGATTTCAGTCAATCAGTTTGTGCAATGAACATTCAGTCCACGATCACCAGTTTTCCGCCAGTTAAAGTTAAAAGCTACCTTTGTGTTTTCAGGTCGCTTGTTTGATTTCCCAGGACAACTAAGACAAGGAAAAACCTCTTGAAATAAATAGAGAATGCTTCACTCATTGGAGAAAATAGTAAAGATTTTAGAATAGACTTTTCACTTTAGACTCAATCGATGATTTGAGCTCAAAATTGCACTAGATCTAAGAAGTTTTTTTATTGTTGCTGTTGCTTAAGTTTCCATCCAAACTTATTTCCATATCCCAGAAAAGTAAAATTGCCGTGACCTGGCCCAAATGTATTGTGTTTAAGAGTGTAATTTTTATTGCATTTGAAGTATTTGCTTCTTTCATATTTGAGTATATGCATTGTGCAGTTTTATTGAGACAGCTAAAACGGATTTATCATTAAAAAGAGATATTTTTAATTAGTGTCTAATCTACCACCTGTGATTTAGGAGCAAGCACATTAATTGGCATCTTAACAACAAAAGTTTAATTTAAACAGAGCGCTACAAATAGGCACAATTAGCAACAACTCACCATGGTGACTTCATTTGAACTAAGAGCACGGTCAGTTTTGTGGATGTGGCTGTCTTTCTTCATTTTTGGCACATTGCAATGAAGATACCTGTGCAACTGAATGGAAACTATAAAAAACATAGAAATTGCCAAAGAAACTCAGCAGGTCTGGTAGCATCTTGTAGACAGCAACAGAGTTAACATTTCAAGTCCAATGTGACCTCTTCGGAACTTCAGTTCTCCAGTGGGAATAAGATTGCTCCTTCAACCTTGCAAGGAGTCCTTTGAACATCCCAGTGTGGCTTTGCCTGAGCTTCCCATTTCATTTCAAACTGCTCCATCCAACATTAATTTGGCAATGAAGACCACTCCCTTAGGCCATCATCAGGCTCGTACCCAAATTACTGTGTCTTCCCTCTCCCTTTGGCATTGTGCTCACTGGCATCAAGTAGAAGATGATTGTATCAAATGCTCATGAGGCCTGTGAGTTAATGTGCCAGGCCTCATGCTCATTAGTCCATGGAGGATAGCTGACTGCCCTAAATCCTGCATAGATTTTACTTTCATTCATGTGTTGAAATATTTGCTAGTAAGGGCACAATTTCTTGACCGTTCCCAATTACCTTTGAGAATCTGGTAAGCTGCTTCTTGACCAGATATAGTCAGTATGGTATTAAACTTCCAAACTGTTGTTAGTAGTTCCAAGATTTTGACCCAATGACTTGTAGGAATTTTTTTATTTGTTCATTGACTTTGGGCATCGATAGCTAGGCTAGCATTTATTGCCCACCCCGATTATTCTTGAGAGGGTGGTGGTGATCTGCCTTCTTGAACATCTGCAGACAATGGCATTTAGTTCATCTGCAGCACTCTTGTGGAGTTTTGGGACTTTGACCCAAAGACATCGAAGGAGTGGCAATATTGTTCAAAGTCCAGATAGCATGTGGCTTGGAGGGGTCTTACAGATGGTTGTGTTCTCATTCATCTTTATCCTGAAATTTTAGGTGGTACAGGTCATGAGTTTGAAAGATGCTATCAAAGTTTAGTGATGAGTTGCTGCATTGCAGAGTACATTACTGCCACTATGCTTTGTTGGTGGAGGATGTGAATGTTGAGGGTGCTGGTCAGGGAGTAAATCAAATGGACAGCTTTCTCTTGGATGGAGTTAATCTTAATTCTTGAGGGATAACAGTGTACTTCTGAATCAAGATAGTGTGTGACTTGCAGAGGAACTTGGAAATCCGAGTGTTCTCAGGTGCACTTACCTTTCAAGGTGGTAACTGTTGTGGATTTGAGAGGTGCTGTCCGAATGGATTGCTGGGTAATTTGGTTGCATCTTGTAGATGCCACACACTGCAGTGATGGTGGTAGTGGTGGTTGGGCAGGATGGCGGAGGAACGGAGAGAGTGCATGAGGATGTGATGTCACTGTTTGTGTCTAGAGAATGAGAAGAAGAGCCAGCCCAGGAAAAGGAGAATGCAGATCACGAGTCAGTGATGCCTGTCAAAGGTCACGGATGAACCAAGTTTACTCATCTTCGTTGACTGCAGTTCTTCTACACTTTTGTTTAGAATGAGATCGTTTTGCCATTGAAAAAGTGCCCTATTTAAGTGTGGGTGGAGCACTGAAAAGGCAAGAAGGGGAATTAACTATTGTATCCTGCAGTATCTGAATAGTCAAGATCATTCTGATTGTTTAATAATTTCTGCTGAGGAAAATAAATGATAATATTAAGATGGGATGTTCATTCAACATCATCAATAAAGTAATCAAATTTTACCCTTTTTGAATTTTCTGTTATTACCTTTCTCAGAATAAAAATGCTTGTCACACATTTGTTGTAATCATAGTCTATTATAAGACTACAGCTTGCACTGGATTACTTATAACAAATGCTACAGTTTTTTGAATCTTTCCCTTAAGGCACTACAGGGTACATGCATATTTTCTGCTTTCTAGGTTATTGCTTTTTTTTGGTGCTTTTCCATTTACACATTCCTCTCAGGGGCAGAAGGCGGAATCAACCTCTTAGAATTGCAATGGATGTACGTTTATGATTGTCTGATTGAGAGCTAATCTATCAATTTCCATTCAAATTGTTTCCCTCTTTGGAAGTGTTGTGAAAGTCCTTTATGATTCATTTATGAATTTGGTACATATTTCAATGAACTTATGGAGCTCCCAGATCCATTCAATTCAAAGAGCTTCCATTTTAATTGTTTACTTAATTTGCATTTTTGAGTCCTTTAGTCAAAGGAATGCAATTGAACAAGTGATTGAAGGTTCAGAGGCTAATTATGCTGCCAAGTACTTGAAAAACTTGGCAGATCTGGCAATATCTGTGGAGGGAGAAACTTAGTTAACATTTTGAGAGCAACGTGACACTTTTTATTACACCTTTTCAGCACCTGGAATATGTTAGGCTTGATTTAGGTGTGAATTGGTATGTCATGAAGGTTAATTGTTATTGCTGCTTATTTGTTGTTTGGTGGTTCCTCTGATTTGAATATTGTTCAGTTTTAAAAATTCCTCATATGCCTTTTTGGCAGTGATGCACATTTTAAAGCCCCATTATTTAAATCTGTATAATCGGGTCAGTTTAACTTCTAAGGAAACATGCATTTTATTTTGAATTACATTGTGAGTTTTGTTTTGTTTTTATCTGCACAATAAAAATTATGTACATAATAAAGGCCACATTAGAATAAAAATGATCCAAATTTTCAGTTTGGCTCAGGTAACTAATAACTGTTAATAATAGAGTCAAGCATAGATTTACAAGGATTATAGCAAAGCTGGAAGGTAATAACTAGTAGGACAGACTAAACAGATAGGCTCTTTATTCAAAACTAAAGGCTGGAGGTGACCTAATAGGAATCGTGAAAATGACGAATGGATTTGACTGGACAAATGTGGTAAGGTGTTTCTACTTAGGTGACTCTCCTGAACTCATGGACATAAATATAAGATGGTCATTCAGGAGAAATGTTTTTACCTGAGGAAAAGTGAAATTGGAATTTGCTACCATGTCGAGTAGTTAATAAAATCATTGATGTATTTAAAGGTCAACTGGCTAAGTACATCAGGGAGAAAGAAAGTGGGGATCTACAGTTAAAGTTAGATGAAGTAGGGGAGGGAGGATTTGTATAGAACGTTGAATGCTGGCATGGACCTGTTGTGTTGAATGACCCTGTTCTGTGCTATAAATTCTATGTATGTAAGAAAAGGTATCAATAATAAGATAGCATCTGACACTCATTCCAATGTTTTTCAATATTCCTGTTACTTCCTCAAGCCAAGTATACTTGAAAATAACATAATGTATTACAGATACAAACATAGTAGACTTTAAAGAAGTTTAAAATATTTGAATTTATATGGCACCACTTAAAGTTAACTTGCACTTTTTACACAAGGAATAGGGGTAACAGATGGGGCTCACTGCTGTTTTGTTGCAGAGGAATTGTGTAAGGACTTTGGGATAGTGTCCAGAGGAAAACCAACGAGGGTGTACCCTGAAATGTATGTTGCATTGGCAGGCTGTCCGTGAACCTGCCGTCACTGTCAAGGAGTGTGAAGGGACCTAGCACAAGGTTTCCACAGAGTAAGGACCCCACATTTTGTGAATGGATGTGGTGGCCATCTCCATGGGACCATTGCTATTCACAACATGGTGTCTGATGTCTCCACTTCCATTGCCTCGCATGGAGAAGCCATCCACTACCTGGCTGCTGGAAAGAAGTTCAGATACAAGAGCAGAAATTTGAGATAGGAACAAAGTAACAACAGGGCCCCTCAAACCTGCTGCACATTTCAGCATGATCATGGCCGGACAGGTGCTTATCTTTGTTTCCCACCTCATATCCCTTGATTTCCTGAAAGACCATAACTTTGCACATCTCAGCATTAAATATGTACAATGGTGGAGCATCCAAAACACTCTGGGGTTAGGGATTCCAAACACTCACAACCCATTGAGTGAAAAAATTTCTCCTCATCTCAGTTTTAAATAATTGATGCTTTCTCCTGTCTCTACATTCCCAGAAACAATTTCCCAATGTCTACTCAGTCAAGTCCATCAGTATTATTTTTTTTAATTCATTCAGGGAAGTGGCTGGACCTGTATTATTGCACATCCCTAGTTGCCTTCAGAAAGTGGTGGTGAGCTGTCGTCTTGAAATATTGAAGCCATTTAATGTAGATACACCCAAAATGCCATTGTGGAGGGCATTGTATTTCCAATTCAGGATAGTGAGGGGCTTGGTGGGGAATTACAGGTGGTGGTGTTCCAATGTATCTGCTTCCCTTGTCTTTCTAGGAGGATTTGGAGGGTGCTGCCTGAAGAACCTTGGTGAATTTCTGCTGTACATCTTTCAGATGGCATACACTGTTGGTACTGAACATTGGTAGTGAAGGGAGTGATTGTTTGTGGATGTAATACCAATCAAATGGGTTGCTTTGTCCTGGATGGTGTCAAGCTTCTTGAGTGTTGTTGGAGCTGCATTCATCCAAGCAAGTGGGGAGTACTCCATCACGCTCCTGACTTATGCTTTGTAGGTGGTGGTCAGGCTTTGCGCAGTCAGGAGGTCATTTGTAAGCACCAGGATGTTGATAGTGGGGATGAAAGGGATCAGTGATTCTAATACCATTGAATATCAAGGGGTGATGCTTAGATTCTCTCTTGTTGGAGATGGCCATTGTCTGGCACTTGTGTGACATGAATGCTACTTAGCACTTGTCAGCCTAAACCTGGACTGTGTTCAAGTCTCGCTGCATTTGGAAACGGACTGCTTCAGTATCTAAGCAGTGTTGTAGCTATACTGGAACAGTTCAGCTAGGGGTGCAGCAAGTTCAAAGCACAGACCTTCAGTACTGTTCCCGGAATGTTGTCAGGGCTCATAGCCTTTGCAGTATCCATTACCTGCAGCTATTTCTTGGTATGACATGGACTGAATCAAATTGGGTGAAGACTGGCATCTGTAATGCTGGGGACCACTAGAGGAGGCCGAGATGGATGATCCACTCGGAGTTTCAGGCTGAAGTTTATTGCAAATGCTCCAGCCTTCATTTTTGCTCTGATAACATGGGTTCCTCCATCCTTGAGGATAGGGATATTCGTGGAGTCTCCTTCACCAATGAGTTGGTTAATTGTCCACCACCATTCATGACTGGATAAGGGCAGGACTGCAGAGCTCAGATCTGATCCGTTGGTTGAGGAATTACTTAGCTTTGTTTATTATTTGCTACGTATGCTGTTTGGCATACAAGCAGTCTTATGTGGTACTTTTATCTTTAGGTAGCCCTTTTGTTTCTTCTGGTATGCTCTCTTACACTCTTTATTTGACCAGGGTTGATTGCTTGACTTGATGGTAATGGTAGAGTGGGGGATATGCCAGACTGTGGTTTGTTTCATTATAATTCTGCTGTTTCTAATGGCTCACAGTTCCTCAAGGATACCAAGAGGTGCTCGATCTGTTCAAAATCGATCCCATTTCACCTCGCGATTCTGCCACACAACACAATGTAGAGTATTCTCAATATGAACACAGGATTTTGTCTCTACAATGAGTATGCAGTAGTCACTCCTGCCATTATTGCCATGGGCAGATGCATCAACGTAGGCAGATGGGTGAGAATGTTGTTAAGTATGTTTTTTCCCTCCTGTTGGTTCCCTCACCACCTACTGTAGACTCAGTCTAGCAGCTATGTCCGTTAGGACCAGTCAATTAGTAGTGCTGCTGCCGGGCCCCTCTTGGTGATAGACATTAACGTCTCCCACCCAGAATGCACTTTGTGCCCTACTGCCCTCAGTGCTTCCTACAAGTGGTTTTCAACACGGAAGAACACTGATTCATTACCCAAAGTGGGGAGAGACTATGGCTGAGGTGGTGCTGTACATGGTAATCAGCAAGAGATTTCTGTGCCCGTTTTTGACCCAATACCATAAGATTTCATGGGGTTCAGAGTCGATGTTGTGAATTTCCAAGGCCAACTCTCTCCGGACTGGATACCACTACACTGCCACCTTTGCTTGTCTGAGCTGTCAGTGGGACAAGGGATGATGATGGTGATGATGTTTTCTGGGACATTGTGTGTAAAGTATGATTCTGTGAATAAGTCCGCTATTCTTCAGTAAGGTAGCCTCTCATTCATGTAAACACCAGATATAGATGCAATTTACACAGCCTATTGCATGACAATATTGTCAGTGAAGCAACCAATCTAAAGGACCTTCACTGTGCCATCACCAAGGCAAGTGTATGGAAACCAAAACTCTGGACATTGCTCACATATTTTGGTGCAGTCACCAAATTGTGGCAACATTTCTTTATACCCAAATTTCAATCTCCTTGCAATAAAGGCTGATATGTGATTTAACTTCCCAATTGCTTGCTTATCTGCAAATGAACTTTGTATACCTTTGTACAGATACACCAAAATCTGTCAATATTATTTTTTAAGTTTCATGCCCTTTCAAAAGTGTGCTTTTTTCTGTTATTTATATTAAAGTGACTGAACACAGACCTGCCCACAATGTGTACAATGTTGTTTCCCACTCACTGAACCTGTTCATATCTCTTTGCAGTCAATTTGCCTGAACCATTCATGCAAGAACAATTTGCTGCAATGGATGCTAGGCTTCAGCTACTGGAGCTGTGTTCCATTCAATAATTTGCCTCCAAGCTCATTGCTGGAATAGCTGAGGTGCCTTGCCTCGGCGTAGCACTGTGGAGCAGAAATATGTTATCATTTCACAGGATGATAGCATTGACCCTCCTACCACAGCCAGAAAGCTCATATTACTGCCACCGATGCTGACATGATGCATTCTGAAGCCCATGCTTCAAGGGCCAGAGGATAGCCTCCAAGGCCATGTGCAATCTGTGAGTGTAGGAACTCTTCCCTCAGCCATGCTGCAGCCTCTCAGGTCGTGCTGTTTAGCAGTACAACAGTCAAAGGCACCATAAGGCAGATACTGAGGGGACACCGAGGCGCACAGGGGTTCAAGTGTTTATTTGAGTTTCATGTTCTGAATTCTGACAGGTCCAATATTCCTGTCCCCTGGAGTATTGCATCTTTTTGGCTCTTTCTCACGTGTGATTTCTCGCTCTCTCGCACTCTGTCTTTATCACTGGCAAGCTCTCCCTCTCGTCCATCGGTAGAGTGCCATGAACAAAGACAGAAAATAATCAGGAAAGCTAATGGAATGCTGGCCTTTATATCTGGAGGACTGGAATGCAAGAATATCCCATGGCCAATGCCGTTGTTTCAACGTAAGGCGTTATGGTGGCTCAGTGATTAGCATTGCTGCCTCATAGTGCCACGGGCAGGGCTTGATTCCAACTTTCGGTGACAGTCTGTGTGGAGTTTGCTTACTTTCTCAGTGTCTGCATGGGTTTCTGCTGGGTGCTCCAGTTTCCTCCCACTGTCCAAAAATGTGCAGGTTAGATGGATTAGCCATGGTAAATTTGGGGTTGTGGGAATAGGGTGGAGGGCTATGTCTAGTTGGGATGCTCTTCAGAGGGTCGGTGCAGACTCAATGGGCCAAATGGCCTCTTTCCACACTGTATGGACTCTATGATGCAGAAGTTATGCTTGGGCTATAAGACTGGGCACCACACCTGAGGAAGGATATATTGGCCTTGGAGGGAGTGCAATGTATACTTCCATGAATGATGCCTGGACTTCAGGAGTTAAGTTATGTGGAGAGATCGTACAAATTAGGTCTGTTTTTATTTAGAATTTAAAAGATTAAGGGGTGATCTGATCAAAGTCTTCAAGATATTAATGGAAAATACTGGGTATATAATGATAAACTATTTCCACTGGTTGGGAATTATAGTTGAGGGGCATAATCAAAAAATTGGGGCGAGTCTGTTCAGGAGAGATATTTGGAAGCAACTTCTACACACAGAGGGTGGTAGATGTTTAGACTTCTTCCACAAACAGCAGTGGATGGGCAGTTGTTAATTTTAAATTGAGATAAAATTTTTTTGTTACGCAAAGGTATTAAGGGATATGGACCAAAGCCAGGTATTGGAGTTAGGCCACACATCAGCCATGATATCACTGAATGGCGGAACAGGTTTGAGGGACTGAATGGTCAACTCCTGTTCCTATGTTCGACCCCTGCCCTCTCCCTCTTACCCCCACCCACATTCTTTCTCATCTGTCTGCCTTTGGCCCACCAATACTCTCTCTCTCTTTCCTATCAACGTAACTTGGTTTATTTGGCCCACCCTCTCGACCACTGTCCTGGCTCTCTCAAGCCCTCCTGATTGCACTCTCACCCACTCTTCCACTCACCTACCAATTAATGCTGTGCCCACTCTCCTGCCCTCTCACCTGCTCAGTCCCCAGCTGTCTGCTCTCTGGCTGCCCACTGCCTGCCATCCCACTACACCCCCATATACTCCTGCTCACCCTGCCCTTCCTTCCTCATCCCCTTCCTTTCCCTCCCTCCCACTGTCCTTGGATTCCCTCCGTACTGCTACCTGCCTCTCTCCATCTCTCCCACCGCTCCACCTTCCTGCACTCACTCACCATGCTCCCCACACCTTTACTCTCTCATTCCCCCTTGCTGTGACTCGCATTTATCCTATGCCCTCTCACCTGTCCAACCCCTCACTCGCTCTCTTGCTCACAAACTGTGACTGTTGGGTGAACCCTTCTTGGTGAAAATCTCACAAAGACATGCGGCACAGAAAGAGGCTGAAACCCAGAAAGCTGGGCATGACCTCAGGTCTGAGAGAGGGACAGAGTTTGCTCCAAAATGGCACCATTTGTGCCAGGTAATGACTGCAGTAAACAATCTTAAAACAAATATTGTGATACTGAAAGACATATCTGTTTTTATTAACTTAATGACATTACAATTTAATTTGTTTTAAAGTCACGATAGTCTTACCAGACCATAAGGCTGCTGTCTCATTAGAAAGAGATGATTGGTGGTGGTTTAACATAAGGGGCACCACTCCTCATGTCAGGGGAAAGGTTGAGAAGGAGAGTCCTTCGTGGTACCCCCCCTTGTTGTGGGAATTGAACCCACACTATTAGCATCTTCTTTGCATTACAAGCAAGCATCAGCCAACTGAGCTAACTGACCTCTCAAATCAAATCTGAAAGGGGAAATGTTAAATGCAGCTCCCTGTATGAAAGAACTGTGTGACTCTTCGTGAGAAATGCCACAGAGAGCTGTGAGGTTTTAGAAAAGTGACATTTGTAAACATGGTTATAAAGAAGTTATGCTGAAACTTAATAAAATGCTGGTTAGACCAAAGTACGGCATGCAGTTCTGGTCACTACATTATAGGAAGGATGTGATGGCACTAAAGGGGGTGCAGATGACATTTACTGGGCGGAAGGGTCTGAGCTGTAAGGGAAGTTTGAATAGGCTGGGGTTGTTTGCCTTGGAGCAACAAAGATTGAAAGGGAACTCTGTTATAGGTGTATATGGTTTTGAGGGGCATAGATGGGATGGATAGGAAGGCCTTTTTGCTGTTAATAAAGGGGTCAATAACCAGGGGCTACAGATTTAAAAGTCAGAAGATAAAGAGGAAAGATGAGGAGGATGTTTTTCATTCAGCATGGTGGGAGTGTGGAACTCATTGATAGTTGAGTCAGAAACTCTTGTGACATTTAGATATTCACTTGCACTGCTATAGCCTCCAGGGCAACAGGCCAAAAGCTGGAATTTGGGATAAGCGTAGGCAGATATCTGTTGAATGGCATAGACACAGTGACTCGAATGGCCTCCTTCAGTGCTGCAAACATCTTTGAGCAGTCCAAAACCATGATCAGTAAAGTCCAGGTGAAATATATCCCTTTAAAATGTAAGAACAAGCCAATCAGTAACGACACACCTGGGGTGAATAAAGGATTGAGTAAAATTGAAACTGAAGAATTGATACACTGTATCCATTTTAAACAAAGGAAAAGATGAAGAAAGGGAATATACAATTAGGAGATAAGTCAAAGCTTTCAAAAGGTCCTTGATTTCATCATAAGGTCGGAACATTTGTAGTCTGGGGACAAGTAACAGAATGGAAAGCAAGCTGGCTGCAAAATGAATAATAGGTTAAAGATAGTTTATCCAGACTGTTATTCATCATTTACAGAAATTATTTTGACTCAGGAATTGGACGTACAATTTGAAAATTTGCAGGTGACATCAGTTTGGAGGTTGTAGTTAGTGCATAGGAAGACTACAACAAAATATAAGAAGGAAGTGGTTAACAGGGCTGAGGAGTGAGTGGGCTGTTTGATGCCTCTCCTGCCACTGGTACATTACCAGTGGAGGTGGATAGGTGATGGGCATGGCACTCCTACAATGCCACCTAATGTTACACCTGTCCTGCCTGCCAGCTTCTCCAGGCTTCATTGCTGAGTGAGAATTCTTCAATCTGGCTGAAGACCCTTGCTGGTTCATGCTCACAGGAGTCCCTGGAGAAGGCACTGCTCTGGATCAAGCACCAAATTAGAACAAATCTCTGTTCAGAAACCTAAGAGAGCTTTGTGAGTGGCTGTCAATGTGATGAATGGTGAATGTTGTTCCTTCACTACTGGTGCAAAATCTGTAGGATTAGTAAATTTGCAGAATGAGCATATAATTGACAAATGAACTAACATGTAAATAACTGGGAAGCTGTTCATTTTGATCAGAAGAATTGAAGGTGATAATTTCCTTGAAAGTTATGAAGGTCAGTAATAACTGTGCAAGTGAAGTGAATAGATTTTCAGTGAGTTAAAAATCAGCTGCAAGTATCTATATAGGGCAGAGGGACAAAAAACCTTGGATGTCCAGAGGTATGTATCACTAAAAGTAGCAATGCAGGTGAAAAGTTATATATATATAAAAGAAGACACTAAGGCCTAGATATTTGTGGCTGACACAGACAGTGGGAGGATGGAATTTTCCTGAACCAGTGATTCCACCACTATCCTGGGGTACCTGTCTACCTTTTAGAGTTGGGGATGTGAGCATGAGGCTTGCTTTTGAGGTCTGTCATTAGATGAGAATATTGTCAGCTCTTAATAAGTTAAACAGTGCAGATCAGACTAAAGCACTCAGCGTCCCCATTCCTTTTCAATTTCTGATCCCACGTCACCCACCCTCACCCTCTATTGTCCCTTCCATCTCCACCCATATCCAATCTGAACACCCTGTTCCCCTTTCACCCAATTCTGGCTACCAGCACACACCTACCGCTGCTCATCATTATAATTGCACATGACAATCTCTTCAAATGCCCATAAAAATGTCAAATGTAAAGAACCTTAGCCTAGTAAGCTATTATACAAAATAACCTTCCAGTGCTGACTGTGGATGAATGTCTTCCCGCTTCCAGGTCACAGTTCATACCTTGTTCTATGGATGTGTCTGGAAGTCTTCCCGATAGTGGCCAACTCCATGAAGATCATTGGGAATGGAGCTTGATATCATTAAACGAATGCCAACAACTGCAAACGACAGGAGCAGGGGTCACAATCTGACCTTTTTTCTGTGCCAGTGAAAATAACCAGTTCCAGGGATGGAAACAATACTTCCAGATCTGGGAGCCTGCTACTACTTTTTTTCCTGGCCCCACCCCACTTCCATTTTAGTTTGGTACCATGAAAATCCAGTCTAAGGTTCATCTGTAGAACGATAGGATTGGAAATTGTGGAAGAAGCTATATTAAACATGTGTAGTACCTTTGTTAGACCACACTTGGAGTACTGTGAACAGATGGTCTCCACATTACGAAAATGATACAGAAGGCTGGTTAAGGTGAAAAAATATTAATGAGAACTGAAAGCTTGTGTACAAGTAGAAAGATTAAACAGGTTGCAGCTATTCTGCTGAAAGTTTCATGAAGGGGTTTTCTAGTGTAGATTTAGAGAAGATATTTCCACTTGGGGGCAAGACCAGAACTAGATAAGAGCCAGCAGTGTTAGATACTTAATAAATAGGGAATTCAGGAGAAACTATTTTACCCACAGAATGGTTTAGGATGTGGAATTTGCTATCACAAGCAGTGACTGAAGTAAATTGTTTATGTGTATTTAACGAAAACCAGAAAAACATAGGAGGGAGAAAGTAATAGAGGGATATGCTGTCGAGATATTATAAAGTTCCAATCCGGGTCACACACCATCCTGACTTAGAACTGTATCACTGTTCCTCATTGCTATTTGGTCAAAATCGTGGAGTTTCCTTCTTAACAGCATTGTGGGTGTCCCTACTCCCTAAGGATGGTCATTGTCCAAGAAGGCAGTTCTGAGGAAGGGTCACCGGACCCAAAACGTTAACTCTGATTTTTTTCTTCACAGATGCTGTCAGACGTGCTGAGCTTTTCCAGCAACTTCTGTTTTTGTTCCAGTTCACCACCACCTTTGATTTGATTTGATTTATTGTCATGTGTACCTAAGTACAGTGAAGAGCTTTGTTTGCAAGCAATACAGGCAGATCCAAGGCAATTAGGGATGGGCAATAAAAGCTGACCTAGCCAATGATGCCCACATCCCATAAGCAAATTAAATAAATAAGAGGAAAGGAAATCTAATTGTGCTTTGCTGGTCATTGTTTTATAACTGATTATGAGTCGTGGATGAAAGGTGGAAGGTGGAAGGCAGAAGCCATTCTGTTTTGTTCTGCCATTCTTCATTGTACTGAGTGTATGGCAAATACAGTGCAAGAGGATTGCTTTTCATTTCATCTGCTCTTATTATGAAAGTGATTGTCATCCTTGGTGAAAGTTGAACTCCAGTCCTGAAGTTTGGAGAAGTAAACCTCTCATACTTTGATGTCTCATTAACAGCCAATGATATGTTTTAAGTACTATATTAATAATTTGAATTAATGATATACATGTGCTTGCAACTCCCACACAGCACTGTGCATATATTTTCAAATTTCAAACAATCACAAGAGATCATAAAAACGAAATTTAAACTTCAAATTATAATCTATTTTTCATCATGACCTTGTATAAATTTACATGGGCATCTGATACTAACCATATTTGTTTGGACTGAGTGTATTGGAAGTTAATTTACGAAATTAAGTCAATTATTATGTATAATATTTTCTGAAATTTCTACACCCACCATTTTTAATCAGTCAAACAGCAGCTCATGCTTCTTAAATTCTGGATGTTTTGGTCTCCCATCCTAAAGAATGATCAAGGCCTCGACAGATGGATCGATAGGTCATCCTACCTGTTCCAGTTGTCTTTATTTAATGTCCATAATTATATTCTGCTGAACTTATGCATGATACCAAATATATGAAGTGACCTTCCTGTATTAACATTTGTATCTCTGAATTGCCCCTTTTACTACAGTTTCTGCTGTTTCAGAACTATTTTATTTAATGGTACCATGAGAACAAATACTTTGTACAGAGCCCTCTTTCTCTTATTTGACATGTGGCATCACTTCCGGTAATATGAGTAGGAACAAAAAATTTAATTTAACAATTGTCATTCGGAGGTTTTAAGACTTATTATGTAATGCATATGTACAGAATAAGGGGATATTCATTTGAAACACAGATATAAAGGGATTCCTTGTCCCAGGGTAGTGAATGTCTGGAATTCTCTACCCCAGAAACTTGTGGAGGCTAGATCATTGAAAATATTTAATGGGGAGATAGATACATTTTTGAAATCTTGGGAGTTGAGGGCTATAAGGAGCTGGCACACGAGAGGTGTTGATGGGACAGATTAACCTGATCTTATTGAATGGCAGAGCAGACCCAAGGGGCTGAATGGCCTACTCCTGCTCCTACTTCTTATTTTCTTTTGTTTAAAGACAAAACTGTTCCCCGGTTTCCTTCAATTGGCAATTGAACAAGGTAACAAGAGATGGAGTCTCTTTAACTGTGGAGTGCCATTCCCGACAGTGGAACAGGAAGTTGCTCCACTTCCACTCTCTTGCTTTTTGTTGGTGCTGTGTAGTAGAGACTAGTGAAGCTGAGATCTGCCTTCAGCAACCAGAGGCAAGGCTAAAAAAAGCCTTGTGTGCAATCAGGGAGGCTCTTCATTACAGCCGCAACCTTCCTGCCCAACTCTATTGCCATTAACGTAAGATGTATTGAGAATCTGAGTGTTTTTCAAATTTAAATTATACTCATAAATATTCCATCCTACTTTGAATCTGTTTTATTTGTGAATATACCATTATTTGTTGAGCAAGTGTAATTAGAGCTAAATGTATTGCCTTGCCTTATGTTTGGCACACATTGATGGTTACAGGAGAAGTAGGGACCTTTTTTATTGGGAAAGAAACAACATCATGTTTCTGTGATTACTTTTTATTGCATGTTTATATTCGTGCATAGTATTATAATCACCACTTTATGGGATATGACTGAACATACAGGCTCATCGATCCTCCTTTCTATGCATTTTAAATGAGATTATGCAAGATAATTCTCAGAAGAGATAATTGAAATGTTTTGGGAGAATTCGAAACTCTGTAGGAATTCTGTGTAACCTACATGCTGAAATGGATCTGCATTTGGATAGTACTGACTCAGCCCTTTAATTTCTTACCTTGGCTGATTACTCACCACCCACAGCATACCAGGTTTTCCTCACTTCACTCCTCCATGTCCACAATCCCATTTTCTATCCTCCTTTCGATCGGTCTTCCATACCTCCATTTCCCTCTTCCAATTCCACATTCATCCCCTCACCTCTGGCTCACCCTTGCCACCCTTGAACATCCCTGCCAACTGCTATTCTCTGGCTCCCTTTCATTGTGTTGCAGAGTTCATTGAGGAGACCACTTATGTCAATTGCATAAAACCAACTGTAGCGTTCCATCTTTAAGTGAACATCATTGACTTTTCTTGGAGGTCAGACATAATTAAGAAGAGTTGAAATATATTAATATTAATAGTATGCAAGTGTATTATTAGTAAGAATCTGCCACAGGAATGTGGCAGGCCTGGGCTGCCATAAAGAATCTGCAAAGTTAATCTGTAAATTTGATTTGTTGTTTGGAATTCTCAATTTGACCTCCTTTCTCATTACTTCATTGTGCCTGCCATGTTTTCTGCTCCTTCAGGACCTATAAATTACCCCTCCCCTCAGAAAACAGTCTAAAAGCGCTAATAGATATATATTTGTCCCTGGTACAAATCTGAATGGCTAGAAGAATCCAATAGAACATGCATCCCTACAATTTTAGAATGTTACAATACTTCAAAATAATGTGAAATGACAGTGATATTTAAAATGGAAATTAACTCCTGATTTCACACGTTTTGGCATACGATGATTGCCCAAGACATTAAATTTAACGTAAACATGTACTTAAATTCAAACAAAGGTTGCTATTGGTCAGGCTGATTTTCAATTTTCCTGCAAAAATAATGTAGAGAAGTGACTAGAATGAAATATTTATATGAATGAAGAGAATTAGGTGCAGTCTTTATCCTTGTTTTTGGATTCTGTTGATGGAACTCCAAATAAAAACTTCCTCCATTCAAAATAATTGTAGTTTGAATATATAAAGATCAAACGCAGGTGTGATCCTGAAATTGTATGGGGTAGTGAAGGGACAATGTTGCATTAAAATAACTCTGCAAGTTGTTTACAGCTGATGATAAATAAAAAAACTAGGATAATGCGTGGAAGATTCCTAAACTGTGTAGATGAATCTGAAATAATCCATTCCTTTTGCATCAATGGTATATTTCAAATATTTCGCAAAGCAGAGAACTTTTTTTTTAAATTGTATGAAACAAAGAAATGTGGATGCTGGTGATCTGAAACAAATAAAAACAGAACTTGTTGAAGAAACTCAGCAGGTCTGGCAGCATCTGTGGAGACAAAACAGAGTTAATGTTTCAAGTCCAATGACGACTTCTTCAGGAGTTCTGAAGAACGGCCACTGGACTCAAAACATTACTTGTCTATATGTTGGAAAGGTAAAGCATGTTGATTAAAATTTTGCGCAGTTTTTAAGTTAATTTGGCACATAACTAATAATTTCACACATACATTTCTTTCCACTGAGCTGAATTATTACTGCAATGGACAGTGAAATTAATTTGCACTAACATCCTTTATTATCTGAAACTTATGTACCGTGAAGAAGGAAGCAAAACAGACTATCTGAGATGTCATTGATTTCAGCCATTGTTTAAGGAAGGGTCTGTAACATATCTATGGAATAAAATCCTTGAATAATAGCAAAGAAATATTTTGACATTATTTCCAAATGTTTAATTCTTTTAAATAATACAGCTGGGTCAGTAGGTAATTTAATCCAGTACAGTAATATTGAATTATATATATTGTTAAGATACCATCTTAGGTCCTGAAGATGTAACATGTAAGTGATGTTCTGAAAGATGGATGCTGCCTGTGTATGCTCCCTGTGTGTATGAATCTTGCCATAAGGTGATTGGTCAGACTTTCTTTAGTCCTTAGGCATTAAACACAGCATTCTACAAGTGGTCTCACCAATGTCCTGTGCAGCTGCAACGTGACATCTCAACTCCTATACTCAATGTTCTGACCAATGAAGGCAAGCTTTCCAAATGCCTTCTTCACTACCCTGTTTCCCTGCAACTCCACTTTCAAGTAACTATGCATCTGCACCCCTAGGTTTGACAACACTCCCCATGTTTAATGAGGTTTGCCAGATTTTCTGCCAATTCTAGGTGCTTACTCAATAATCAAATAGAAAAAAATACACACTTTATCTCATATATTTTCAGAGTAGAAACTGAAAAAAGATAAAACTTTTTGACATGAAAGTGTGAGATTTTGGTGTTGTAAACAGAGAGTGGATTGGGTGGGAGGCAGTGGAATATTCTGCAGGCTTGATGGACCAATTGTTCAAACCTGCCAACTTCATCAGTATGACACTAGAAATTTTAGGACGAGGCGCCTCCAAAAATTATCCGGAATAAATGGACTCTTCACATAATGGGGTTAGTTTGTCTAGAAATCAGATAAACCTGATAGGCATAAATTTTGCATCATTCATTCATTCATGGTTTTGAATTGGTTCCCTTATTCCGGCAAGAATCTAAGTCCGGGATTCCTGTTTGCGGAAATCCTGCTTTTGTCTGGCACGTTTAGTAGGTGGGATTTCAATCACTTGGTGCATGAAATAGCCACTTGAACTAGGCCTAAGGTGGAAAGACAGAATACAGAAAAGGGATTGAGTGCTTTGCAGCACAGTGTAAAGACAACAATCTCTCCAGCAACATCAGGAAAATGAAAGATCTGGTCATTGACTTTAGGAAGTGGAGTGGAGGGCACGCCCCTGTTTGCATCAATAGTGCTGAGGTGGAGATGTTTGAGAGCGTCGAGTTCCTAGGAGTGATGATCACCAACAATCTGTCCTGGTCACCCACATTGATGCGACAGTCAAGAAAGCACAACAATGTCTGTACTTCCTCATGGTGCTACGGAAATTCTCCATGTCCACACGAACTCTTACCAAGTTTATAGATGCACTGTAGAAAGCATCCTATCTGGGATTCAACACAGCGTGGTATGGCAACTGCGTTTTGCAAGACTGCAAGAATCTACAGAGAGTCATGAACACAGCTCCAGGCCATCACACAAACCAGCCTCCCATTCGTTGACTCCATCTATACTTCCTGCTATCTCAGGAAAGAACCAACATAATCAAAGACCACTCCCACACCAGTTATACTGTCTTCCATCCTCTTCCGTTGGGCAGAAGATATAAAAGTCTGAATACACATACAAATAGGCTCAGGAACAGCTTCTTCCCCGCCTGTTATTAGGTTTTTGAACGTACCTCTCAAATGTTAATTCTGATTTCTCTCTTTGCACCTTCTCTGCGGCTGTAACACTGTATACAGCACACTGTTCTCCTACCTTGTTGCACTTTGTATGGTACAAGCTGCCTGTATAACATGCCAAACAACACTCTTCACTGTATCTTGGTACGTGTCACAACAACAAATCAATCAATCAAGAGAGGGAGATGGCCTGATGCCCATGTGGTCATGTTGAAAGCCCCATCTCCATCTCCGGAAACATTGGCCCAGTTTTATAGATTGGAGTAAAGCCACCATCCATGCTTACTTAACACATCAACAATCTCTTATATCTTCTTCCATTCCCTTGCCCACTCATGCACCCCTACTAGGGATCCTCCCCCTGTACCATTCAGTCAAAATCCACTGTATTAACTGAGCTCATAATTTTAAAAAACATTGCAAAGTCACTGAAAGGTTTAATCTGTCAAAAACAATCATCACTTAAGCTCATGCAAATGTCAAAGCCATCAAACTCCATTCTCCACTTTGCTGAATAAACAAATCCTGCACTACAGAATCCATTAGTACTTGAAAGCGGTCAAAAACTCATACACCTGTCAAACCTGGGTTAGTCTTTCAATATTGTACAATGCTCAATGGCATTTTAACCAGTGGATAATCTGTTTGAATATTCCTGATAACTTCTCCACTTTTAAAATGCTGTTCTTTTACTTGACAACTTGCCTGCTGTTAAAATTAACAGTCTGGTAACCAGATTATTTAATGGTCACTTGCATTTTCCAAACAAGATGTAGTAAAGATATAGTAAAAGCATCTATAACTCAGAATAATACATTCCATGATGCAGTGTAAAGGAGGCAACACCATTTGTATTCATCTTTTATACTGTTTCCATCTGCTATCCATAGTTCATGCCTTCACTCTGCAGTTTTGATTTGGGCTCCTTCGTAAGGATGGCCAGCTCTAATTCCCAATGTTCTGAAGTGCCCATTTCAACAATGACACTGTCAACTTCTAAATTGTTGAATGTGATATTCCTGCATTGACCTCTTTCCCACTCCACTGAAAATGCCTGGAGATGGAAATAGAAGTGGGACTTAGACCTTTGCATCTCAATGACTATTTTTTCTAACTTCCAACTTCATGCAGTCTCAAAATCAAAGTTCTAACGTCAAAGCAAAGTAAGAAAGTTCAATAGAAAAG
Source organism: Rhincodon typus (assembly GCF_021869965.1). Lineage (NCBI taxonomy): Eukaryota > Metazoa > Chordata > Chondrichthyes > Orectolobiformes > Rhincodontidae > Rhincodon > Rhincodon typus. Next base: position 39,985,248 of record NC_063343.1, on the reverse strand, counting down.
AGAAATCTCCAAACTGACTTAGATTAACTTGAAACAAATAAGCTCGATGAGAGCCTGGTTTGGTATATTACTTTCAATTTTGCTTTTTCAAGCAAAAATTATTTAATGTTCCAATAAAGAGTATCCAACCCATGTTTTCTGTTTCCAGTGGACATTGAATATACTGGATAAACCAAGTTTGTAAAGATAAGACTATCAGAGGTTGCTCATATTGTGTTGCACTTGTAAATATGAGTTCCTAGCTATTTGTTTGTTCAGGTGAAAAATCATTTTGACTGGGGCCTCCAGCAGTTGAGAATGATTGGTCTGTCATATTTCAGAAAGAGCCATGTAAATCAATGTCATTGGCCATAAATTCCCACTAAATCAGACTGTCCCCAGTTATTGTAACTCTGCTATCTTTGGCACAACAGTGTTCAAATAACTGGAGAATATCATCACTGAACCATTAAATTTACAATACTTAGCCTATTGAAGTTTAGTCCAGTCACACAAATTTTAATGATTTTTAACAAACTGCAGGGTGCAGTCTTGTGCAGTTCACTGGCTGTGTTATGGATTACTTTCACCTGCTTAATTGTTTCCAAACTTTGAATGAGAAGATATATTCTTACACTAGAAATAGGATGTTTCTTCTGTTGCACATTCCGAAGCACAGGTGGGTATCCTTCCAGGACCTGAAATATTTATATACGGTTGACCCATGAAAATGGTGCAGGTCAGTGAAGTGGGTTAAGAGACAAATCCTGAATTCTAATGCTGCAAGAAGTGCCAAGGAAAAAGGTCCTCGATCGACCATATATAAACCTCACTTTTAGCATGACAATTGAGCGATTAATTCACTAAGAAGATGACCCCAGTAGAGCAAATATCTTGACTAATTATTTGCAGTAGTCTGACACTCAGGGACCACTAACAGTTTTCAAATAACCCCATATTTCATTGCTTTGCTGTTGATAACTGATGATGTTGGCTCCTGCTATTTTCCCCATTGGGCAAAAGGAAATCATTGAGTTGCTTTATATACTGTTTTTTCTCATATAAAAGACTGGCTTGGCCATTGTTTTTTCTCTATACTGTATCCTTTGTGACTGTTAGCAATTCCTTGTAGATTTTGTGGGCTGTGTTCATCTTGAATGGCTTCTGTGCTGAATAACATTTCATTTTTGATTCCTGCACTGCAGTGTGTTTTCTACTAAAGGCTAATGTGTTTTTTTTACTTAAGTTAGTATTTTAACTTGCTGCTAAAGCTTCAAATATGAACATAGTTGCCCCATTTAAAGCAATATTTTGGTGTTTATTTAATTTATAGCATCACACTGGTTATAAGCAATATTTCATTTTATGTTCAGCAGTATAGAAAAAAAAACTGGGTTTCCAAATGACATACTTACCAGATGCTTTTAGTGAGCATTTTAAATAAACTGTGTAACATTAATTATTTAATGTTCAAAAAATACAATGTGAATATTAACACATTTTAGAAAAATGTTCTGTCCTGCCCTGGCAACCAGATGACCACATTATTTCAAAAATATGATTAGAATTCAAACCTGTTAGTCAAATTAAGCATCATTTAGTTCAAGGTCAAATTATTTTCAACATTAGTGATAAAGAAATCCTTGAGTATCTATCATGACTATTACAGGAAGTAAGAATGCTGGTGAAGGGATTTTAGGAAATGATTACTTGAGAATAGAATCCAGAAATTGTCTTTGCACTCTATCATGTTCATGGAATGACAGGTATTTTTGACTGAGGAAAGTGAGGCCTGATGTGGTTATACTTTTTCTGATTCATTAATAGAAATACAAGCACTTCTGGCAATTTATTGTCCACTCCCAACAGCCCTGAGAGAGTCATTGTAACATTTTCAAGTATTCGATTCCGAATAAAACTGATGATAGATAGTTAAAACAGTCGTGTTTTATCTAATTTAACTTTCCGAAGGAGTGGTGGAGACAAAACCCTTTAATTATTTTAGGAAACAATTGATCGTCCTTCAATAAGAATATATTCAACTTACAGAAACCAATATTCAAAAGTCGTTGGTGAAAATTAATGTGTGAGAATGCTGGCTTAGCATGATCTGGAGAAGTTGGTTTAATATTAATTGAAACTCTGCTCTCAGGAGTCAGAACATCAGCTACTTGTGGTTTGAAACAAAAACAGAAGTTACTAAAGAAACTCAACAGGTCCGGCAGCATTTGTAGAGATAAAGCAGAGTTAATGTTTCAAGTCCAGTGACGCAGTTTCAGAACTGGTAGCAGCTAGGAAAAAGTGGAATATATGCTGAAGACAGTGGGTGGTGCTTAGGGTTGGGGTGGTGGGGGGAGGGGGAGGGGTTGGGGAGGGTGGCGTGTTAGTGAGCAGATAGATGGAGCTGGAGACCCCAGAGAGAGAATGCCAGTTAGGCAGACAAAGGGATGGATGATAATATGCCATGGAGAAAGAAAAGCTGATATGTGGTTTGAGTCCTGTAGCCACCCCTTTATCAAGATCCATTCAACTTTGGGGGGAGGCAGTGGCTTACTGGTAATATCACATGGCCAGTAATTCAGTCCACAGGCTAATTTGCTGAAGACACAGGTTCATGAGCCCACCATGCTAGATGGTGAAATTTGAATTCAATAAAAAAATCTGGAATTAAAAGCTGGCCTAATGGCAACCATATGACTATCAGTTGTAAAAAATGATCGGGTTCATGAATGCCCTTTAAGGAAGGAAATCTGTTGCTCTTACCTGGACTGGCATACATGTGACTCCAGATCCACAGCAATTTCGTTGACTCTTAGCTGCCCTCTGAAATGGCTTTAGCAAGGCACTCAATCATGGGGCATTTAGGGATGGGCAATAAATGCTGGGTCAGCCGGATGCACCCACTTTAATATTAAAAGAAGCCAACATTTTCAGACCCCAAACTGCAACAAAGGCCATTCGTAAAGTACAATTTTCAGAAATTAGCCAAAATTTGCCTCTCAACATTTCACAGAATTTTGGAACTGGGCCAAAAAGCCGTAAAACCTAGGTCAACTGACTTGGACACAATGAGTGACATTTTCAAAATGCTAATAAATGGATAACAAAGGCAATTAATCCTCAAATGAAATGCATTAATCCAAAGGGATTTGATTTAACCATCAGAATTTCTGTAAACTGCAGAAGAACTGTAAATAATACTTACAGGCTAAAAAGCTATGGCACAACTATATATCTCGGAAACTCTAATCTCAAAAATTTTTTATTTGAGCAAAGTGAGATGAGATGGCAGATAGAATCTTCTACATCAAAACACACTTTCACATATTAATGGAACATTCATGAACCCAGGATGAGATTGTTGCAATGAGAAGATGCAATGAAATCAAGAGGTCATCACAGTAATCATTGTCATGGATGGAAATGTTGTAGATTTAAAGAAATGTATTTAACATTAGCAGCAATGTTTGGTTTAGAAATTTTCTGAAAATAGTTTTAATAAGGGGTTTGGATGAACTAAACCTAGGTGACCAAACTAAAGAAATCTTTAAAAAAATCTCTTCAGCATGCCTTAGAAGTTAGAAATGTTTGCAAATTCAGCACTGATTTAAGTTAAAGGGAGCAGGGTACAAATGTTTGTAAGACTTTAAATACAAACCTTGATGATTTAGCCTTCCTAGACCTATTGTCTTTTTTTCTTATAACCTACTAAGCAAGTATTCTAAATATCAAGAAAGCAATCTTGTTTAATAGTCCTACTTCACAAACTCAAGCAAAAAGTAAACTTCCTTAACTTTATGTGGAGTACTCATGTATCCTACTGCTTTAATGCATGATTATCTCTCTGATCTATTGTGCAATCTAACGTTCTATGAAAGCTTCAGTGCAGAGTACAATTTTGCATCAATTGCTTTTCTTTGAATGAAGTAGCAATTAAGAGAGTTGAGTACCTTTGCTTTAGGATTGGGTACATATTTACTGGTGATCTTTGTGCATATGTTGTCTTCTTGGTCCATGTCAGGATGTTTGGGCATAATTTAAGCTTTAGAACACAATTTATTATGGTATTGCAAGATGTAAGTCTAGATTGCATTGTTACACAGAAGTCGAGCAATTCTTGATGGGGAAAAGAGAGAAATCAACGGAACAATCCCTGCTTAAAATTAGATTTACCTTTTAATTGCAGGATTAAAAAAAAACACTTTTAACTAACAGATCAATAGTGGTAAGGAGAAATTTTAGCATTTTTTCCAAACAATGCCATACTTTAAAGGTAAATCTGTTCTGTTCAGCTATTACAAGATCCTAAATATTCCAAAGGGATATGTCTAAAGCCTGACAGCTCCAATTGACTTGGTAGTTGCTAGTGTATAATGTGTTATGACTAATATTGGAGGGGTGCACCAATTCCTTTCAAGCCCCATTCTCCCTCTGATCACAACAACTGTTAAATTTATCCAGGATGGTACAACTAATCATATAGGTTTTACAATATATCTAGCTTAATAATAGAAAAATTTAAGCCAAGCTTCTTTAGTCAACATTGAATACCTAGTTTATTACAAATAAAACTTAATTAAAATGTGAAGGCATTGGCAATAAAGGTTTGGACTGTGCCAGTATAGATATGGTGGGCTTTAGACCAGATAGAGTGAAGGGGGGTTCAGGAGAGGGGACTCATAGACTTAGAAAGCAAAAGAAAATGCCAGCATTGCAGAGCAGCTATTTAGGTGAAGATACCCACAGTGGGACAGGAAGGAACTCTGTGTACAAACACAAAAGAAGCAACAAATGTGGTTAAAGAGAGGTAAATGGGAAAATGAATAGCAGTTTACTTAAATGCCCGTAGTATTCAGAGTAAAATACATGAATTTATGGCACAAATAGAGGTTAATGGGGATGATCTTATAACCATCAGGGAAACATTGGTACAAGGAGACCAAAGCTGGGAACTAAAAATTCAGGGGTATGTGACTTTTCAAAAGGAAAGGGTGATGGGGTAGCTTTGTTCGTATGCAGTGGAATAAGTATGATAACAATAACTGATCTTTGATTGGATGATAAAGAATCTTTATGGGTGGAGGTAAGAAATGACAAGGGAAAAAGACACTGGTGGAAAAGGCCCCTAACTGTAGCTATATTCCAAAATACGAAATAATCAAGGGGCAGAAGTGGGGGAGAAGGAAGTAAATACAACAACCATCAGTAGAGAAAAATTACTTGAGAAATTAATGGGGTAAAGGTTGATAAGTCCCCTGGACCAGATGGGTAGCATCCTAGTATATTAATATGCACCTACTCAATGGTTCAATGTAACTTGCTAGGTTTTTCAGAGGATGGTTGACCACATTAACATGGATCTAGCTTCAAAAATCGGCCAGACCAGATAAGAATGCGATATGCTTAATTTCTAAAAGGGCATTATTAAGCCAGTTAAATTTTTACCACAAACCTATAACATAACGTTCATCAGTACTGAGACTAGCTTTCTATTCCAGATTTATTTAACTGATTTCAAATTCATAAACTATGGTGGTAAGAAATTCTAACGAGCTCTTGGCATTTTTGTATGTACAGCCTTCTGGTAAGATACGATTTGCTGACTCTCAGTTCTACAGTTACCATTTCACATATATCTGTAACCTATAGGCGGGTGAGTGGGAGACAGGTGTTTTCATGTGCTGATTCTAAACCTTGACCTAAAACAGATTTCTGAAACAGACTGAACAAACATCTGCTAACACTACACCATTATAATTGCACAAAACCTTTTGTTGCTGGATCCGGGAAAAAGAAATGTTTTGCTGAATTGAGTTCTAATTGTCTTTTAGTAGCTCTGTGCAGTAATTTACAAGAATACATGTGTCACAGTGAGTGGGGAATCTATCCAGCTAATTCACTGGCTCTTTTCACTGTTGAATCCCAAAAGTAGAGCAATGAAAGCAGTCAGCAGCAAATGAAACCATTTTACCACTCTGATTCATGAAATGCTGTGCCAGTTTCTGTGGTGATCCATTCAGCTGAAAACATAAATGTTTGAGAGGAAATGATGCTTCAGATTCTCATATTGCTGAAATGTACGGGTAGTAAATAGGTCAATGTAATATGTTGTGTGGTGAATTGTGATTTCGTATCCAATGTAACCTTTCTACATTATTCATCACGTACTAAGTTCAAATGTTAGACACTGAGAATTACCTGAGTTCTTTCAATAGTGGCAGGAGATCTTTTCTATCAATCTGAACATGCAGATGGGCCTCAGATAATGACCCATTGTAAAGATAGCACCTCCAACAGTGCAGGAGTACTTCACTGAAATGTCAGCCTAAGTTATGTGCTCCATTCTATGTTCATGTGATGATTGCATTTCCACAGTATTCAATAATAAATGATGGAACAGAAAACATTGGCTTGTGGTGAGGAGTTCCAAGAATCATTGCACCTATCTATCTTTTTTCATGTTTTCTGCTATTCCTTTGGCCCATACTGGATTTTTTATTATTACTTTTGGTTGTTGACATTATTCTAAAACGCTTGTCACTGAGATATTGAATCAGTAAGCAACTATTGTTATTAGATACAGGAATCATTTTCAATTGGAAAATATTGGAAACATAATAGTGTGTTCATTTTAGAGGGTCAACGGAAAAGATTGTTTTACTTGTTCTTTGTTTGGGAGCTGCATTTCAAAGTTCCTCGTGTATACAAAATAATATAGCAGCAGGAGTAGGCCATTGACCTACCATTCAGTGTGATTATGGCTGATCATCCAATTCAGTACCCTCTTCCTGCCTTCTCCCCATACCCTTTGATCCCTTTACCCCTAAGAATTATATCTATCTCTTCTTGAAAACATTCAATGGTTTGGCCTTAATCGCTTTCTGTGGCAGAGTGTTCCACAGGCTCACCATTCTCTGGATGGAGAAATTTCTCAATCCTAAATAACCTACATCGTGTCCTTAGACTGTGTCCCAGGTCATCAGGAGCATCCTTCCTGTGTTTACCCTGTTAGAGTTTTCTAGGTTTCTATGCAAACCTCTCAATATCTTCTAAACTTTAGTGAATATAGTTCCACCAATCCAGTCTCTCTTCAGACATCAGTCTTTCCTTCCCAAGAATCAGTCTGGTATACCTTTGTTATAGTCCCTCCATAGCCAGAACATCTTATCTCAGATAAGGAGACCAAGCCAGCACAGAGTGCTCCACATATAGTCTCACCAAGGCCTTGCACAATAGTAGCAAGATATCTCTGTTCCTGTACTCTAATTCATTTGCTATGAAGGTCAACATGCCATTTGCCTTCTTCACTGCCTGCTGCACCTACATGCTTACTTTCAGGACTGGTGCATAGGGACACCCAGGTCTCATTGCACCTCCCCCTTTCCCAATCTGTCGCCATTCAAATAATAATCTGCTTTCCTGTTTTTGCTACCAAAGTGGATAACCTCACATCTATCCACATTATACTTCAACTGCTATGCACTTGCCCACTCATTTAACTTGTCGAAATCACACTGAAACATCTCTGCATCTTCTCTACAAATTAACCTCTCACTTGGCTTCGTGCTTTTGCAAACTTGGAGATATTACATTTAGTTCCCACACCTAAATTGTTAATATACACTGTGAGTAGCCAGAGTCCAACTGCTGAATCCTGAAGTACCCCACTACATACTGGCTGCCACTTGGAATTTATTGCCTCCCTTTGTTTTCTGTCTGCTAAGCAATTCTCTCTCCATGCTGGTAGAGCATCCCCAATCCCATGTGCTTTAATGTAGCATGCTAATCTCTTATATGGGACTTTATCAAAAGCGCTCTGACAGTCCAATTAATGCATATCCATTGACTCCCTGATCAACTCTACAAGTTACATCCTCAAAAATTTGCAGTAGATATGTCAAGCATGATTTCCCTTTCATAAATTCATGCTGACTCTGTCTAATCCTGTCACTGTTTTCTGAATGCTCTTCTGTTAAATCTTTTATAACAGACTCTAGCATTTTCCCAAAACTGAGGTTAGGCTAACCACACTATTGTTTCCTGTTTTCTCTCTTTTTTAAGTAAAGGGGTTTATTTAGCTTCCCTCCCAATGACAGGAACTGTTCCAGAGTCTATAGATTCTTGAAAGATGACCATCATGCAAGCATTATTTCTAGGGCCACTTTCTTGATAATCTACACCCTAGAATAATTAAGCTGTAGGGATTTATCGGCCTCTAATCCCATCAGTCTGTCGAACACAATTTATAATACTGATTTCCTTCAGTTCCTTCCTCTCACTAAACCCTGTGTTCCCCTTTGGGGGCATTATTTTTGAGACATTATTTGTATCCTTTGAAAACAGAACAAAAATATGTATTTAATTGGTCTCCCATCTCTCTTTTCTTCATTATAACTTCCCCTGTTTCTGATTGTCAAGGGACCTACATTTGTCCTCAATAATCTTTTACTCTTCACATGCCTTCACCATCTTCTCAAGGGCAACTAGGATGGGCAAGAAATGCTGGCCAGCCAGTGACACCCACATCCCACAAATGAATAGAAAAAAATACCTATGGAAACGTATACGAACAGTATGTATATTACCCACAAGCATACTGTCATTCTCTAATTCCCCCATTGTAATCAATCCTTTAGTCCTCCTTTGCTGGAATCTAAATTACTCCCAGTCCTCAGATCTGCTGCTATTTTTGGCCAATTTGCATACCTCTTCCTTGGATCTAATACTGTCCTTATCAATTTGCACGGCTAATTCATCCACATCATTGTAAATGCTCGGCATAGTGAGACATAAGGCTTAAGGCTTGTGTTTTTAGCATTCTTAGTTACGATGGCATTATTTTAGACTGTGGCCCAATTTGATTCTTACCGACATCAGACCAGACATAAAGCTGAGAACAGGATGGACACTGTATAAAGACACAGAAAATTATCTTTTGTGTGTGTGACTTTCTTTTCTTTTTGTTAATCAATAGGAAAATCAATGAAGCAAACGTGAGCCTGCAACTAATCTGATATCACAATGTCTGGTTTCGAGAGGGAAAAAAATGAAAGTGCCTTTACATTGTGATGTGGCATAACAAAATAGATAAGTGCTGCAGCATTTCTGACAATGTAACCTTGAAGATTCAGCTCAATGCTAAATTGAAGAAAGACTCAATTTAAATATAAATGAAATTGCTGACTCTTTGTCTTTAGCATTTTCATGTTACCATGATTGTTTAAAACAATCTCCTGTTTGGTTAGGCCATAGCCATGAGACTGCATTCATATAAATGGCCCAACCCATGGCTGACTATTGTTATTTCAATTCATTTGATTCTAATCTGCAGTTTTCCCAAAGCAGTGTATTCTGAGTGCAATCCAAATATGTGGCTTAAAAACTGTGGGAGGTTTGAGTGCAAGCTGCACACATGAATATATTACATTGGGTCTCAAAGAGTCATACAGCACAGAAGAGGCCCTTCGGTCCATAGAGTCTTTGCCAACCTATCTACATAAATCACACTTTCCAACACTTGGCTCAATGTTAAATAACATTTCAGGTGCTTGTCCAAATACTTCTTAAAAGTTGAGGTTTCCTGCCTCTACAATCCTCCCAGGCAGTGCATTCCAGATTCCCGAAATCATCTGGGTGAGAAACATTTTCCTCAAATCCCCTCTAAACCTTACACCCTTCAGGTCAAAATTATACCTCCTCATTATTGAGACTTCAACTACTGGGAGCAGTTGTTTCCTATCCACCCTGTCAATGCTCCTCATAATCTTATACTTCTCATTCAGGGCCCCACACCCCACCCTTCTCCGTTCTAAAGAAAACAACCTGAGCCTATTCAGTCTCCTTTCATAGCTGAAATGCTCCATCCTACATAACATCCTGCTGAATCTCAGAGACAGCAAGAACTGCAGATGCTGGAGTCAGAGATAACACAGTGTGGAGCTGGAAGATCACAGCAGGCCAGGCAGCATCAGAGGAGCAGGAAAGCTGACGTTTCGGGTCAGGACTCCCTGCTCTTATAATTCTGCCCTGCACGCAGCAGAATCTTAAGCTCAGGTATCGCGCATATCTGGCTTTCTCAGAACCTACCAATTTGGAGTGAAGCAAGCCACCCTCAATCCTGAGGGACCACCCTGAAGAAGTACATATCCATTCCCTAATGTTCATTGATTGCCGTGAAGGGGAATATCAGGCGGATGTTGGAAAATGGCTAACTCTGATTTCCTTTGATGTTAATTTCTTTTATATTTTTGGCTTTTCAAAGAAGTGAGTTTCTGTTGCCAAGCCGCAGCACCCAATTACAGTTTCATTTTGGGTGAAGGGAGAAACACAGGCAGTTCTGTGTCAGGTTCAGCAGTGAGATCAGTGACATGTTGAAAGGCTGAGAATTTCTAAATCCAGTAGCAGGCAATTGTTAACTTTTCTGAGTTGTTCAGTCATCTCTAAGCTGTGTACCAGAATGTTTCAGTTGCAGTAATGCAGACTTACTCTTAAGTTGGGTCTGAGGTCACTCAAGAGATTGGCGTGTATTGCTGCAATGTACTATGCTATTCAATAAAAGTACTAAGTTTTTATATTTCATCAAAATCAAGCCATAACTACTGTCAAAGGCATCATGTGGGCATTATTTCCCCAAATGCTGACAGTGTCTTCTTTCTTCTTTTCTTCACGGCCATCACTAGACTGTACCAGCATTTATCGCCCGTCCTTATTTATCATGAGGGCTGTTGTGGTGCACTGATAGTATCCCTCCCATAGAGCCAGGAAACCCAGGTTCAAGTCCCACCTGCTCCAGACGTGAGTCAAAACATCTCTTAACAGGTTGATCAGAAAATATCTTCAATGTTTGTGAGAGGGAATATTAAATCCTTCATGTGGAAAAAGCACCCAGAGAGTAGTTAACAGTCAACCACATTGCTGTGGGTCTAGAATCACATGTAGGCCAGACCAGTTTAGATTTCCTTCCCAAAAGGCATTTGTAAACAATTTAAAGTGGTTACATGCTCACCTAACTTTTATTCCATATTTTTGTTGGATTCAAATTTCACCATCTGCTGTGGTAAAATTCAAATGCATGTCCTAGAACATTAACCTGGGGTTCTGGATTACTATAGGGACATTGCTAGAAATAGGGAGCACAGTCTCATAGTAAGGGTGGGCTGATTTAGGACTGAGTTGAGGAGGAACTTCTTCACCCAAAAGGTTGTGAATCTGTGGAATTCCCTGCCTAGTGAAGCAGTTGAGGCTTCCTTGTTGAATGTTTTGAAGCAATGATAGATTTTGAACAGTAAAATAATTAAAGGTTATGGTGAGCGGGCAGGTGAGTGGAGCTGAGTCCATCAAAAGATCAGCCATGATCTTATTGAATGGCAGAGCAGGCTTGATGAGCCAGATGGCCTACACCTGCTCCTATTTCTTATGTTCTTATGCACCACTAACCACCACCTCCATCGGTTTAGTACTAGTACCAGAAAGAAGAATTGGTGGCCATGAATCTACTGAAAGCTCCACAGTCCCATGGTTATAATATCTGTGTCCTCCTGAATTCTGTTGCTCTTTCCTTCATTCTTCACAACATTCCCAAACACAGTTAGTCCTGACACTGCAGAGTGCAAGTACAAAAAAGGGGGGAAAATTGAACAAAAAAAGTGTACCATACAATTAATGAGAGTGCTTTCATTAAAATGGGAAGAGATAGAATTTAAGTATAAAGAGAAATAATTGTCAAAGTCAAAGGCCCATCAGTTCTCCTCCCATAACTTGGTTTAAACCCTACCCTCAATGATAGATTAAAGCTCAGTCAGCTGGTGAGATCGGTTTGTCTAATTCAAGTCGAAACTTTTCACCCAGTGATATAGGTGACTAAAACATATGCGTGACTTCCAGACAGTCTTTGATAATTGTTCAAAACTGTCTTGCATTGTTTCTGAGATGTGTGCATAACAAAGTTATGTCAGAGATAAGCAGCTTCAATTCCTTGATTTTAATTCTGATCCTCCTCACATGTTTCTCTCTCACTTTAGAGAAAGTGATGACTCCGACTCAGTTATAGTGTGACCAACTCTGATTGGGGTATGGTATGACTGACTCTACCTGGGGTTTTGTATTACCAGCCCCTGCTGAAGTTTTGTATCTCTTACCATTGTTACGGTACAGTATCACTGACACCTAATAGAATACAGTATCACTGACTCCAGCTAGGGTATAGTATCAATGAATACTAACAGGGTACAGTATCACTGACTCC
>NC_063343.1:39880784-39973015 GCF_021869965.1 Rhincodon typus | reverse complement strand
ATAGTATCAATGAATACTAACAGGGTACAGTATCACTGACTCCAGCTGGGATACAGTAAAATGTACTGCTGCCGGCACAGTCATCTGTACATAGGCAGCAAATGCATACACTTGCTTTGTTTCAATCAGATTCGACTTGAAATATTGACGTGCAGCCTTCTGGATTAGTTTCAGATGCTTCCACACTCCTGCCTTTCTAGCTTGAATATTTGTAGTATTCTTGTCTCCACTGTAAGTTCCAGCTACCTGCGCCCTAAATTTTGGAAATTCTGTCTCTAAATATCTCTCTGTATTTACCTCAATCTTCTCTACTGTGCTACCCTTGCTCTTTGTGGTTCTGGTTTGATGGCCAGTGTTGTCAGACAACATTCCTCTGAAACACACAAAAACAGAAATTGCTGGAGATTCTCAGCAAGTTTGGTAGCACCTGTGGGGCTAAAACAGCATTAACTTTTCAAGTCCAATGACTTCTTCAGAATTTATGAAACACCTTGGGAGGAGAAAGGTACAATATAAATGCAAATTATATTTGGTCATCAGAATGTTGCATTGATGCATCAAATCAATCATCTGAGACAAAGCTCTACCCGCCCCCAGAACTGGCCATGCCCAGGCTCTCAAATGTAAGTATCCTCGTGTTGCTTATGTTCATAGTTCTTAAAATTACAACCAGATTTCCTGAGGCAGCAGGGAAGAAAACCTGTCTTCTGTTTTATTACAATTTTTGAGCACTCCTTTTTATCATACCTTTACTAGGACTTGCTTTATATTTTCCTTTGAATAGGTTCCTGATTTGCAGGTTCTTAAACATGCCATTCATGATTGATGGTTGAGTGAGTTGAAATCTTCTTACTTACAGAAACATATGCTGTAGGTCTCAGCACGTTTCTTGAATTCTGATTATTTATGTTGATTTATACCCATTTTCTTTACTTATATGTAATTTGACTTTGGCAAAATATGTACAATTATCAGTGCACTTTTTCGATTTAAGTTCTGGTTTGAGATGAAGGAGAAAATTTCAAACCACCATATTCCATCATTTTTATACAATATCATTTTTTTCTGGTAATGTTTGTAATGGACCAGACCAGACCAGACTCCCCTCAAAATATTTTAAGAAAGTAGCCTAGACCCTAACGTTTTCTTATTTCAAAGGCAAATGTGAAGTGCTGTGCTCCAGATGCAATTTGACTGGTCAAACTACTTGACATTAAGCAAGACACAATTTATTCAAACACTGTAGTTAAAATACGACAAAAAAAATTAGAATAACAACTCTATTGGTAAACTTAACAGAATAACAGATCAAGTAACTACTACTAATTAACTGTTCCAATATAGTAACATCCCATAAACACCTTTTGGCAAAAAAGGCAAATTCGCAAAGCAGATTTTGCCTCGCTTACAACCTAGAAACCCAGGAGAAACATCAGTAGGAAACTCAGAGCAAGTAGCAGCCAGGAGATAGTTACTGCAGCTTTCAACCCTTTTGAGGCACCAACAGCAACTGCCAAACCTAAAAGCTAAAAAGAACTCAAAGTCCTGGTCTGTGAGAGCTGGCCACACCCATGCAGGCTGCTTCTATTGTTCCAACTTTAAAAAAAAAACCCAAGGCCTCACAAGCTGTTTACATTACCGCAGATTACCGGTACCTCTTGTTCAATCTCTCTGTTCAATTAAACCAGGACATAATACACCTCTAACAGCCACAGCATCATTGCATTTTTTGGGATAAGTGTTTCATATTGAATTATTAATATACACAAAACCAAACATTGCATTTTATAAAATATGGCTCCCAGAATTTCAAGTTGTGAAAGATTGTCACTGTGGTGACAGTAGGCCAAATGGAAAATTGTTCAGGTGGATGCTTCTGTTTATGTTTTGTGGCAAATACAAATGGTTGTGTTTTCCTGGTTGGGGCATGATCCTGATATCAGTCTCAATTTTGAGTCAGAAACTTGGAGGTGGCCAGGGGAGGACATCAGCTAATGAAGATGTTGCCTCCAGGGATGTTGTCCAGTTAGGGATGACAGGAAGGTCTGTGAACTGGTAGGCCCGATAGAGAGTCCACAGCAATGAAAGCCCCACCAGCAGGAATGGGTACTGCAGAGGCAAGCAGGAGATCAGGAGGTCACCTCAAAATGAAGATGCTGTACTGTAGAATTCAAATTAAAAATTGTACTTGGTAGCTCTAGCGTTTAATCAGCTTCCAACAAGATTGCTGGAAGTATCATGGACCATAACTAGAGGCAACTACTGATGTAGGAGCTTTTGAAGGGGTAGTCCTTTGATAGCTTGGTTTTGGCAATCCAAGAGCACTGATAGATGTTATGTACATTTCATGAACTGAAGAAAGGATGTTGATGCTTTGATTTCTGTGGCTGTTTAATCAGTAAGAAGCAGATGTACAGAATGTGCCTGCTCTTTAATGGAGCTGTTTACTGTGAGCGCTGTTTCTTTCTCCTAGGGTTAGCAATGTTAGTTAAGCTGTTACTGGCATGGCTTGGTTTTGCAGCTTCAGTTATTTCAAACGCTGGCATAAACTAAAATTATGTGCATGTAAATAACAAGGTTCTGAAAGACTTCCAGCTAGGCTGAAAATTTAACAAGAGACATTTATGTTTTTCTTTACTATGCAAAATATCTCAACGAAAGACATTCTCCATATATCAGGGAGTATGGTGACAGTACTGACTTACAGGCTTTGTCCAGCTTGAGGATGTGCAGACTGTATTGGAATCAAATGATGAGTACATGAGTTAAGATCTGATCTTTAGTTTGAAGGATTTTTGATTGTGAACAAAATGCTACACAGGGCAAAGAATGTTAATACATTAAGTGCCCACTTAAATTTGACTCAGTGAACATTATTTTATTAATAATATTAAAGTAAAACAATGACAATATATTCATTTAACATGAGTTTCAATTTAACTTTGTTAGGCACACTTCCAAGCCTGTAGCCTGCTTGTTTTCAAGACTTTTCCTCCCTGGCTTTCCTTTCGGTTTGTACCATTGGCATTGGTCCATCTTTACCCCAAATGATGCCCATCCCCACCCACCTTCAGCTCTGGCTCTTGTTCCTACCCTCTATTCTTAATTTTAGAGTCTCCAGTGTCTGTTTCAGTTCTGAACTTGCTCTGAAGTCCAGGGCTCCAGTTAGTAAAGGTAAAGTCTTACCAGACCATAGGGCTGCTCTCTCATTAGAGAAAGATGGCTGGTGGTAGTTTAACCTGGGGGTCACCAGCCTCAGGCAAGGGAGAGGCTATGAGGGAGAATCCTTCATGGAAACCAATTGAACCCATGCTTTTGGCATCACTCTGCATCACAAAACAGCCAAATGAACTAAACTGTTCTCCTATACTTAGTAGCTTAAGTTGCCTGGGGCATGGGGTGCTCTGGCCTACCTCTGCCACTAGATGGAGCATGGCCAGTTAAACTTCATCAGGGGATATAAGTTTAACAGTATTCATAGTTACATTTATATTGTATTGCTTCTATATTTTATATTTATTTTATTTTAGAGGTTATTTACTTGCGAAGTAGGCATTTATGGATGTATACTGATTCAATTTAATCATGTTTTAAAGTTGCTTTCTGCTGAGGACAGTCCTAAAGTTCCTAACTGTACAGTGATCTACAGTAGTTAGTTATTGTTTTGCAAGTTATTTCAGCTAAAAATGCACAATATTACACATATGCAAAATAGCATTTTAACCAGTATTTTGTTTTTTTTTCCTGAGGAAGATCTGTCCACAGGCACCTAACTCAATCATTTCCTTTGGGAAACTATCCCTCGCTTAAAGATGTTTAATCCAATTTTGAGGAACACAGCTACAGCTTTAAGTGAGGTGTTACTGTACTTTTGAGAGCCTGTTGTCAGCACCAGGTACCCATATATCATGTAAAGCACCATTAAATTTGACATACTGTTCCATCTTGCCTGCTGCACCTTTGGAAGAATACTCTCCAAAGCAAAAATCAGACATTTCCCAAGATCAGCTTTCCTGAGGGAGATTTCCATTAAATGGTGAATTTAGAACAGTTGAAATGGAGAACAGAATTAGATTTCCCACAATAGGACCTTACAGCCAGCAAATAGAGGAAATGATTAGAGATGACTGGTGTCTAAACCACTGCACTGTTCTTCCTCAACAAGTGAATTGCATTTATTGGAGATCTAGTTTGAGTATTCAAACTGAATTACTTGCAGCAGAAGATATCTATGTGGCAAATTTACGATTAATGCTCCAGTTTTAGGGGCTGAATTTTCATGCAGTGGGGAAAACTCTATGGAACAGTGAAAATGGTAGCTGCGACCTGATTCCAAAATTCTTGACCTCATTCTTGTGCTTTGTAATTTTCAGCAGTTCTCCATTTAAAGGTGTGGTATAGTTCAGGTTACATGCCCACACACTAAATAACTGACCTGGATAACCAGCTCCGTTTTATGTCCAAAACTTCCACTATTTTCATGGAGTTGGACCAGCTTTTGTAAAAAAAAAACTCATTGTTCATTGGAAGTCATAACTGTTGTTAACCATGTCTGGATGAGGGATCCTTTTGAAAGGTAAGATAAAATGGTCATTCTGTTGTTCCCATGCCAAGCTATGCCTGTCCACCTATCTCCCATGGTGCATCATATCATTCATGTTAAACTATACACTCTGTATAGAACCAACAAAACCTTAGTGACAACAGGATGTGTTAAAAAATGCCTTTTTATAAAAACAGGTCATTCACATTAAAATGCTTTCACTACAGCCCAATAAATGTATCAATCATCCCAATGCTTTAAGATATTAATAGAATAAATCTCAAGCACTTGAAACCACTCTATCTTGTGTAAGTAAACATTGTTAAATCAATACAATGGATCAAAAAAGTTAGACCTGTTAATTAAGCAATGTTTTCCTTGAGTGTCGCTGCTTCAGTACTCTCTTGGATGTCTGGGCTCTTTACCATGATTGGCCAAGGTTAGTCAGGTCAGGTTGGCTGGTGAGAGCTAGTCAAGTCTGGTAAAGGAGGTGGTTGGGTAAGCAGGAGTTAGCATAGTTTACATGGATGGTTGGGTTGACAGCAATTATCATGCTAGATTTGGGGAGGTAAGGTCAAGGGTTAGTTCAAGTTCAAGAGGGATTGGTTAGTGGGAGACCTGTGTAGTTACACAGGGGTTAGTTTAGGATTTTGCTTTCTTCACAATTCCTGATTATTACTGCAGAACTGTCTGAAGTTTCAGATTCTAAATCTGTGTCAAAGAATTCTGTAGAGGGTCCTGTGGAGCAGAGTAATTACCTGTCAGAAGTTTACATTTCTTAGACAGTTACCACATATGTCTGTGCCTCAGCACTTCCATGGGATTGTACATCCCATTCTCTGATGGTCTGGAGACTGGAAGATCTGGACCGTATTTAATATATTTAACATCAGAGTTATTGCTCCTTTAACAATAAAAATCTAAATTTAAATAGAATTCCTCATGCACAGAGAGATGTCCAGGTGCCTTACAAAATATAGGAAAGACAAAGAGAAATTTGAGGGTAGTTAGTAGATAGAACTAGAGTCCAAAAGGACAGGACCGTTGTAGTTGAATGAATAGTTATCCTTTCACCAGAGGATGTGATGGCTATTGTGAAAACTTGAAAAAAAAGGAAAAGAAGTGTTATTCCAATTGTGACGTTGCAAAATGAACCGATAGTAGGTCTATGCTGCATGTAAGAGAAGATGGACCAGAATTCAGGCAAACCAAACTTGTCTTCAGAGAATGATAATTGGCCTGTGATAAACAGGAATGTAGAAATACATTTCAAGGAGCAATATCCAAAACATTTGGGCCCAACTGCTAAAAGATGTGCTTATGAACCATTAATAGGAGAAAATAGTGTGGGATTTATTTGAAATAGTGCATCTTTAAAATTGAGTGACTGAAGACAGGCGAAGATGAAAGTTCCTTTTGCATGGCAAGGCATCCACCTCAAACAAGAGGCCATTGTTTAACCGAAGTGAATTCCAAGACTTCATGCAACATGACACCAGCTCACTAAATTACCATTGTCATATAACCAGGTAATGGGATTAAAGTTGCCAAGGTATCCCTAGAAAAAGTACAGCAAGCTAGTGCTGACTGTTGTGTTTCCCTTTTTGACCAAGCGAGACACTAGAGGGATTATCTATTGAAAAATATCTAAATGAAGATATTCTTCACTCGAAGCTATCTCTATAATTAAGAATTGTAAGTAGTGTTAGAGAGAAGCTGTACCCGAGAAAGGTTAATGAAGCCTGGCACTGAAAAAATTATACCTAGAATTGTATGAATTTGGATAAAGCAAAGTTGCTAGAATTCTACATTCAATAAGTACAACAGAAGATGGATCACAAAGCATATCATGTAAGAACCAGGGGTGAAAAAGTATTCTTAATGGAAGTGAAAGGCGCTTGCAGTAAACAAAGAAAAAAAATGTGTGTAGAGGATTCTAGAAGGAGGTTTGCAGATGTATTAAAAGTAGAGCTACACTTGTAATTGTTCAGAAGCAGCTCAAAACAATGGAGAAAAGATTATGGGCAGTCATCAGTAATACAGCAGAATAGCATCAGAAGCTCCAGATGCAAAATCTTCCCTTCAGCACCATTAGGACAGTCAGCTCCAGATCTCATTACATCTGTGATTGAAACAAGGATGAAAGAGATGAACTAAATATGGGAGGCAAGTGAGTCTGTCTGAGACATCAGGGCCACATTTGTTTGAGTGTGGTGACAAGGAGTTGTAGCAAAATTGAATTCAGTGGGATGTGGGGGGAGTCTCTCCTCCATATAGAAACACACTAACATAAAGGAATGTCATTGTGGCTTTGAAGGTGAATCATCTCAGTCCCAGGACATTGTTGCAGAAATTCCTCAGGATAGTGTCCTTGGTCCAACCATCTTTAGCTCCTTCATCAATGAGTTTCCCTCCATCATAGGGTCAGAAGTGGGGATGTTTGTTGATGACTGCACAATATTCAGCACCATTCATAAAACCTCGATACTGAATTGGTTCATGTCCAAAAGCAGCAAGACCTGGACAATATCCGAATTTGAGCTGACAAATTGCAAGTAACATTTGCACAACGTAAGTGCCAAGCAATGACCATCTCCAATAAGAGAGAATTTAACAATTGACTTTTGACATTCAATAGCATTATCATCACTGAATCCCCCAGTACCAACATCCTGGAGATTACCATTGACAAGAAACTTGACTCACCATATAAATGCTGTGGCTACAAGAGCAGGTCAGAGGCTAGCAATCCTGCAGTAAGTAACTCACCTTAGTCTGTTCATAGCCTGTTCATCATTTACAGAGAACAAGTAGCGAGTCTGATGGAATTCTCCCCAGTTGCACAGACGAGTGCAGCTCCAACAACACTCAAAAATATTGACTCCATCCAAGACAAAGCAGCCTGCTTGATTACTGCCCCATCCACCAACTTTAATCAATCAGTCCTTTTGCCAGTGCTACATCATAACAGCAATCTTTTACAAGTAGTGTTGCACCAATTCACCAAAGTTCTTCCAACAGTATCTTCCAAACCTGTGATCGCTTTTACCTAGAAGGAGAAGAGCAGCAATGTCTGCGAACTCCACTACATGTTAATTCCCCTCCAAGCCACTCACCATTCTAACTTGCAACTACATTGCCATTTCTTCACTGTCATTGGATCAAAACTTGGAACTCTCTTCACAGCACTGTTGGTGTTCCTACACCAGATGGACTGCAGCAGTTTAAGAAGGATGCACACTACTGTGTTCTCAAGAGCAATTAAAAGCGACATGTGTTTAGCTTTGAAATTTTCATTTTTTATTACTGATTAGCATGTAGTAGCAAATGGTCCAAGTTGATTGAACTGAACTTTAAAGTTTTCATAAGGAAAAATGATTTTACTGAATCTCCAGGGAAATCAGCACTATGTGAAAGTGAGCTTAATTTTTTAAAAAAAAACTTTAATAAATCCTGCATCTGCTGGAAAATCCGGGATTGAATAAAGCATTTGTAAGAATGTTGCCATCTTAATAAATGTTGAAAGGGGAAAGATGTGGTGTAATAACTGATGTACTGTGTTTACTTGTGTGAAGCTCAGCTTGTATCTTTTGTTGTGTGTAATAACTAGCAGGCACAGTGTTATTAACACAGCCTCAGTCCCAAATTGAATCTTGAAGTATTAGCAGTTACTAAGAAGATTTGTTTTGAAGGAAATCACATGACAGATTAAGCTGCTTTCAAAGACACAGCTATGTTTGAAAGTGATCTTTTGCATGCAATATGATTACATTATATAAATAGGTTAAGAAGGAAAAGTACAAGATAGCCAGGTCAGATGAATGTTTGAGTGAATACAAACTTATAGAATTTATTTGATTTTTTATTTGTCTGAATCTTGGCAAAAAAAGTAGCTTAGGTCATGTACTGATAATGTGATCAACTTTTACAGTTCAGTGAAAGTGTTTTTTTAAGACTCTTCAGCCTCTCCATTATAGTCTTTGTTATTGCTCCTCAACCACTGGTGTGAAACTTCATATTACTTTGACGTTAAACTTTTTCACTTGTCCCCAAACAAGGATTCACACCATGTTCCTGTGTGCATGGGACAGCAAATGTAAAGTGTTTGGTCGTATCTATAGATGGTAGACAGTTGAATTATGGTACTTTTTAAGATAATATACTGATGGAAGTGTTTTGATTCCAGCTCCTTTGGGTTTGAGATGCTGCCTCATTTGTTATGAAGCACAGTATTTATTATTCCCCACCCGAACCCATCTAGACTGTGCTGCCTTGTACTGCAGCCTGTTTATTCTTTTTTAGGACTAAAGATATATCTAAAATTGGGGACAAACTGCATATATGGAAAGTGGTGCATCTGCTGTTGGTGAGTGTGTACATGGCCAAAACAAATTGTTTTAGTATGCAGACATGACAGAAGCCAAAGGAGCAGGCAAAATAATTGCCAGTGTGCTGAGAGGCCAACTGGTTCACAGCTACTGTTGTACAGATGAACAAAGTAGTTTCATTACTGTTAGACTGTTTTTAAACCTCACAGATCGGTAGCATTGTTTAGAATCGTAATTGTTTGCAATTTTAAGGAATTGAGTGAGAATAAGCCTCTGTTGTAAAACCAAACCGAAAATAAAGGAGGAAGATTTCTTGGCAAAGATTTCCCAAAATTCAATGTCTTTTTTTCTGTCTGAACAGGTTTGGCATTTTTGTATCCAATTCCAGTGAAACTGGCACGTCTGACCAATTTAACTAATGCATATCGATTTCAGTTTCATAATTTCCTTTAAGAACCTTTTTGACTATAATCAAGTTCATTAGATGGTGATCACGGCATTCTAAATGATGTTAATAGCATAGACAGTGGAGTTTTACAAAGCCACAAAGAGATGATCCTGCAAGTAGAACATAGAACATAGAACATTACAGCGCAGTACAGGCCCTTCGGCCCTCGATGTTGCGCTGACCTTTGAAACCAATCTGAAGCCTATCTAACATACACTATTCCATTATCATCCATATGTTTATCCAATGACCATTTAAATGCCCTTAAAGTTGGCGAGTCTACTACTTTTGCAGGCAGGGCATTCCACGCCCTTACTACTCTCTGAGTAAAGAACATACCTCTGACATCTGTCCTATATCTATCACCCTTCAACTTAAAGCTATGTCCCCTCGTGCTAGCCATCACCATCCGAGGAAAAAGGCTCCCACTGTCCACGCTATCTAATCCTCTGATCATCTTGTATGTCTCTATTAAGTCACCCCTTAACCTTCTTCTCTCTAACGAAAACAGCCTCAAGTCCCTCAGCCTTTCCTCATAAGACCTTCCCTCCATACCAGGCAACATCCTGGTAAATCTCCTCTGCACCCTTTCCAATGCTTCCACATCCTTCCTATAATGCGGTGACCAGAACTGTACGCAATACTCCAAGTGCGGCCGCACCAGAGTTTTGTACAGCTGCAACATGACCTCATGGCTCCGAAACTCAATCCCCCTACCAATAAAACCTAACACACCGTACGCCTTCTTAACAACCCTATCAACCTGGGTGGCAACTTTCAGTGATCTATGCACATGGACACCGAGATCTCTCTGCTCATCCACACTACCAAGAATCATTAGCCCAGTACTCTGTATTCCTGTTACTCCTTCCAAAGTGAATCACCTCACACTTTTCCGCATTAAACTCCATTTGCCACCTCTCAGCCCAGCTCTGCAGCTTATCTATGTCCCTCTGTGACCTGCAACATCCTTCCGCACTATCCTCAACTCCACCGAGTTTGGTGTCATCCGCAAATTTACTAACCCATCCTTCTACGCCCTCATCCAGGTCATTTATAAAAATGACAAACAGCAGTGGCCCCAAAACAGATCCTTGAGGTACACCACTAGTAACTGAACTCCAGGATGAACATTTCCCATCAACCACCACCGTCTGTCTTCTTACAGCTAGCCAATTTCTGATCCAAACCGCTAAATCACCCTCAATCCCATGCCTCCATATTTTCTGCAATAGCCTACCATGGGGAACCTTATCAAACGCTTTACTGAAATCCATATACACCACATCAACCGCTTTACCCTCATCCACCTGTTTGGTCACCTTCTCAAAGAACTCAATAAGGTTTGTGAGGCACGACCTACCCTTCACAAAACCGTGTTGACTATCCCTAATCAAATTATTCCTTTCTAGATGATTATAAATCCTATCTCTTATAATCCTTTCCAACACTTTACCCACAACCCAAGTAAGGCTCACTGGTCTATAATTACCAGTAGTTGTCTCTACTCCCCTTCTTGAAGAAGGGGACAACATTTGCGAGTCTCCAGTCTTCTGGCACTATTCCTGTAGACAATGACGACATAAAGATCAAAGCCAAAGGCTCTGCAATCTCCTCTCTAGCTTCCCAGAGAATCCTAGGATAAATCCCATCCGGCCCAGGGGACTTATCTATTTTCACACCTTCCAGAATTGCTAACACCTCCTCCTTATGAACCTCAATCCCGTCTAGTCTAATAGCCTGTATCTCAGTATTCTCCTCGACAACATTGTCTTTTTCCTGTGTGAATACTGACAAAAAATATTCATTTAGCGCCTCTCCTATCTCTTCGGACTCCACGCACAACTTCCCACTACTGTCCTTGACTGGCCCTAATCTTACTCTATTCATTCTTTTATTCCTGACATACCTATAGAAAGCTTTAGGGTTTTCCTTGATCCTACCTGCTAAAGACTTCTCAGGTCCCCTCCTGGCTCTTCTTAGCTCTCTCTTTAGGTCCTTCCTAGCTAACTTGTAACTCTCAAGCGCCTTAACTGAGCCTTCACGCCTCATCTCTACATAAGCCTCCTTCTTCCTCTTGACAAGAGATTCAACTTCTTTAGTAAACCACGGTTCCCTCGCTCGACCACTTCCTCCTTGCCTGACAGGTACATACTTCTCAAGGACACGCAGTAGCTGTTCCTTGAACAAGCTCCACATTTCAATTGTGCCCAGCCCCTGCAGTTTCCTTCTCCATCCTGTGCATCCTAAATCTTGCCTAATCACCTCATAATTGCCTTTCCCCCAGCTATAACTCTTGCCCTGCAGTATATATCTATCCCTTTCCATCGCTAAAGTAAACGTAACCGAATTGTGGTCTCACCTACCTCCAAATCTAACACCTGGCCTGGTTCATTACCCAGTACCAAATTCAATGTGGCCTCACCTCTTGTTGGCCTATCTACATACTGTGTCAGGAAACCCTCCTGCACACATTGGACAAAAACTGACCCATCTAAAGTACTCGAACTATAGCGTTTCCAGTCAATATTTGGAAAGTTAAAGTTCCCCAAAACAACTACCCTGTTACTTTCGCTCCTATCCAGAAACATCTTTGCAATCTTTTCCTCTACATCTCTGGAACTTTTCGGAGGCCTATAGAAAACTCCCAACAGGGTGACCTCTCCTTTCCTGTTTCTAACCTCAGCCCATACTACCTCAGTAGACGAGTTGTCATCAAACGTCCTTAGTGTTTAATAATGTATAATTCAAATCAAACTGGTGACTCTATCCATCTGGTGAGCTGTTTACTAGCAAAAAAAAAGTAAATAGAAAAATTGAAGTTTGTCATCAGATTTGGCTTCACTACATTTTAAAATCCACTCAGAAAAGTGTTTGTTTTTGGCATCTAACATATAGCAAATTCCCTCCCTACATTTAGTGGTATTTGTTCAATCCTTCTGAAGTATCTGCCATAAATTACGATTGACACAATTCCATGGTTGGAAATATTGGCATTTAGAAACTAGGGGCTTGAACTGCAAATACTTAGTCCTGCTACTTGCCGTTCCCAGAGCACGCTCCACCACTTTTGCTACCTGACAGTCAGCATAGTGCTCTCCAGAGATATGGGCATAGACAATGTGCACCCAGATTAGACCTCTTATAACACAGCTGCCAGGTCTTCAGGTCCAGATTCTAGACTCTAGTTTTGCTCACATTTCTGGAATCCACATAATAGGAGAGATGTGATAGCACTGGAGCAGATGTCGAGGAGATTTACCAGGATGTTGCCTGGGCTGGAGAGTTTCAGTTTTGAAGAGAGATTGAAGCTGTTTTTCTCGGAGCAAAGGAGACTGGGATGGGATATGATTGAGATGTGGGCATAGTCACAGTATATGGGAAGAAAAGTTGCCCCTTGTTGGAGGGATCAATGACCAGGGGCATAGGCTTGAGGTAAGGGGTAGGAGCTTTACAGGACGTGAGGACAAATGTTTTCACCCAGAGGGTGATGGGAATCTGGAACTCGCTGCCTGTAAGGACAGTAGAGGCAGAAACCCTCATATCGTTGAAGAAGTATTGAGATGTACACTTACGATGCTAAAGCATACAAGGCGTTGGGCCAAGCTGGCAAATGGAATTAGAATAGTTTGGTAGTTGTTTTTGACTGATGCAGACTCAATGCACTGAAGGCCTTTTTCTGTGCTAAAACCTCTATGATCATGTACAGTCTATGATTCCAGGAACTGACTTTCCTGTCAGTACCCTCTCCCTTCTGAAGGTAGTACTTGAGTTACCTTTGTCTCCACCTTGCCCCATTGGATCAGTGTGTCACCTCATCTCCATCTGCGCTACTAATGTCTCCAGTACTACAGTTGACATGACAGATCCTCTCCTGCTCCGGAATTCAATTTTCACTGCAGTCATCTTTTTGTTTGGCTTTTGTGATCAAAAGCATTGCTGCAGAAGTACCCATCAATGCCCCAGTCATTCAGAATAACCAAGGACACAGATTTCATCTCAATCACCTCGATATGAACAGGCACAAACAAGTTACAAATTATAGTTTCCATGCCCAAAACTCAGGGCAGATTAATTTGTAGCCCAGATGTATTGAAACTGCTCAGATGTATTGCTTGCGAAATCCAAGTAAGGATTTAAGTTTTGTTTATAGATTTACAGATATTTTTACCAGTTAGGGAATCAAAGGTGACAGGAAAAACGCAAGAAAGTAGAGTTGAGGATTATCAGATCAGCCATGATCTCATTGCATGGTGGAGAGACTCAGTTGGGTGAATGACTTACTTCTGCTCCTATGTCTTTGGTCTTACTTTGGGAAAATGTAGATTTGTGAGTTACCACTTTTCAAATTGGTTTGTTGATTACTTCAAGGATGGTCTATTAAATTAGTATTTTTCTTTACGCAGTGACTCTGGCGTCGAAGTAACCTTGCTACACTTTTCACTTTCTCCATTTTTTTCATTCCCATCCATTAGTTAAGTGCAGGAATTCAATCAATAACAAAATAAATCCAAAATTTTCATTAGAAAACCTCTCTCTGATTAATAATCAAGCAACGTAAAACAAAATATCTGAAGTGACAAGATTTTCAGGAAATTTCAACAGTTAGAAATGTTTTATTGATTGTCAATCAAAAAGACAATAAACTGACAACTGGAGTCATAAATGTGTGAAATTAATATCCAATGCAAAACAATAGCATTATGTCCTCTGGAAGCCGACTATGAACAACCTGGTTCTTCTCTGTTAACTTTACTTAATAAAACGTATTCAGTTTTCCAACTGCTGAAAAATAAATTATTTAATAATTGCTGCCACTTTATTTCTTTTTGGTTTTGTTCATCGCTTTCAATTCCCTTAATGTCTGTGTGTAATTGTGACACTGAAATAACTTGAATTTTAAAAAGCCTTTAATGTGATAAAAAGTCCCAAAGCCCTTCATGGATGCGTAAGGAAAACAGATATTGACCCAAAGAAGGGAAGATTAGGAGGAGTGTTTAAATACTTGGTTAGTGAGTAGATTTTAGAGAGTATCTGAAATGAGGTGAAAAAGGTTGAAGGAGGGAGTTCAAGGGAGTGGGACTTGGCAGGGAATAAAAACGATATATTGTGTGCAATGCACTGCAGAATCCATTTCAGCCACTGAAGATGGTTGGCTGAGGTGCCTGTTTTCATCTCAGAGGACTGGCGCCCATCTGCCTTGTTACTGATAAATCTGTTTTCATTATTACAGCAAAAATCTAGTCAATGAGGAAAGCAGCTTGCTATTTGACAATTATTATGGGAGAATGGGAATAAACTTCATAAGCACAAGGGATTAATGTACAAACATCAATCTCCTCTGATCCAAATTAAATAATTCAAGTCTATCGGCATCTTAAATTGTCCAAAAATCAATTGTTTGGACTTTACATTCTGCTCCAGTCACTGTCCAGTGCAAAGTTCAGTGCTTCCAAATTTTAATTTAATTTGAAAGCCTCTAGGTAATTTTGTATGGAACATCATGAAAATGTCTGTAGAAAATTTGAGTGAGAATTATGTATGTGGTCACAATATTACTTTATGCGCATATACTAATATAGTATATATGCCACTTCTGAAATAGTTTTTTTGATATGGTGGAATTAAGCTAGCGTCATCATTTTCCACTCAACATTAACAATAAATGCAATCAATGTACTAATGTGCCAAAAACATTTTCAGTTAAGTGAATTGATACATTGTTTGTATTTGGGTGTGTTACTGGCAAATGAAAGAATCTGATTCCCTCTGAGCAGGAACAATAACAAAAAGAACAGTACTCTTAAATCAAGACCAACAGTTTCCTCTAATGCAGGAAATAATATAGTGGCTGCCTTCAGTACACCGCAATGAGGTTTGCTTTATCATGCAGAGTCAAGAAATATTCTATTACCATATATTTATTTTTTGTGAAGGAGCACGTTATTGAAACAATTTAATACCAGTACAACAGAATAGAATTCCATGAAGGCAGTTACACTTTCTATTTAATATTGATGTAGCAGGAAATAGTATTAATTACATTCTCTAAATAGAAATGATGTGATCAGTATCAATTAATTGCCTTCCCAAAACCACATACTTAAAAATATGCCCAGTTATTACAGGACTAGAGTAAAGATACCTCCATAAAACTGTATATTCAGTGAGCAGGATTCTCTTTTGTTACACAGTGAAATTGGCTGAATGGACTAACTTTCTTCAAATGTATATCAGTGCACATTGCTTTAAATTTCCTCTCACGTCCAGCAGGAAGAATGAGGCAGTAAGTTGGCATAGACAGTCAATGAATTCGTTTAAGTGCTTGTTAGATCACCTAGTCACCACTTAAGTTTGTTCTCAAATGGACTGATCTTTATGTAAAGCTGTAATGTGTTGGAACCTGCTGTGCACAATTTTAAAGTTCAGCTATACATATGGCACTTTACAAAATTGCTCTTTTTGCCTGAAACATATTCATATGTGATTTTCTCAGAATGCAACTTGGAAAATATGCGAGTTTCTCTGTTTCTAGTTCACCCAAGTCACAAATCTAGTATTACTGTTGCTATATCTACATTATATAACATCTTTTATAGTCTCAGGTTACACAAGGTCAAATCTTGCTTTGGCCCCTGTATGTGAAACGTAAAACTCAAATTAGCCTCCTCAGGGAACCTCTGAAAACTGTTTTAGAGCCTCTTAGGGATTTACTTTGCAGTGAACTACGTGAATTCTGAGCTTGGGAAATCTACAGCATGAGATGTGGCCTTGCATAATATAAAAATCCCCCACGTATTCCTAAGTGAAATGTTGAAGTATTATTAATAGTGAGCAAGTAAAAGTTATAACATCTAATAAATGACTTTGCTTATTGTTGACATCCAATAAAGTGACTTGCAGCTTGAACATTAATCTTAGATCTTGAAGTTAACTGACTTCTTTTCCCCTTCTGAAGGGTCACTGAACCCGAAACATTAACTGATTTCTTTCCACAGATGCTGCCAGACCTGCTCAGCTTTTCCAGCAATTTCTGTTTGTGTTTCTGATTTCCAGCATCCACAGTTCTTTCATTTTTCTTTTCCCCTGATATGTATTTTGTCCCTATGGATGTACTTGCATTAAAGATATGTGCACACATTGTATTGTAAATACTTTGTGGATATTGGTCTGACTAACTGTTGCTGCCTGATCCTGCAGTCTGTGGCAGGACACAAATTGACATTTTTTGTTCTAATTATTATTCTGGTGAAAGGTCTTCAACCCAATGCATTCACTCTATCTCTCACTCTACAGATGCTGTCTGAACTGTTGAATATTTCCAACATTTTTTGTTGAATTTCAGGTTTCCAGCATCCACACTATGTTACTTAGTTGTAAGTGATGCTCACACAATTCAATATACAGGCTCTGTTCTCCCCCATTTTCTATCAGAGACTTATGTTACGATCTCCATAGAGACCAATAAGGATTTTAAAATAGGAATTCCCAGTGATGAGCCTAAAAAATGCATGACATTAATGTTTGAAGAAGTAAACTAAAAATAACATTAACTAAATGCTCTTTGGCACTTAACAAAAAGTATGAAAGAAAAACCCTTGTTAATGCTTTAATATGATGTATGACCTTATGCTTTGCTCATACATTATGCTGCACCTGCTTGGAATGATAGTGCAATAGGAAAATGTCTACATTTGCTTCAAGCTTCTCATATGTTCAGATTTCCCTATTTTTCTGAGTAATAATTTTGAGTGACGGTCTAAAAGTACTTCCCCTCAGAATTCGGTAACTTACCAGCAATAAAGCCTGCACCAACATTTTTTTCCTCTCCCATCCCCAACTGGACCCAGCCATCTCAGCTCAAATCACTAGAGTTCCTTAGATGGCTGCAGGCTATGTCCCTTCATCCAGAAACTTCTGGCCTCTATGCTACTTTAGTAGCTGCCTCTACTAATCACAGTGCTGGCAATTCTTTTCCTTTCTCATATTTTCTCTTTTGTCCCAGAAGCCTCGAGATTGAAAATCAATTCACAATCAGAATGGCACTCTTACCTTTTCTCCAGATGTGAAAAGTTCACACTTTACTCAGTAGTTTCTTAACTTTAGTGCTTTCTTGTTCCCAAAACAACCAAGCCACTCAGGCTTATTGTTGGGCAGAATTCAGAGCAGGTGACCTGACCCTCCTTCACTACTCCCCTTTATCTAAATTCAAATGTTTAAAACATAACAAACTTTAAAAACCTCACATTCAAAACACTAACTCCTTTTCTCTTGCAACCCTATTTATTCTCATACTGGTGATTTACAATACATTCACTATTGAATGTCAGCTGTCTTTATAACCATTTTTTCTTTGCGCTGTAACTCGAATTACTACATCTTGGTCTGCATATTAACAGACATTGGGGATCTTGTCTCTCTCGAACTGAAGGCCTTATAAAGAAAGGAAGGTTAATAGTTGAAAAAAGACTGAAATTGGAATCATCAATACATTGACCTCAAAATCTTTTCTGACCCCAAATTGAATTTCCACATCTCCTTTGTGAAAACTGGTATCCTCTTTCACACAAACACACTGTATCCTCAATCATTCTTGATTGTAATAGATTCATTTTAAAGAAATGAACACTTCTCTGCAATTTAAAGATGCTGTTGCAGTCTTTCACATTTACCTAAAAGGATACCAAAACATATTGATTGTGTATACAATCTTAGTCTTGTTGCACCCTGTCATAGTTATTGGGTTTTTTTGTTAGTTGCTGTGGTTTAATGCCATTAATCACTCTTGTCAAATGATTCGCAGGCTTCAGAGAATTAACTGTTTTATTAAAATAAGCTTTGTGAATAACTGATGAGAATATCAGCTTCTGTACATTCCTCAATGAGTAAAAACAATGAGGTTACAACTCTGTTTCCAAAAGGGTGTAATAACATCTTTGAACAGATTGATTAAAAAATATCTACAACTCTGTTTCTTTCTAAACTTGGATCAACTGACTCAACCTTAACCCATTGGAATTAAATTAAACAGGTTTCAAAGTAAAGAGAGAAATCAGGAGGGCAGAAAGCGGGATATGAGATAGCCTTGGCAAATAAGGTGAAGGAGAATACAAAGAGATTGTACAAGTGCTGTACAGTAAGAGCAAAAGAGCAACAGGGAGAGAATAGGGCCCCTTAAAGATCAAAAAGGTGCAAAACTACAAGAGATGGGAGAGATTCTAAACGAAAATTTTGTTTGAGTATTTACTATGGAGAAAGACATGGAGGCGAGGGAACTCAGAGAAATAAATATTGATGTCTAGAAAACATAACAGAAGTGCTGATGCAACCAAAAGGTGGATAAATCTCTTGGACTTGATTAAATGTATCCCAGGACGTTGTGAAAGAAATTGCGGGTCCCGTAGCAGAGATACTTGTATCATCTACAGCCATGGGTGAGGTGCTGGAGAACTGGAGGTGGCTAATGTTTTGCTTTTATTTAAGAAAGGCTGAATGGAGAAGACTGGGAACTATAGACTGGTGAGTGTAACATCAGTAGTGGGTAAGTTGTTGGAGGGGGATTCACATGGATTTTTTTATTCATTCATGGGATGAGGATGTTGCCAGCTAGGCCAGCATTTATTGTCCATCTCTAATTGACCAGATGGCATTGCTATGGGTCTGGAGTCACATGTAGGCCAGGCCAGATAAGGACAGCAGTTTCCTTCCCTGGAGGACATTAGTGAACCAGATGGGTTTTTCCTGACGATCTACAATGGTTTCATGGTTACCATTAGACAGATTTCTTTTTTATTGAATTCACATTCTACCACCTACCATGGTAGGATTCGAACCAATGTCCCCAGAGCATTACCTGGGTCTCTGTATTAACAGTCCAGTGATAATTCCACTAGGTTATCACCTCCCCTATAGAGGTTTGAAGAGGCAAGGACTGATTAGGGATAATCAGCATGGCTTTGTGAATGGGAAATCATGTCTCACAAACTTGATTGAGTTTTTTGAGGATGTAACTAAAAAGATTGATGAAGGCAGAATGGTTGATGCTCTCTACATGAACTTTAGTAAAGACTTTGACAAGGTCCCGCATGGTAGACTGATTAGTAAAGTTAGATCACATGGGACTCAGGGGGAGCTTGCTAATTTGATATAAATTCGCTGAACAGTAGGAGACAGAGGGTAGTGGTGGACGATTGTTTTTCGGACAGGAGGTTTGTGACCAGCAGTGTTCTGCAGGGATCAGTGCTGGGTTACTTTTGTTTGTCATTTATATAAACAATTTGGATGAGAATTTAGGAGGCATGGTTAGTAAGTTTGTGGATGACACCAAAATTGTTAGTATAGTCAACAGTGAGGATGGTTATCTATTACAAGAGGATCTTGATCAGTTGGATCAATGGGCTAAGGAGTGGACAGACGAAGTTTAATTTGGATAAATGTGAGGTATTGCATTTTGGTAAAACAAACAAGGGCAGGACTTATACAGTTAATAGACTGGGCAGTGTTGTTGGACAGAGAGGCCTAGGGGTTCAGATACATAGTTCTTTGAAAGTGGCATCGCAGGCAGACTGAGTGGTAAAGCAGGAGTTTAGCATGCTCACCTTCATTGCTCAGACCATTAAGTATAGGATTCAGGATGTCATGTGCGACTGTCTTGAATAGGCACCACCTTCAGGATCCATTCCTTTTACTATGACCACACAGTAGCAGCAGTGTGTACCATCCACAAGATATAGTTCAATAACTCACCAAGGCTTCCAAACCCATGGGCTTTACCAACTAGAAGGAAAGAGCAGCAGATGTATGGTAACACCACCATGTGCAAGTTTCCTTCCAAGTCATAAATCATTATGATTAGGAACTACATCACATTTCCTTCACTATTGCTGGATCAAAATCCTGGACCTCCCTTCTGAATAGCACAATGTCCCTACTCCACAGGAGTGGTTTAAGAAGGCAGCTCACCACCACATTCTCTGATGCATATAGCCAATGATGCCCACAATTTAAAAAACTGCAAGCCAGAAAACCCAGAGATGTCTTCTAGGAAGTTAAAACTGATTCTCCAGTTCACTGATGCTGTCCTCCTGACTCTGCTAGATGAGATCTTCACAGGTTCCCATACCAGGAGGCCACTCCAGCAGATTTGTCCAGCCTGATTATAGCGCAGGTCAGTGCCTCTGGTGCCCCCACAAAAGGAGCAGAAAGGCGTGTGGGAAGAAGCTCAATGATCTGCATTCTGTGAGGGTAAGTACCACCATTTTCTCTCTGCTAACTCACTGTCTCACAGGAGCATCATTCAGTCTCACTCTTCCATCTCACAAAGCCTCGTAGCCTGCAAGTGTCGGCATCACATGTACTCAGGGATTCACACCCACCTCATCCACTCAAATTACTCACCCTTCCTGCATACTGTGCTTCTTACTCACTGGGGCCACTTTAGCATAAAACATAGAAGCAAAAGCAGGCCATTCAATCCATTGAGTCTAATCCACTGAATCTAATCCACCATTCATTGAGATCGTGGCTGACGTAATAATCATTAACTCCACTTTCCTGCCTTTTCCTGATAACCCTTCATTCTATTACAGATTGAAAATCTGTCTAAATCAGCCTTGAATATGCTTAATAACCCAGCCTCTACAGCCCATTGCCATAAAGAATTCCCCAGATTCACTACCCTATGAGAGATGGAATTCCTTCTCATCTCTGTTTTAAATGCGAGACTCCTTATTATGGAGTCATAGAGTTTTATAGCATGGAAACAGGCCCTTCAGCCTGATATATTTATGCCACCCAGTCTCCACAATTAAACTCGTCCCATTTGCCTGTGTTTGGTCCATATCCCTCCATTCCTATCTGATCCATATACCTGCCCAAATGTTTCTTAAATGATGAAATTGTACTCACCGCCAACACTACCTTTGGCAGCCCGTTCCAGACACTCATCACCCTCTGTGTGAAAAATATTGCCTCTCTGGACCGTTTTATATCTCTCCTCTCTCACCTTAAACCTATGCCCTTTAGTTTTGGACACCCCTATCATGGGGAAAAATATATTTGTGTATAGTTTAGCAAAATACCTTGACTAAAATACTTGATTACTTCTGAAATAAAGGACAACATTCCGGTTGCCTTAATAAAAACCGAAAGAACTGCGGATGCTGTAAGTCAGAAACAAAAACAAAAGTTGCTGGAAAAGCTCAGCAGGTCTAGCAGCATGTATGAAGTGAAAACAGAGCTAACATTTCAGGTCTGGTGACTCTTCCTCAGAATTCTTTTTGCCTTCTCTGATTCCTGGGATAATGAAGAAAGTTTGAGCTGTGTGGGTCTGTAATCATTGGGGTTCAGAAGACATGAGAGGTGATATTATTGAAACATAAGATTCTGAGGGAGTTTAATACACAACATGCTGAGCGAATGTGCCCTTTTGTTGGAGAATTTAGAATGAGGGGTCACAGTTTTAAAATAAATGGACTCCTATTTAAAATCGAGCTGAGGAAGAATTTCTTGTTTGAGGGTCTGTGGGATTCTCTTCCCCAGGGAACAGTTTAATCTGAGTTATTGAGTATATCAATGTTGATTAAGGCAGATTTTTGATTTACAAGGGAGAAAATCAGAGTGACCATCCCAGATATTACTGTACCATTCTGTACTGGGAATAGTTGACACATATCTTGGGGTTTTTTTTTGCTGCTGAATGGCTTTTATCCTTTTACTTGAAACTGCCTGCTTTTCCAAAGATGCCTGATTTCCACACAGCCACATTATGCACTTACACCACATGCTGCATCTGGTGATTCACTCCCATGGCTAGATAGCACCTCAAACCCCGTTCTTCCTCATTGGCTAACCACTCCTTTGGTCATGTCAAAGCGACCCTCATCATTTTCCATGAAAGTTGGTCAGTCTGGAGTGAAGAGTCCGGGGACTTGGAATTAAGGCTGCAATTGGATCAGCTGTAATCTTGTTGAATGAGAGAATGGGTTTGATCGGATGAATGGTCTACTGCTGTTCATATTTCTTATGATTCTTTGATTTGCTTTAGATGCAATTCTATTAACATATTCTATACTGTTGAATTCTGCCTTGATTACTTTTCCTTATCATCACCTCTCAGAATTAAATCACCAAGAGCAAAAATAGACAAGAATTTTAAGTCATGTTTCAAATCTAATTTAAACTAATTTTAAGGTCTCTTCATTTAAAATACCTCTCAACATAAATTGTAAGCTTGCAAAGAATGAGTCCAGCGCTGTTTTATTAAAATTACTTAATTGAAAGTACTGGATAATTCAATCTTTAGAACAAACAATGGTTTTGAATTACCAGACTAAGATGTTGTGATTAATCCAAGGCAAGGTCAGAAAAGCAGACAAGAAATAATGAAGTTAGAGTTTTGCCATTTTTCTGGAGACTTGCTTTTTTTTTGATGCCAGTGCTTTCTACTCTCATCTCTTCCAGATCAAAAATGGAACACAATGTTCATCAAATAATTGCTAGTTAAAATTTAAAAGATAAATTTTAAAATATTAAGAATCATTACACCGTTACCTGAGGCATATTTAATGTCTGTCATTGGTGTTTGTCAATTGGTTGATACAGGCAACTACTTTTACATTTACATTTTCCAGAATTTACATACTTACGGAAAAGGCTTAATAGATTTCTTATGGCAGTAAAAATCAAGACTGATTCAGTTATCTGAAAACAGTTACAAAGTATACGTTTAACTCTGTGGTGAAGGCCTGGACATGGTAGCTATGCTACAATATATAAGCCTCCAGTATTGAGAAATTCTATAGTTTCCAGGTTTTGCTTCAATTACTGGTGTAATGTAAGAGATTCCTGTTAAGAGATAGAAAATATGTATAATGAGATGACCAGCCTTTGTAAATTCCTCCTGGGAAGAACTCTGCGTATTTCACAAAATTGTTGTGTTCCTTGCTAAGGAATATTGATTTTCTGTGAATTATATGATATCTGTATTATCAACAGCTTTATCAAAATGAACATAAGAAATAGGAGCAGGAGTAGGACATGCATCTTTTCAAACCACCCCAACATTCAATAAGATCATGGCTGATCTGTGCCAGGCCTCTACTCCACTTTCAAGTCACTTCCTCAGAGCCCTCAACACCTCACACTTTTCTGCAATAAATTCCATCTACTATGCTTTTGCCCACTCACTTAACCCATCTATATCAGTTTGCAGATTCGTCATTTCCTCCACCTCTTCATGTACTATGAGCAAATTTTACTCTCTGTCCCCTCCTCCAAGTCAGTAATATAGATGGTGAATAATTTAGGCCCTAGACCTGATCCTTGTAGCACATCACTAGTTGCATATTACCAATCTGAAAAAGACCAATTAATCCTGATTTCCAATCTTTAATCCATACGAATACATTACCCCCAATACCGTGAGCTCCTTTCTTGTGCCATAATCTTTCATGTGGCTCTTTATCAAATGCCCTCTGGAAATCCAAATATACTATATCTACCAATTTCCTTCCCCCCCCCGCCCCAAGTTCCTTGAATAATCAACACTTGCTGCAAATGTATTCACCATGGATTGCACCAGCATCCATCAGCTCACACATACTACAGCTAATCAAGAGAGACATGGAAGAAATATCCACCATTAACCTCCCTGTTTTCCTGTGAAGTCACACATTGACTGTGACAAGCAGAAACAGATTGAAGGGCTGCTCCGTACTGGTTTTAATCTCCCACCGCTGCCCTCCTCTTACAGGTCCACTTTTCCAGTCTTCTTTACAGTGGTGCTGACCTGCTACACACTCTTCCCAGTCTGATTAACCCCAATATTAAAAAAATCATGAAATGCTGGAGGTACTCAGGATCGTAACATTTGTGGAGCAAGAAAGTGATTTAGCATTTCTGATAATTTCATTGGAACTGGGATAAGTGAGAAATCTAATCAGTTTTGAGCATGTGAAAGTGGGAAAATAAAGAAATCAAAAATGTGTCTCGAGGAGTTGTCAATAGCATGATTACAAACAACCTCCAATTGAAAGCAAAGTAAAGGAAAAATGAAGAAAACAAAAAGGTAATGGAAATAAAAAGGGAAAGAAGTTTTCGTCTAAAATTGTTGAACACAGTGTTAGGTCCAAACGGCTGTAATTTGCCCAGTTCGTGTCTACATTGAGCTTCGACTAAAAGAGATGAAAACAGAAAGGTCAAGTTGAGAGCAAGGTAGAAAATTAAAATGACAGGTCTGTGATACGTTCAGTCCCCAGGAGAACAGATAGTTTCACAGCAGAAACTTTACTTAGTGCATTTTACAAATTCAAATATAAACCAAGAATATCTTTTTCATGGGATGTGGATGTCACTGGTAAGGTTGCTATTACCAAGACTAGATTTCAATTCCAAACATTTATTAAATTCCACAGCTACGAGAGTGAAATTTGAATTTGTGTCCTCAGAACATTTGTTTGGGTCTCTGGATTATTAGACTAATTACATTATCAGTATGTTACCATCACCCTCACTACACAATGAAACAAATCAGCTCCAAGGAAAGTGAGGTTATTTGAACTTACGATATCTTATGTCATCGTATAAGCTTTACCAACATTCATTTCATGGTGTAATCAATGATAAAATATTGCAGCAGATCAACGATATTAGGAAAATTCACAAAATCAAATGCAGTAATAAATCCTGATATCAAGGAACAAAATAAAATATATTGATCATGCCATGGTATTAATTTTTGTGGTCTTGTTTGTTTTTCTGCTGAATATCACCTAAACGTGTTCTGAAGCACTGTGTGCAATAGATAAAGAAACTAATTTTCTCACTTTGTTGCTCCCAATTGTTTGGAAGTTAGGAAAAATTAAAATAAAACATAAAGCTAAATTAAATATTAATGACACCTGTGGCTAATGAAAGAATGGTGTGTCTTTGTGAAAAAGAGCAAGTTGACTTTACAGACAGGAATAAAAATCTGCTGCTTCAAAAATGGTCACATGCGCAAAGTCATCATAGTCCTACTGGACCATGGGGTCACCCATCATAGGTGAAGGGAAGTGGTTGAGAAGTAGAGTTCTTCAGGGTAACCTTAGCTAGTGCTTGAACTGATGCTGTTAGCATCACTCTATGTTACAATGCAGCTATCTAACCAAATGAGCTAAATCACCTCCAGTCATAGTAGTACAACTAGAGGGCATAGGTTTAAGGTGAGAGAGGACAGCTACAAAAAGGTTCAGAGGGACAATCTTTTCACACAGAGGGTGGTGAGTGTCTGGAATGGGCTGCCAGAGGTAGTGATTGAAGCGAGTACAGTTTCGTCATTTAAGAAATATTTAGACAGTGTCATGAATGGGCCAAGTATGGAAGGATATGGACCAAATGCAGGTAAATGTGGCAAATGTAACTAGTCTAATTGTGAAAACTGGGCAGCACGGGCAAGTTGGGCCAAAGCACCTGTTTCTATGCAGTAGACCTCTATGGTCTATAAAAGAATAAATAATGAGCCTAAATTTCATCTAAAAAGACATACCTGAGACTTAACCATAACCAATGAATTTATACCGATTTGCAAGAAGAAAATGTGATACTTCGGAGCTGCAGACTGCTTGTGTATGTTTGCTATTTTATAGAATATTTATCAATAAGGGGATTAAGACACATGAAATGGCTACCATCTGCTTTTCATGCTTGTGCTCTACAAGCCATTCTCAGCTCTTGGCAGATGTCAGCACTGGCCCAATAAGAGCATTTGAAAATTGCATGACATGAATGATGTTGAGCCACAGGGTTGCTGTGATTAGGAAATTAACCAGGTGTCCAATTTCAGACCGCAGATTGAAAATCAAGCCCAGAGTTAACGCTTCAGCACGTCAAACTGAAATTTTGAGTGTTTCCTTCTCCACAGGTGCCATCAAGACTATTGAGTATTTATTTCTTTCTTCCAGCCTGTCTGATAACCATGTAGGTCCTTGATATATTGTTCAGTTAAATCATTAAAATTAGATTCTTTCCAGGCCTTCCAAACAAGATTACCATGCATTGCAGTCAGATCATTTTCTTTAACACAACTCAATAGTGATACATTTTATTAGGATAGATACCATCACTCTGACAAATAGGACATTAAAGTGCTGATTTTTGAGAAAATGCAGTGTATCAAGGACTGTTCAATTCATCTTGAGACATAAGGAGGCTACCCACCGAAAAATAAATCTTAGCTTCAATTAATTTGGAACCTGTGGAGTGTTCCTCCCGTCTTCATTTCCATAGCACCTTACTACTGCCAACCTAATGAGGCCAATGGACCAATTTACCTTGATCCCACTGCCAGCCGCATGGGTGCAGATTCAATTTCCAGGTCATGATGTCCAACTTGGATTACTATTAATTCTATTCAGGGTATTTCATTTTCTCAGAGATAATTAACTACAAAATATCTTGGAAAAGATAAAATTATTTGAACTTTCTACCCCAGAAAATCTCACTAAACATTGAATGTTATTCATTAATTTCAATTTACATTATTGAAACCGGACCAGTCAAGTTTCAGTGACTGTATTTGAATTCTTCTAGCACAGTGACAGCAGTGGTGAATGCAGCATTATGTTTACCTAATGCCTTATTTATAGCACTTGATGTCTAACATTTATATTTGGGCAGCTTTCTATAAGACATTTGATCAAAACACCTGTAGTTTTAATTTGTTGTAAGTGCTAATGTTATGCACATATGATTTTGTAGGGAAATGTCTGTTTTAAGCTTTTGGGTTTGTTAATATTGTATTTGAGTAATCTGATTCTGACCAGCAGTTTAAATGATATTTATGTGAAAAATATTCAAAATTGCAGTCATGTCATCTTCCTCGTAATGACTATGCTGTACAATGACAGCTGCAGCCCATTCTGTGGGCAATTGCTTTCACCAAGAAAGAATATAAATATTATTAAAGTGTTATGAAACACATTTGTGACTGTAGAACTGGAGAAAGCTCAGTCTCTCATACTCTCGAAGGACAAAGCCGATGGTAATTCAAATTGGACAGAAATGTCCAGACAAGGAGAACTTAAAGAAATCTGCAATATTCACTGCTGACGATACAAGACATTAATTAAACATCCATGGTCTCAGGTTAAAACCTTTATACCTCAAGGTCACCTAAGAACTTTAAATTGTTTATTCCTTTCATCTTTCTTTGGTATTAGATACTACCTCTTTTTAACTTTGTATGTGTGTGTATGCTTAATGTTGTATCTTTATTATTTTTCTTGGAATTAGCAGATAATAAAATTGCACTTTTTCACTCAAACAAACCTTGTAATTGACTCCTTAATGATACAGTAGATTGTAGTAACTACATTTTCATTACAGAAGGGTATAGTCTCATGGTTAAAAGAACATAAATATCTGTTGTCACCAATGGAAATTGAAAAGAGGGGAGTCAATGCACCCTTCCTAACATATTACACTCGTATAATGACAGCTAGGAGAGTGTGAGACTTGTTTAGTGACTTTGTTGGACCAGATTTCATCAGGACTTGTGCTATTTTCTATTTTCTTGATTTATTTACAGAAAAGTTAAGTTGTTTTGAAATGCAATACCTACAGTGGTTTGTGTAACATCTTCACAATGTGTGTGGTGAGGGGAAATACCTTTTGAAGTTTTATTAGAATTTAAATGCATGAAACTATTAAATCTTCTGAGTTGCATTCTATGATATAATATCCTCAATAAAATGATTTAAATTTATTAATTTTATTTATGGAGTGCAATGTAATATGATATGAAAAATGGGGAAGCAATGGCCTAGTGCTATTATTGCTGGACTGTTAATCCAGAGACCCAGTTGATGACCTACGGACCTAGGTTCAAATACCACCACAGCAGATGGTGGAATTTGAATTCAATTTAAAAAAAGATCTGGAATTAAGAATCTAATGATGACCATGAATCCATTGTCGATTGTCAGAAAAACCCATTTGGTTCACTAATGTCCTTTAGGGAAGGAAATTGCCATCCTTACCTGGTCTGGCCTACACGTGACTCCAGACCCACAGCACTGTGGTTGACTCTGAACTGCCCTCTGAGCAATTAGGGACAGGCAATAAATGCTGCCTGGCCAGCAATGCCCTCATCCCGTTAATGAATAAAGAAAACCTAATTGAAGTAAACAGAAATAATCATTTATAGTGAAATATCTGCAACAGCAATGATACAGTTACCTCAGGACCAATTTGTAACTCTGCAGGGGAGAAATGCTTTTTCGCAAAACTTTCAATCCATTTGCAACAATTCACTTCTTCGAAAATTTCCCCTGTGTTATCAGTTTATCTATTTTCTCCTTGTTGAAATGACATTTCTTTGTAATCAGCAAAAGATAATTGCACAGTTAATTAGATCATTTTGGCATGTCATCCTTCTTCTTTGTGGCTCCTCTTAGAAGCAGATGTTGCTTACTTTAATCAATTGCTCATGGAGTGGTCAAATGGGGCTAATTGGGAGCAGAATCCCTGCCAGATTCGGGCAGGATTACTTGAAACCTATAAGACGTGAAGAAGATCCCCACAAACAATGGATTCAATGAGAGTGAAATTTCAGTGCTTGGTAATTTCTGCCCAAGTACATGTGAATATTGAGTAGTGAAAATATTGCCTTTATTCAGGTAACTAGTTTATTAAATTTGACAAAGACACAAATTGCAGCCCCTAGAACCATCTCTAGAATGGAACTTTTCATACATTTCCAGAGTTTCTATATGTTCTGCAAAGCTTTGATAAAACAGAACGACTGCTAAACCAAAGGGTTTATTAACTAGAATGGGGGCTCAATATTGTAATAGAGAGCTCAATTCTTACTGTGCTGTCATACTTCACTGGCTTGACCTCTATTTTAAAATTCATTGGCTTCATTTACATTATTGATATATAACCACTCTCCCAAATAAGCACTAAATATTAATAGTGTTCCATTTATATATTTGAAGTTAACCCTCAATTGCTGTCAGGACTTCCCTCCTTTTCTTTCTTTTTGATGTAGAATATAAGCCTGAATTCAACAGAGGATGATATTGATTACCTCAATCCTTCTATTCTAATCTGCTGTTATCATTGCACTTGGCAAAAAAAGTGCCTTAACTCTATGACCTTGCAAACTATCACCCCATCACTCACAAGCAGAGCCAGTATGCTCAGAGGGAAATAAAAACTGATTCTTTCCCTTTGGATGTGATCACAGCCATTTTCCACTTGCAGTGTACATTTACCAGTCAACTGAATCTGAAAGGCAATGCAGATTACTTGGTGTCAGTAAAACTCAGGCTCAACTCGGTAATCAAGGTGCCTCCATGCCCATTCCTTCCTGGAACTCCTTGAACAGCCTACGAGTAGTGATCCTCTACACGTTCCCACACACTGGAATTATATCTTTAGCTCTCAACATTATCCCAAGCTTCAGCACTCCTTGGACTGCAACGTCGCTGATTGGCCCAAGTATCTGATAGATTGTGTCCAAGCTGCTGGACTGAGATCACATGATGAACGTAACTGACTCTGCTGGGATTCCCTGAATACAACAGTCTCCCCTCGACTTGGCTGAGGACTAATCCCCTTAGACTTTGCAACATGGCCATTTGGTGTATGCACATTCAGTGTGTTCGCCACTGATGGCGCTGGCACATGCTACAAGTGTGAGATGGATACAGCACAGTGCCCTACAGCAACATGTCCATCCCCTTCATGCTAACCATGACAAGCCGCCTGGCTTTGTGTCTGCAAAAGTACTGGAACATTTAAATTCTGACTGAGGAGATAAATTCAAAAAAGGCAAGACAAGGCATTAGAGTAAGCATAAGAGTAGGCACAAAATGAATAATTGCTGAGATAGTGAGTGAGCCGCCCTGAGTTGCAGCCTGGTCTAATCAATGAGTTTGGTGTCTATCCTCGCTCACTAAATGTCCCAGCAAATGGGTCGCGAGGATGTGACTGATGTGTGCCAAATCCATGGACAGCAGATACATGCTGTCATTATCTGTGGAGCATGGCCAGAGATGTTAGTGCCTGATCTGCAAGATTAAGGTCCAGAGGACCAAGCAGCAAACTGGAGTCACCAGCTAATCACTCTGACTTTCATATTAGGAATTGTTGCTCTCTCATTTCTATCCTTGAGAATTGGAAACTGCATGTTAATGAGGTGAGGTAATAATATGTTAATATATGCGGATGCATGCAAATAGGCCCCTTGCTGCCCACTAGTGAGACTCTTGTCATTCAAACTTGGTTGGAAAATCGGATTTTTTTTTGCCCTCGATACGAAGAAGCTCCTTGCTGGCTGTCTCATGTGATTCTCTGATTTTTCTTGCCAATCCCTGCATCGTACAGGAATTGTATAGATTCTGCCCATAGAGTTACTTTCAGCTGCCAGCAAATAATGAGAAAACTGATTACCTTAATATTGCTTTGCTAATTAGGGAGCAATTACAATGACATTGAAACATCAATTTACTGAAAGACAT
This sequence comes from Rhincodon typus, assembly GCF_021869965.1. Taxonomy (NCBI): domain Eukaryota; kingdom Metazoa; phylum Chordata; class Chondrichthyes; order Orectolobiformes; family Rhincodontidae; genus Rhincodon; species Rhincodon typus. Next base: position 39,942,193 of record NC_063343.1, on the reverse strand, counting down.
TCGAAAAGACACATGGAGATGCTGCAGGCTAACCAAGACGTTTGAAGAATCTCACCATCACTGAATGCGATGAAATGCACTAATACAACATTAGTGATTTTAATATCCTAAAAATCTCAGAATTATACTTTGGTGATGAAATTTTGTGACTTGGCCCGGGTTCAATTTCCCCTCAGGCAACTGTCTGTTTGGAGTTTGCACATTCTCCCCATGTCTGCGTGGGTTTCCTCTGGGTGCTCCAGTTTCCTCCCACAGTCTAAAGATGTGCGGGCTAGGTGGATTGGCCATGCTAAATTGCCTGTAGTGTTCAGGGATGTGTAGATTAGGTGGGTTATAGGGGGATGGGTCTGGGTAGGATGTTCTGAGGGTCGGTCTGGACTTGTTGGGCCGAAGGGCCTGTTTCCACACTGTAGGGATTCTATTAAAAAATCCAAAAAATAAGGTAAAGTTTTGAATGAGGTTCATGAAAAATTACGAGCTCAAGGCAAAAATTATTGAGCAACTTTTACATATGTTCGAATTTTTCATGGGTATATGGTATTTGATTTGATTTGATTTGTTGTCATGTGTACCTAAGTACAGTGAAAAGCTTTGTTTGTGAATAGTACAGGCAGATCGTAGTAAGCAAGGACATAGAGATCATAGGGTGAAAATACTTGGACAGAGTAAGGCATACAGGTTACACCGCACAGGACAAATGTGAGGCAAGATCAAGATTAACAAGATCAGCATTATTTGAAGTTAGAGAGTGCATTCATCAGCCTAATAACGACAGGGAAGAAGCTGTTCTTGAACCTGCTGGTGCGTGTGTTCAAGCTTCTGTATTTTCTGCCTGACTGTTGATGATACCAAATTATACCTTGCCAACATTTCTCTTCATTCCTCTAGTGTCTTGAAATTGTCAGATCACTTGTGGGACATCCAGCACTAGATTACAGCAAATGTTTTATTAGCTGGCACATATCGGACCAGGAGCATACTGGTTGGTCAAATGTTCCAGATGATCAAGAGATCCACGTAACCAACACAAAAACACGCACTATGTAATAGAAATGTAATGCAGGGGGTATACACATCACAGTTATACTTTATTTACAGCATAAATCACTTAAGTAATCATGCAACTTTTCCTTACATAAAAATTACTAGCAGAAAGCCTTCTCACTTACACCTCCAACTGACTACTTGGAGATTGTGATAATACAGTAAACTTCCAGTATTTCAAGTATATTATTTTTGCAGGTTTATTGAGAGCACCAGTTCATAAGGTGCAGGTTAAAACAAAGTTTGCTGCACTAGAAATTTCATCAAACTAACCATTGGGACTATCAAAGCCATTCTGTTTGGAATAAAATGAAGCCTATTACCTAAATGGTGAGGGATTGTGGACCTTTCAGATGCAAGAGGACCCAATGCGTGAATTGCAAAATGTTAGTACGTAGGAATAGCAAGGAATTAGGAAGCCTAATAAAATATTATAATTTATTGTGAGGGAGCTGAATACAAAGTTAGGGAGGTTATGCTCCAATAATACAGCACATTAGTTAGGCCACATCTGGAATACTGTGAAAATATTGGTAGTCTAATATATGGAAGGATGTAAATGCATTTGAAGCGGTTCAAAGAAAGTTTACTAAACCAATACCTGGAATGGACGTGGTCTTTTATGCGGAATGCTTCAACAGGCTGGTCTTGTTTCCATTGGAGTTTTGAAGAGTCAAACATGACTTGATTGAAACATATGAGATCACGAGGTGGTACATGGAAAAAAGGTTCTACATTCTCCCACAAAGGGGAATATCCTAAGGATCAATTTTAAAAGCATGGGGTCACCAACATAAGACGGAGATGAGGAGAATTTATTGCTAACGGAGAGTTGCAAGTCTTTCGAACTTACTTCCCCAAAAGGCAGTCGACACAGCATTATTGGATATTTTAAAATCAAACATAAAGAGATTCTGGATACACAAGGAGATGAAAGATTATCAGGTGTAGATGGGAATATGGAGTAGTCAGACCATATGATCAGATTTAAAGGCAGAACAGGCTTGAAGGGCTAAGTAGTCTACTCCTGCTGCTAACTTTTTTGTTTGTTTGAAAAGGCATATTGTCAATAAACATAAATATAAATAAATACAAGAGTGACTTAATATTTTCCATACCATTGTCACCCATGGGTAAAAGTTTGTATTCATGAGTTTTAGCTAGTTAATATTATCAATTTTATGTAGTTGATTTCAATAAATACAGGTAGTTCTCCTATAATGCGATAGTTGCATGACCTCTCGCGAAAGAAAATTGCCATAGAAAATCACGCTAAGAAAATTGCTATTAAAAAAATCACTATACTTGTACAGCAGAAAGTTCGCATTATCCAAACAGTATCTGCTATTCGTCAGTTGTGTTACAGCCAATTCGCATTAATGAAGGATGCATTACAGCAGAACTATCTGTATTTGGAAACCATATTAAGGGGCTAAAAATTAGCAACATGTGAAACAGAGTTTACAAGTTCTCATTTATTTTAGTGATACAAATACAAAACCAAATGGCTTAGTTCCTTCTATATTGTGTATGAGAGGGACTGAGCTTGGTTTTTCCATGCAGGAATCTGTGTGGAGCTGGCCAGTTAACACAATGTAAAAAAACATTATGGCAGGTGTCTGAAGAGAAGGACATTCATATTATGCTGTTTGTCATCACAGCCCAGTTTCATAATTGCATCTTTTCTAATTCATGGACCAATTGCATTGTGTGCAAGCAATGGTAAGTTGCATGTGGAAAAATATTGCAAAATATGTAAACCCCAGGGGCCTATGCTTCTGAAAGTGATGAATGTGTTTGCTTTATCAAACATAGCAGCAGTCACCCATTTAATCCAAGCGTAGACTACAGTCTGATTGATGTTACTGATATGCTCTGTGCAGCTTGAAAGAGGCAGAGGCAAAGTGCTTGATAGTTGCAGTGACCTGGATTTTAATAGGCAGTGCTGTACCAACTGGTTGTAGGTTAAAAGACAATGTTGCCATTTGAATCTTCCTTGAGTAATGTTCTTCTAAGAGCTACAAGAGTGTGATCTTGGCCTTTCAATGCTGTTGGAAAGGGAAAGATTTCTTCATTTGCTCTCCGCTTCAACTTTAGTTCCACAGGATCTTTTCTCCTCTTCATCATGTTGCTATTCCCACTCTTCCTTTTCAATCAGTAAAAAACTGCAATGTCTGAAATACCTAAAAGTTCAAAGTCTATAATAATGACTAAAAGCACTTTACATGCCTTTATGATTAGTAGACCTACAAAATAAAGTGTCACTAAAAGCTCTATCTTTTCCTGAGAACAGCTGAGGATTCTTTTAAGCAACACACAAGATGGCTATTTCAGCAGTTTCTGTGTCCATGGTTAAAGGGAGTCAGTAGAATGGCAGTAAAGTCAGAAAATGGTAACACTTGACCCTAATTTAAATATATTGAAGAGGCTCTTCTTTATTCAGATGGTGTGCTGTGATCAAAAGGATTATTCCATAAATTAGCAAATCAAGTGAGTTGCAAAATCAGCATTATCAGGATGGAATAAGCAGACATTTTATTTGATTAATTTCCATCTACTATTACATTATGTTTTTCAGTGTAAATGGATTAAAAATTAGACCAAAATCTCTGTCAATGTATCACTGTAGAAATCTGTACTTCCTGCGCTGCAAAGTGCTCAAACTGAAACTGGAAAGCTTCTTCTTCCAAGTTTTGGGTGTTTTCCTTAAGCACCCCGCCCCGCCCAAAATACCCAGAGTTTCTATCTAAAAGCTTAATGCACTACACTGTTTGCTTTGTTCAGGAACACTCCTAATGTAAACAAATTACTTTCCAGGAAGTCTCTCTTGAGTACTGTGTTTTAAAATAAATCACCATGGCCACAGAAATACTTACAATTTAATCATTAAACCCCTTCAGACACAGACATCTCGTATGCCCCAGTTCAAAATTCAAAAATCCAGAATAAGTGATATTAAAAGATATAAATCATACACTTTACATGACAATATGATGTAGTCATTAGACCAAAATCTATTCATTAACTGTTTTTAAAATGTCAGACCTGCGGCTGAATTACATGCAAAAGCTAGTAAATTGCAAGAAAGGATTGAGTTGTGTTGCTGACAGGTCATTATAGAAATCCTTTCCTTTTATTTGCACTACACAATCAAATAGTATTTTGGAGTCTTATTAAGAGTTATCTCCCTAATATATATTCCAGCCTGAAAGAAAAATTATCCTCGATCCCAAGGGATGGAAGATGATGACGATTCCGCTGTTTGGGTCATTGCTATTTGTAGAATCAGCTACCTTGCTTTCACTGACAATCTGAGTGCGCACATAACCTATAGTGTTGGATATAGGCGTATAAATGTTTGAACATACCTTGAATTTGATTTTATTCGTATTAGACTTTAGTACTGAGTGAATATTCAAATCTTGTTTCGATGTAAGCTGGACTTAAACAGAATTTACTGCAGATTGTGTGAAACTGTGAATGAAACAAAACAGTCTCCTTAAGGAACCTACATGTAATTTAAAATAATTTTCTGTATTCCTAGTTATCCCTTTTTCTTTCTTCTCAATTTTTCCCACTAGCGATCCTGACAGTATCTGAATTGGATATTTTCTTAAAAATAGCCTTTCATTTATCGTTTTAAAAGCAAGCTATTTGTTAATTATTGAGAAATGGCTTATCCTACAAGGCTGTTTATAGCATTACTTCAAAGCAGACCACATGTATCAATTTCCGCCGCTATCTTCCTTCCGGAAAGGTGTTGCAGCAGGGCCAGTGAATCTGCACCATTTTAAAACACTACAAAATTGGCTTTGCATTAGGAACAAATGACAGTGTGTGATGTGAAGTTAGTTGAAAGAGGGGAGGCATCATTATATTTTCATAGTGTGATTTAATTTGTTTTAATGCTGCTATTGACCTATGCAGCACCATAGTGATGTTGACAGGGACAATACTTTAGTGATGTTTCATGATGACATTTTTTTTTAAACACTTTTGATGCCAGTCCACACCTTAGCAAACTAGTGCATTCTAATCACAATAGTTTAGAGTGGGCTTGTATGTATTTAGTTGTGCCACAGAGGTGTTTGGAACTAACCCTGATATGGACTCAATAGATTACACTCTGCCGTCCTTTCAGACTGGGCTGTAGCCAGAGGAAGATTAATGGGATATAGATTTCTATAGCAGGCCAGAAGGCACAGCTGAAGTGATGAGCTCCAGCTCACCAGGGCAACGAAGATTCAATATGTTCATCCACTGTCATTCTGTCTAAAACTCACAACTAATGCATTGATCTTTTGAATGAGGCTAAAATTGGATTTACAGAAGTACAGTAAAGAGGCAGTAGTTTGCACTGGTCTTCAACAAAACACAACAAGCAAATCTGTTGTGTGGTGAATTCTGTGCAACACCATATTAATGGCTTATGAAAATGTCTGAAACACTCACCAACCTGAAGGTGGAAAATTTGTCATCGCTGTACAGTTGAACTAGAAGCTGATCTTTGTCCTCTGGTGGGATTTTGTCAACTTGAAGAAAATGCACAGCTGAATCAAGCAATCAGATGAATTATGCTGTAAAAATACCAAAAAGGAGGACTTTTCACTGAAGGATTTGCTTATCCTTAACATTATTTCAGCAGAATCTATCTCTTGTTTAATAACTTAATAATTCATGCAATGTGTCTTTTTGATTTATAGTACAGGTTAATAAGATAGATGAAGAAAAATAAAGGTCAATCAAAAGAAAATGGTGGAAATGTTCAGAAGGTCAGGCAACCTGTTTTGTATCCATTCTTTAAATTTGCTGGCAAAGCTAAGATGTGTTGCCTATCCCAAACTGCTCTTGGGAATGTTGTAGTGAACCACAGCAGTCCATGTGGTATAGATACATCCACAGTGTTTATTTGAGAGGGATATCCAGGATTTTAACCCAAAGACTGTGGACTGGCTAACATCATTCAAAGCTTGGTGTATGCCTTGGAGGGCAGTTTGTGGGTGGCCAACAAATTACCCTCGATCTTCAAGGAGGTAGAGGTCTCTGGTTTGGAATGTGTTATTGAAGAAACTCTGGTGAGTTTTGTGGTGCAGCTTGTAATTGGTACATACTGTTGCCTTTGTACACTAGACGGAGTGGATGTACCTTTAAGATGGTGGCAGGGCTGCTAATCAAACAGATAGCTTTGACTTGAGAGGTTGTTCCGGATGTTGTTGAGCTTCCTGAGCCGGAGCTGCACTCATTCAGGCATCTGTTATACTGCTGGCTTATAGGTTATAGATGTTGGACATGCTTTGGGGACAGAAAATATTTTCTGCATATAAACTGATGTTTTCCCAGCCACCATCAGTTCTGAGGAAGGGTCACCGGACCCGAAACGTTAACTCTGTTTTCTCCTTCACAGATGCTGCCAGACCTGCTGAGCTTTTCCAGTTAATGAGGTGACTTTGGCCGGTTCTGAGAAAGAGTCGCTCGACCTGAAACGTTAACTCTGATTTTACTCCAAGGTGCTGCCGGACCAGCTGAGCTTTTCCAGCAATTTCTGTTTTTGTTTCCGATTTACAGCATCCGCAGCTCTTTTGGTTTTTTAGTTAATGACATGAGTTCGGCAAGATACGGCGAGGACACCTATTTAGCCTTGCAGCAGAAAACCGCTCTAAAAAAAACTCCGCACAACTTAGCCTCAGTCAAAAAAAGAATTCAGTCCAATGAATATTTCCAAGGGTAAACAAAAACTTGCTGCCTATGGCTTTCCTGGAAGTGTGAATTATTCTTCCTATCTCAACAAAATCTTGAATGAATGAGTCATTTAAGTTAATGGGGAAGACATTTAAAAAGTTAATTTACCTTAGCTAAAAGATAATGGATGGGTTTGTGCTCCATTTTTCAATATTATGAACTATTATGGACTTAGTTCAATAACTAATTCAATACCTAATTTGGAAGCATGATTGTGTGGTTTGGGACAGCAGCCAGTTTTATGTTTTGAACGTTTAAAAGTCTGTCTCCAAACAGCCATTGTGTGAAGAGAGCTCAGGAAAATCTGGTAAAACAGCACCATTCTTAGTGGAACTAACTCTTAGCATGTGAGAACTGGGTTTTCTGTCTGATACAGGGAGTTATTGAGAAACTTCAGACATAAAAAATAAGAACAGGAGTAGACCATTCAGTCCCTTAAGCCTGTTCTGCCATTCATCGAGGTCATGGCTGATCTACCCCAGGCTTCACCGCTCTTTGATGCCAACTTCTCATAGCACTCAACTTCTCGATATTTCAAAAATCTGTCCCCTCTTCAGACATTTTCAATAATCTAGTGAATTCCAAAACTTCATTACCCTTTGGGAGAGGAATTTCCTTTCAATTGCATTTCAGTTTTATTGAGTGTCCTGTTATTCTGTAACAATGTCTGCTAGAATGTGACTCCCTCAGTACTGGAACCATGTTCTCAACATCTACTCTGTCTAGCCCACTCAAAATCTTATATGTTTCAATAACATCACCCTTCGTTCTTCTAAACTATCTCCCCTCATTCTTCTAAACTCTTATGAATAAGGGCTAAACTGTTCAGCCATTCTTGGTTAGTTGATGCCTTCATCCCAGGAATCAGCCAAGTGAATCTCTTTTGAACTACCTTGAATACCAGTATATCCTTTCTTAAATATAGGGACCATACCTGCACATAGTAGTCTAGTTGCAGCCTTACCAACACCCCGTATAGTTGTAATACAACTTCCCTATTTTCAAACTCCAACTGCTTAGCAAAAATGAGCAAAATTCCATTTCAGGAACAAAAACAGAACTTGCTGGAAAAGCTCAGCAGGTCTGGCAGCATCTGCGAAGAAAAAAATCAGAGTCAACATTTCAGGTCCAGTGACCCTTCCTCAGAACCTCCATGTTAACTTTGTGATTCATCCAAGCTACTGTGCTGTGCTCTTTTGAAGTGTCTCTTCTTTTATTTACTAGTTTGACTTTTGATTTTTCATACTAAAGTACATGACTTCATACCTTCCTATGATAATTTCCATCAGCTATGTTTTTGCGCACACAATTGATCAATCTATCTCCCCTTGAATACTTCTTATTTTCTTGGCACTCCCAACTATTTTTGTTTTGTCAGTACATTTGAGCACATTACACTCTACCTCCTCCTCTAGTTCATTGGGATAGATAGTAAATAATGTAGGCCCCAGGATTAATCCCTGTGACTCTCCCTAGTTACTTTGTTCTAATCTGAAAAAGACCCATTAATCTCAACTCTCTGTATGTTAACCAATCCTCAGTCCATGCTTATACATTCCCCACAATATTGTGAGCTCTGTTCCAATGCAACCACCTTTTTATGTGGCACCTTATTCAATGCCTTCTATAAAGCTAAATGCGCTACATCCAGCAGTTCCCCTTTATCAACTCTGTTACCTCATCCAACTTGAGTAAATTTGTCAAACATATTTCCTTTTCACAAAACCATGTTGATTCTGTCTGATTCTATTAAGTTTTTCTATATGTCCTTGTGTTTCATGCCTAATAATGGACTCTAATGTTTTTTCCAACCACAAATGATCAGCTCATTGCCCTGTCATTTCCTGCTTTCTATCTCCCACCCTTCTTGAACAGGATGTCACATTAGTGGATTACAAATCAACTTGAGTCCTGAACTGTTTTGACCAATGCTTCCATTATTTCTGCAAGCAGTTCCCTTAAAATGCTTTGATATAGGCCATCAGGTCCTGGCAACTTTTCTGTCTTTAGTCCCATTGATTTTTCAAATACTTTGTCCCTTGTGGTAGAGACAGGTTTTTTTTCATTGACTCATGGAATGTGTGCATCTCTGGCTAGGTCAGCATTTATTGCCCATCCCTAATTACCCAGAGGGCAGTTAAGAGTCAACCACATTGCCATGAGTCTGGAGTTACATATAGGTAAGGATGTCAGATTTCCTTCTCTAAAGTACATTGGTGAACCAGATAGGTTTTTCTGACAATTGACAGTGGTTTTCCAGTCATCATTAGACCCATAATTCTAGATTCTTTATTGAATTCAAATTCCACCATCTGCCATGGCGGGATATGAACCCAAGTGCCCAGAGTATTCAGAGTCAGTTCTGAAGAAGGATCACTGAATAATCTGAAATGTTAACTCTGATTTCTATCCACAGATGCTGCCAGGCCTGCTTTTTCCAGCAATTTTCGTTTTTGTTTCTGATTTACAGCATCCGCTGTTCTTTTGGGTTTTTTTCTGCCCCAGCATAATAGTTGAGCTTCTGGATTAAAAGTCCAGTGATGATACCATTGCCATTGCCTCTCCCTCTGAGTTACAAGGTCTTACCTCCCATTAGCACCTTGCTTATCTGTTACCCTTGGTATGTTTATAGTGCTGTCCACATAAAGACCAAACAAAATATTGGTTTAAAATATCTACTATTTACCTGTTCCCTGAGATTAATTTCTTAGTTGCATCCTCCAATGTTCCACACTTACTTTAGCTACACTCTTTCTTTTAAATACCCATAGAAGGTCTTGCTAATTGTTTTATATTTCTTGCCAGTTTATTTTCATAATCAATTTTCTCTTTTGAATGGTTTTTCAGCCATCTGCTGTTGGTCCCTAAAACATTTACAATCTTCCAGCCTACCAAAGTTTTTGCTACTTTGTGTGCCTTAGATTTTGTTTGGATATCCTCCTTTATGCCTTTGCTAACTATAGATGGTTCCTCCATGTCATCAAGTTCTACCAGTACTGCTTCCAGTGCAGCTACATCTCTATCAGGTTAGGCTCATAGTAGGTATGCATCCAGAGGACATTACAAAATCATGGCAGTGACCACAATTCAAGATTCAAGATTACTTCATCGGTTGTAAAGGACTTTGGAATGATCTGAAGTTATAAAAATGCTACATAAAAGCAAGTCACTTTTCCTCTTTTTCACTAATTTAAAGCTGAGATGATATAGCTCCTGCTGTACACACTCATGCTGACAGACCTGGGCTCACAGACTGCCATCAACAGAGAAATGACCAGCTCACCAAGTCATGTGTGGAAAGAGTTGAAGATGTTGTGGCTGTCAGCCTATTGTACAATGAACTTCAAACCTGAGATTTCGGTTGGAGTCAGGGTTGAGTAGGACTGAAGAAAGTCCTACTCCCTTCCATTTCTGACAATGTAGTGGAGCAGCAGCAATTTTGAGTTAAATTTTTATGAATTGAGCATTTACTCCATGGTTAACTGTGAATTACAAAATGTTTCCGAAACTATCGGAACCTGCAGTGCTCAGTTGTTGGATTAATATGTTGGCTGTGTTCCTCCCTTACCAAACTCGATGATGAAAAAGGAGAAACAATTATAAGCTCCAATTAAGAGTGATTTAAGCATCTGAAGTGATATGCGGGAAGTACAAGGCAGATATTAGTGAGGAAAACTAGTTTTGTAGGTGGACATTGCAAATCCAACTGCAAGAAGTCAGGAAATACCAAAAACAAAAAGTTTGGAATTGATAACTCCCTTTTCAGCATAAAACATTTGAGGTATTAAACTTGCTTTTGCCTTTTCCTCATTCTTACACCAACAGGCTCATTTGACAGTAATTCATTTGTGATATCAGAAGGCAGTAAACAGGGTTTTACTTGCTGTGCACTGATTTTCACCAGTCTGGCATTGTGTCTGTAAATGATTGTAAGCAGATAAATAATCTGAACATATCCTAGGTGCTAAACTATTGTCCTCTGGTTTATAATGCAACTCATTGAGTACACAACAACATCATAGTTGTTAATTGTTACCATCTGTTCAATGAATGAATAATGCCAAGCTTTTAAATATTGGCATAAGTGATTGTTTTCATTCTTTCATGGGATGTGGATGTCACTAGCTGGGAAACCATTTATTACCAATCCCTAACTGCCTTAGAGAAGGTTACATTGAGTGGCCTTTTTTAGAACCACTGCAGTCCTTGGGATGTAGAAATATCCCTCGTGCTGTTAGGAAGGGAGTTCTAGGATTTTGGTCCCATGACAGTGAAGGAATGATAATATGTTCGAAGTCTGAATTATGTGTTGTTTTGATTGGAACCTTTAGCTCATGGATTTCCCATGCATCAGCTATCCTTGTCCTGCTTCATGGGAAGGGTTATGGATTTCAAACCGCTGTCAAAGGAGGCTTGATCAGTTACTGCAGTGCATCTTCTAGATAATTCACATTGTTAAACTGGTGTGTTGATGAAGGTATTGGACATTGAACGTGTTGAATAGAATGCCAGTCATTCTTGCTGCTTTGTCATCGGATGGTCTCAACATCATAAGCATTAATGGAGCTGTAGCCATCTAAGAAAATGGAAAGTATTCCATCAGAGTCCTGACTTGTCCCTTGCAGATGGTGGACAGATTTGGCAAGTCAGGAATTGAGTGACTGATATAGGATTCTTAGCTTCTGTCCTGCCCTGGTAGCCACAGTAATTATATGGCTGACCCAGTTCAGTTTCTGGTCAAGTGTTATGGACCAGAGCAGACCCCCTCAAAATATTATTAAGAAGGTAGCCAAGACCCTAACATTTTCTTATTTTAAAGGTAAATGTGAGGTGCTATGTTCCAGATGCAATTTGATTGGTCAAACCACTTGACATTAAGCAAAACTCAATTTGTTCAAACACCATAGTTAAAATACAATAAAAGAAAGAGGAATTTAGAATAACTTAACTCTATTGAAAAGCTTAACAGAATAATAGATTATTTTACTACTAAATAGTAACTTTTGCAATATAGCAACATCCCATAAATACACCTTGGCAAAAAGGCAGATTCAGAAAACAGATTGTCTCACATACAGTTCTCTGAACCCAGGGGAAAGAAAATCAAAAGACAATTTTGAGAGAGAGAGTGTAGCAGCCAGGAGAGATCCACTACCTTGCAACCCTGCTGAGACCAAAGCAACAACTGTGGAAAGCTAACTAAAATCTTGGATCTGAGAGAGCTTGACCACACCCACTCAGGTTGCTTCTACTGTTCCAAATTTAAAATAAAACCCAAGGCCTCACAAGTAGTTTATCTTTGCATGGACTGCTTGATACCTATCCTCCAATCTCTTTAAAAGAAACCAGAACAAAATATACCTCTTAATGCCACAATATCATCACAATAGCAACATCGAGGATGCAGCAGTGGTATTACCATGAAACGTGAAGGGGCAGTGCTTAGAATCTCTTTTGTCAGAGATGGTCATTGCACTTGTATGGCATCACGGTTACTTGCCACTGATGATTACATACTCGGTACATACCCATGGAAATAAATACAAGGTATACAAAGCTAGAGGACCATGGATGACTAAGGATATTGATGAGCAAATAGCGAAGAAAAAGGAGGAATGTGATGCATATCAGAATAATAACTGCAATAGAAATCAGAAAGAGGATCTCAAATGCAGGAGAGGGATGGAAGGCTGGAATAAGGCCAGTTAAGAGGAAGCATGAGGAAAGGATGGCAAAGGACATTCTTCAAGCATATTAATAGGTAATGATTAGAGTGGAGCCCATAAAGAGCAAAAACAGAAGTTGCTGGAAAAGCTCAGCAGGTCTGTCAGCATCTGTGAAGAAAAAATCAAAGTTAACGTTTCTGGTCTGGTGACTTGCTCAGCTTTCCCAGCAATCTGTTTTTGTTTGATTTACAGCATCTGCAGCTCTTTTGCTTTTTCCCATAAAGAACAAGTGGGGTAAGCTGCTCACTGAAGGATATGGCAGAAGTACTAAATGAATATTTTGCTTCTGTCTTTATGAAATTAGAAAGTGATGACAATGGCCTAGTTGAAAATGTGGGTATTGAGCAACTGAGCACTTTACTGATAGATACAGAGGGGGGTAAAGGATAACCCAGGAAACTACGGACCTGTCAGCTCGGTGTCAATAGTGGGAAAACTGATGGAGGCCTTAGTATGGGAAAATATACACTTAGAGAAAAATAAGTTAATACTAGACAGTCTGCATGGTTTTGTCAAGTGCAGATTGTGACCAACAAATTTGATTGGGTTCCTGGACAATGTGACACAGGGAGTGAATGAGGGCAGTGCTGTGATGTTGTAGATGTGGATTTCAGACACTCTGCTTTTCAATCTCTTTCCTAGGCCCCTGAAATATTCTTCTACAACTTCTTTCTCCCATCCTCTGTCCAGGTATTTTGTGCTGACATGGTTCATGACTTCTGCTGTTTACCCTCTCGGGAGAATGTCCTGCAGACACTCTGCCACACTCTTGACCCTGGCACTAGGGTGGCAACCGACCATCCTGGAGTCACATTTGTCTGCAGCCCCAGATTACTAGTCCAGTGACATTACCACTACACTGCAAACACCTGCCATGGTACCAGAAAATTTGGCTCACTGTACTCCTTTGAGAAATCATTACTGTCCAAAGTCGTAAACTGATTTGCAAGTGGAATTGCAAAGGTGTACCTGCTCGTTTCTGTTGGACTGCCTTGTCCCAAATCATTAACCCCCGCACGCTCCTAAGCTGGGGGTGTGATTATCTCCATAAAAATGCTGTCTGAGTTCTGTGATCTGGAGCTCAAGCCTATGGAGCTATTGACGGGGTGGGGTGGGGTGTGTGTTTGTGTGTATGTGTGTAAGTGTGTGTGTGTGTGTGTCTGGCATTCATGGTGTGCCTATGACTTCCCGCATTCTACCAGCTGTACATTCTACAGAGCCAAGCTGCCCTTCTGTATCTTATCTGTAGAGATGATTTATTACAAGTAGAATCGCTTACCAGCTACTCACCCACTAGCTCTTTCTGCTACACTGAAGTAGGAACAAAATACTGGATAGCAAAAAGGAACATTACTAAAGAAAAGGAATAAAAAGCTTCTCCTCTTAACCGCTTTAACTAACTCCCCACTCATCAGTCTTACTGTTTGAGATCTATAAACTGCATTAAGAACTGTCTATTTATTCCACTCGGAGCTAAAGTGCAGCAACCAGATTGAGATGGTTTTTCTAATTAACTAACTAGGTACTTTATGAAGAGCAAGTTCACCCTGTCTAAGGCTAGAATGTCCTGACCTTACACAGGAAGTACCAGTTACTTATTCTATACTTGTGTATTCAGTTTTCCTTTCAGTATAAAATATTCTATCGGCTTTTCCAATTATTTCCTGACCTGCTCACTAACCAATTGTGATTCATTCACTTGAACACCCAGAACCCTCTGCATCTCGAAGATGTGCAATCTCTTACCATTTAAATACTATGCTTATTTTTATTCTTGATAATTACAGTAAGTCCTCTTTTTTACCTCTCCAAGAAGTAAATTTGATTTCAGGACCCATTCCTTGCAGAACAGATGACTGATGCCGGGTGTTAAACAGATAGTCATGTGACATGTTTGCTTCAACTTAGCATTTTCATTTCATTCCAATACAATGTACATTGCCCCTGGTAGGAAGAAACTGAGTATCACATTGTGCAATTTGTGCTGTATTGGATTATTAGATTTCCTTGTGCGATTTATCATCATCCTCAAATTTTACACAATGGATTGGATTCCTGAGCCCCTCATCTGGATTTCAATACCTCAAAATAGGCAAGTCAGGACAGAGGTTAAACTCCTAAAAATTTCAAAACTGACCTCAACAAGCCTCCACCTACATCAAGTTTAACGGAGGGGGTTGGGGTTGTGATCAATGGAAGCAGCTAACCCACTCCCAGGCTCTATTTGTCCTGTTTTATGAGTATAATAGGCCTATTGGTTTGACCAGGGCTTCGATAAGCATGACATCTGAAGGAAGATTAGGAATGAACTTTTCCCAGGTGGATTAGGAGAATTCTCTCCCAAGTCCACATGTTTCTGTCTTGTCCCCTCCCTCCTCGCACCCACCCCAAAAAACCTCGGTCAGATTGGCTCTGTCCAGTCTTGCCACATTCTCCAGCATCCTTTCTGTCCACTCAGAAGCCAGGCTTGTTAATCAGTCTGACTTCCGGTCAGTGAACCTATCAAGGACACAAGATGCATATCTTATGTAGTTTGTGTGAGTGCTGGGCCTCCAGCTCCTTGCCAGTGTAACCCTGCCCTGGTTAAATCCAAAGCCACGTCACTGATCTAACATTTACTGACACTACTCACCACTATATTCAGGTCAACAGAAATCATAATCTCCTTGAAGTCAATTATGATGTGTCTCATTCTTTTTAGAACGTCTGCTTGACTGACACACCATATCCTTCAGCTTCCTTCTGTGTTTTAAATATCTTTTCTGTAGGGTTCCCATCTGAGTTTCATTTTCCATCCTCTTTATAATGTCATCATTATAAGGAATGAGGCTTTACTTTGTACACTTTTGTCCTCACTTAATAGAGCTCATTAATCTAAATGAATCATCAAAGGGTCTAACTAACCAACAGTGCCATAAACTCTGTACCAGAACTGTAAGACAACCATGTTCTAATTAAAAACTGAAGGAACTGCGGATGCTGTAAGTCAGGAACAAAAACAAAGTTGCTCGAAAAGCTCAGCAGTTCTGGCAGCAGCTTTGAAGGAAAAAACAGAGTTAACGTTTCGGGTCTGGTGACCCTTCCTCAGAACTGATACATGTTCTAATTGTCCAGTTGATGCATTTCATAATGTAGATATTGAACTTCATTTTTCTAAATAACATTGCTTACAATGAGAATTCCTCACTAAGTGTTAGAATGATTAGAAAGTAATCAAATGCTTCCTTTTGTATTGTACATTTCACAACCTCTGGATGTCTGAAAACACTTTACAAGGAATAAAATACTTTTGAAGTAACTAAATAATAGAATCAGTTTCTTGTCTTCTAAGGATATATTTTAAAACAATACTTGTGATCTAGATGATTGAGAACCTTTATTACCAAAAGCTTTGGAACTATTACACATGGATAGTGAGAGGGAAACTAGAGAAGATAAAGTCAAGGTTTCAGGGTAGTGTTGGATGAATATATCCTTCCTTATATTATGGATGAATTTTTCTCTTCAGTTTTCTTTTTGAAAATACCTTGAGTTCTACAATAATAATATAAAAGGGGAGAAATTAATTCACTCAGAGGCATTTCTACTCTTGGGATATACAGCACTGCAGGCTGTTAACTGCTCAGCCCAGTCTATCTTCGTTGACAAGACTTAGGAACACTATGCAGGTCGCTCAAGTGAATCCCTGCACATGCCAAATCAAGCCATGTGTGTTTTGTGCTGTAGAAATGAATTCCTTCCCCAAGACACTGCAGTAAGCATGCAGTAAATCCAATGAACAGCACATTGAACAGCAGGATATTTTCCCATTGTTGTTTAATCCGTCACATAGATGTAGAGAAGAATTTTGGTAAGTAATATCAGCAAACTTGCAAATACAAAAAAAAAGTCCTTTCAATCTTCAAACCCGTCAGACATTCATAAGGTTCTGTGTTATTGTGACTATTACACTGACAAAATTAAAAAGTAATGCTTAGTGTATCCTCAGGGCAATTATTTTAGCACTTAGTCTCAAGAAACCTGCCTGTTTTCTGCAAATGATACAAGTAGACACTTACATTTCTGAGAATTATAAGAAATAAAATATAAGTCAGTGTGTAAGATCCTTTCATGACTTGCCTCTCACCATCTCTGTCTCCTTCTACAGTCTTATATCCCCACAAGAACTGTGTATTCATCTAATTCTGCTCTTGTAACACAAGGCACTGCTTTGGGGGTCATGTCTTCAGGTGCCCAACTCCTCAGTTTTAGATTATCTTCCTTACATTTCTTTGATTTTCTGCTTCTCAATGCTCCTTTAAGACCATAATTAAATCCCACCTCTTCAACCTAGCTTCAGGTTTTTCTAGATTTTACAGAATTGTAAAGCACAGGAAGAGGCATTTAACCTAAGACACCTATGCCAACTCTTTAAAGGACCCACAACCCTGCTGTTTCCCCATAACCCTTTTATTTTTGATTCAGTTTTCACTATCTTTTCAGGTAGTGAGGTCTATCCAAGGCCAGCTGTGAAATTTCACTGTTTGTTTGTTTTTCTTGGACCAAACTCTGAATTCCAGAGATGCTTGTACTTTCACAGTCAGTCAGCTATCAAAGTTCACGGCTTGGTCTTTTAAAAATTTTTTTCTAACTCTAGAGCCATTCTCCGACCTCCCACGTGACCTCTCCTGACACTAGATCTCCTCCTTTCTCTTTTCTCCCATTTAAAGTATCATTGCTTTTGATTTTTTTTAAAGTTCCAGAAACAAAGCAAAAACTTATAAAAACAGTACCAATGGGTCTAGATTAACTTAGGATATCTGGTCAGCGTGGACAAGTTGGACCAAAGGGTCTGTTTCTGTGCTGTACATCTCTGTGACTCTAGGTAATGCATTCCAGATCGTCTTGCTGTGTGTAAAAAGGATCCAATATCCTCCATGATTCTTTGTTTGAGATACTGGAGAAATTTAAATTGAATTGTTGTTTTATTAATCCATATAATCTGAAATTTTAGATTTGTGTTTTCCATAATTATTTAAGTTTATTGTACAAATAAGTTTTTCGATTCTCATTGACAGTCAGATGATGGTGCTGTAAGAAATTAATATTTCAATAATTGATAATAAAGGCTAGCATTATCTGTCGATTAAGGTTGATATAATAAATCGAGCTTGGTAACATCCGCTTTGGACAGGGCATGTTATTTGAATAATGGTTTGATCAGAGACATGCATAATCAATGCTGGTATTTAATGTTATAAGATAATTATTTTGTCAATAAAATTAAGCCAGTTTGATTCACAGCTCTAATAAAACAAAACTAAAATATCAGGAAATGCTTGTAACATTCAGTGTTGTTTTTGTAACAAAAGTAGCAAGGAAATTCTATTCAGATATTACACAAGCAGCCACAAGTTTCACAAATCATCCATACCTTGCTGATATTGCAGCTATTGCTTGGTGTTGCAATCTATATTGAGTCCATTTACGGTCAGAAGAAGTTGGCAGAGCAGAAAATGGATTTAAGAATGCATTATTAAAGGAAGAGGACAAAGTGTTCTTGCCGAATTGATTTCATTTGACATTTAAGATGACTTAGAAACATTCTGAGTTTGGTTGAACAGGAACTTCTGGCCCAAGTTCACAGTCAACTTCTGTTTAAAGTGAGATTGGTGTAAACAAAATATCCCTTTCAATATACCTCCAGTGTTCTTATTGGATTTCACTGTAAATGCAATAGGAAATCCTGTGTTTTTGAGTGTAATAGTAAGGAAAATGAAATATCAGCTGGATTCATGATCAAACTAATGTGTTGAGTTGATCAATGCTAGTGAATTCTCAAATGCTTTTAACCCATGCTTTGAAAAGAAATTGTTTTGTAGGTACATTTTCATTGGTTAGTACTGTCCATCCTGTGTTAATTTGGGCAGAAAACTCATTTTGCAGAATTGAACCACCACCAGCTATAATTGGATAGATCTTGTTGACTTCAGACTCAAAAATCAGTTATGATTGCATCATTTCTATTATAAACTAAATATTATTTAAAAACTTTAAGGAAACTTAGAAGATATTAGTTCTCAGAAAAAAATCTCATACTATAACCTAATTATGAATATATATTGCTGTAAACTAATCTCTAGTACCCAACTCTGAACGTTAACACTTCTAACACACAAACTGCCTTAGTTAATCTCAGTTAATATACAACAAAACATTTACTAACAATCAAACAACCTTGGAGTGAAAATTTCAAGTTATTGGGAAAAAATACATGCATACGAGCTGAAGCAACCCAAATCAGTGCTACAGTTAATATTTATATGAAAATAGAATCTTGAATATGAAGAACCACACAGCACAGTGGGAGGCCATTCAGCCCAAGGATGTGATAATTCTTTGATTTTTTTTTCCACAGACTGTTAAGAAACAGAGTCCAAAATTCTGTTAAAGAGGAATTAGATAGTTGTTGAACATTAGTGAATAGGAACATAGCATTACCCATTTTGCTTTTGCTGTGTAAAAACACTAGGACAGAACTAATTGTACATTTTTTTGCTGTAACCTTTGACTGGCCAGATTTCTCTTTATCAACCTCTGTTGGCATGTTTTATTATTTTGTGACAGAATTATGTCCATGAAACATGGCCTGTCTGTAATGGTTCATGATTCCAGAATTATGTTCCAACAACATTTTTAGTCATTTTTTAAAAGATTTAAGGTTTAACCCATACTCATTTTGATTCATTTGTATTTTGCTGGCGTGATCACCATTTATTGACTATCCTTAAATGCCTTAAAGAAATTGGTGGTGCCTTCTTTAGTTGCTGCAAGATCCAGGGTAGGTACACCCACTTTGTTGTTAAGGAAGGAGTCCCAGGATTTAGCAATATAGTGTAGGAATGCTGATATAGTTCCAAGTTAATGTGCTCTGTTGCTTCAAGAGAAACTTGCACTTGGTGGTTTTGCCATAGTATTGCTGCTCTTGTTCATCCAGATGGTAGAGGTTGCAGGTTTGGAAGATGCTGTTGAAAGACTGTTGGTGAGTTGCTGGAATGCATCTTGTATATGCAGTGAAGAGAGTGAATGTGGAAGGTGCAGAATGGAGTACCAATCAAGTGGGCTCCTTTGTCCCAGATGGAGCCAAGCTTCTTGAGTATTGTTGGAGCTTCACTAATCCTGGCAATTGAAGACTATTCCATCATACCCCTGACTGCTGCTTGTAGATGGTGGACATAATTTGGGGAGTTGGAGGGGTGATTCCCAGCTTCACTAAACTGTAATCATATACAGTTGAACTGGCTGGCTCAGTGTTCAGTTAGAAATCATTGATAAACTGCAGAATGTTAATACATTTCTAACCTGTGTTCCATCTCTACTATTTTACTTACTGGAGAAATTTTAAACATTTAATGCTAAATTTACCATCGTAAAGGGAAAATCCAGAAATTATGCAGGAGCTAATATGTCTCCCAGAATGTTATACATCCATCCACCTATTCTAATTCCCTGTTCCGGCATTTCACCATAACCCTATATGCTACACTGTTTCAAGTGCTCATCTAAATAATTCTTCAATGTCTAGAGGGTTTCTGTCTTTATCACTTTTCAGGCAATGAGTTCCAGATATCCACAACCCTTGGGGTGATAAAATCATTCCTCAAATCTCTTGAAGGATCCTACTCCATAGCTGAAGCTGTGCCCCCTGGTTGTTATGGGTAAAGGTTTTTTCCTCATCAACCCTGTCTGTGCCCCTCAGATCCCTCTCAGCTTTCTTTACTCCAAAGAAAACACACCCAACCTATTTAGTCTCTCTTCGTAGTGAAATGCTGCAGCCCAGGCAACATCCTGGTGAATCTCTTCTGTATCCTTACTATTGCAATCACATCCTTCCAATAGTGTGGCAGCCAGAATGGCACACAGTATTCCAGCTGTGGCCTAACTATCCTTAGATATACAGCTCCATCATAACCTCCTTGCTGTTGTACAATGCTGTGATTAATAAAGACAAGTAGTTCGTTGAAGTCTGCTTCTCATTTGGCGAAGCTCATTTACGAATGCTGAATGTGTTTGTTTTAGATCTTCTGTACATTTTTGTAATACATACATTTAGCACAGTGCCTGCAAATTGGGAGAATCTAATTCATACACATTTCTCTTAGTATACCTCTAAATATTGAATTGCTGCTTTGCAAAATTCTTCAAAGACGAAGAAAATATTCAGTCCAGCAACTAGACTTGCAGCAAGAGTAAGTGGTGTTTATTTGCTGAAAATTGACCTTTCTAACATCCTCGTTATTGTGTTGGCTTTTTGTAGACTTGCTCTTTTCATAAGCTCTAAGCAGTGCAGTTGGAGTCTAATCACACATTTATCTGGGCGTATGGAGCTTATTGTTCACATTAGGTTAGAACAATGAATTATCATTATAAAAGCTGGAAATAGAGTGCTTCACATATTCTACAATATTCTGCAGTCTAAACTGTATCGTGAACGTGTCCATAATGTTCATCTAGAATAAGTTATTGATGTGCTAAAGCTTAGGAAATCTATATGATACTGTAATGCAGAACTTTTTCAAATAGAGCCCTGCACATTTATCTGCAGTATGAGAGCTACGTTTGTATTCAAGCGCTGTGGGCCTGAACTTTTCACTTCATGGCAAGATTACCATGGGGTGGCATTCTGCCAACAGCAGCCAATTAACAAACTGATCCTGGGACCAAGCACCTACCCCGAGAGCTGCCAATCCAATCAAAGGGCTGACAGTTCTGCAATGTTGATAGCCATGACTCCTGGGTCATGCCAAGGCCCCTGAAAGACATGGAAATATTTATGTGGAACCTGGAACCAGGCAGGCAAATCCTGGTGAGCGAGGTTGTTGCCACGTCAGTGACTAGTTTGCAGTGGGGACCATTGCTGCCAACATGGAGGAAGTATCTGTGGGCCACTGATTGCCCATCAAGGAGGACCCCACTGAAAACCAGTCAAGTACCCACTTTGTTTACTACACCTGACAGTCTCCTCACACAGCACTGAGCCCTCTTAGCATTTAGAAATGCTTGATACATGACACATGGTCCCTAATTGATCTACTCAACAGCTCAATGGCAGCCGAGTGAAGGCTTTGCTGTTAAGGTTTTCCCTGCTTACAATATAACATGGGAGCAGGAAGACATGGGCTCCAGTCCTGATAACTTCCCTTGCTGTATTACCATCCATACAGGGTAGGCCATATATCCCAAAGATAAAGATCATATCAAACAGCAGATTCTTTAGGCTGGTCAGAGCATTTAAAATATTGATCATACTTGAAATAACTCCACAGAGGCTGGAATCTCATAACCAAGTGTTGCTTTATTTACACATGAAGAGTCCTTGACATTCGTACTGCCTTTTCAGAGTCAGCTATCAGAGTGTCAGTATTTTTGACAGTGCCCTTTTTATCTATCAACCAGGGCTCTCTGACTGGGTCAGATTAACAACCCCAATCATGGAACTCATATTCTATGATGTCCAGCTGGCTGACCTCGTTACAGTCACTACCTCCTTCTCCCTCTGAGTCCAAGGACATAGGCTGATTTGCATTCACTACTCAGCCTACAGGATGGTGTTCCAACTTATAATTATAAGGACTTAGTATTAGAGCCCACTGCTGAACGTGGCCCAAAGCTATGGGTGGCACTGCCTTGTCCTCTTTAAGCATACCAAGCATGGGCTTGTGATCCATGATTATTACACATTTTCATCCATAAAGGCATTGGTAGAGCTTCCTGACTCAACATAAGACGCCAATCCTTCTTCTTCTGTCTGGGTATATTTGCACTCTGCATCAGCCAAAGTCCTGGATGCATACACTACTGGGCATTCCTCTCCATTGGTCCATCTATGAGCCAATACAACCCTGATTCCATATGGGGAGGCATTGTGTGTCAATGTCAGATCTTTCTTGGGATTGTATTTTGCCAACATCTTAAGGGATGGTGGTTGTTTCTTTACCTCACTGAAAGCTATGGTTTGTGTATGCTACCATTTCCAAGGCTGATCCTTTAAGGTGGCAGGATGGAGGCCAGGGTTTATATGAACTTTCCATAATAATTTACTTGCCCAAAAAGTGACCTAAGCTTCTGGATAGACGTGGGAGCTAGGGCACCTTTGATCGCCCTCACTTTATCTTCTGACAGGTATAACCTGGTTTTGTTGACTCTGTAGGCCAAATAGGTCACCTGGGGTGGGGGCTGGGCCTGGAACACACATTTTTCCCTTCTAAGGCATACCCCGACCTGGGAGATACATGTTAGGATTGCCTCCGAGTTCTCTAAATGTTCCTTATTAGTTTTGCCTGTTATTAGAATGTCATGTAAATAAATGGCAACCAGAGGTAAACTTTGCAAAATGTTCTCCATTATCTGCTAAAAAATTGAACAGGTTAACGATATCCCCAAATGCCTGTTTCGTATATTGGTACAAGTCCTTATAAGTACTAAATGTAGCACACTTTTGGGAATCTAAATACAATTACAAGTAAATGTGGCCGATGTCCAGTTTCATGAAAGACTGCCAGCTTTGCGAATGAATCCTCTATATGAGGGATTGGGTATTTATCCAGCCGTTTACTGTTTGTTTAAAATCCTCACAAAGACGAACTGACCCATCAGGCTTCAAAATTAGTATGACCGGTGCTGCCCATTCCGCAAACTGGACTGGTTTGATGATTCCTTCCCTTTCCAGCCGTCTGATTTCTGCCTCTATTTTTGCCCGTAAGGCAAATGGCACAGGGTGGGCCTTGCAGAATCATGGAATTGCTTCCTGGTCAACATGCAAGGTGGCCTCGGCTCCTCTGATAATCCCTAGACCTTCGTCCAGGTATTTAGATAGGATTTATTTCACTCATTTTCACTTTGTTAATTTAGTTCACTCAGACAGCCTTTTTCAGTTAGAAATATGTTGAGCCAATAAGTCAATCTCTTGCAACCAATTTTGCTCCATCAAGCTTGGGCCCAATCCTTTTACTACATTTACTGAACCAGTTGCTTTTCGTAAGAGACTGGAACCAAAGTTTTACCCTTAATCTGTATAGATTTCCCAGTATAGGTCCTCAGCCTAGTCAAGGTCTTGTGCAAACTTAAGGTTTGGAGTCCAGACCAAATTTTGTTAAAAACCGGTTCTGTGATCACTGACACATCCACACCGGAATCGACCTCCATTAAAACTGGGTGACTATTTAACTAGACATTTATTTTGATTAGTTCTGATTTGGATATTGGTAAGCAATTTAACTGTTCCAAACCAGATGCAGGTGAATGTTCCAGGGTGTGCACTCTCCTGGATACTGGCCTATGAGTTCCCTTACTCAATTTAAGTCCAGTCGGACTCTTTTGCTGTCCCGAGTCTGCACACCGGTAGCAACTACAATGGCTTACTGGCCAGGATTCTGAAGAAAGCTTTTCCACTTTGGTTGAGGCTTGGCTAGGTTTTGGGGTTTTGCTGTGGGCTGACCTAGAGTGCCTTTGTTCAGGATATGTCCTGAATGAGGCTGTGCAATTGTCTTCACTCAAGTGGTGTCCCCAAGCTCAGTCAGACTGGGGAGGGTGTCCACGTCCATTGGAACATCATGCAACTCATATGCTCCAATTGCCAATTTTTTGATGATAAAACCAATTGTAGCATCTGTTCGAAATTCAGTTTGACTCCAGCTAATAGGTGTTTTTGCCTGGTTACATAATTAATCCCACATACCAAACGGACTCTTAGCATTTCAGAAAGGATTAAACTAAAGTCACAGCCTTCTGCCAGTCTTCTTAACCTGGTCAAAAATCGCAATACAGATTCCCCTAGTTCTCAAATTGCTGAGTAAAAATGATAGTGTCTCTGAGTTAGAAGAGACTTGAGGTCTTAATATTTTTCAACTATATCCGTCAATTCCTGAAAGGTTTTAGTATGTGGTTTCCTCACGGAAAGTTAGGCTCCTAATAATAGAAAAAGCTGCATCTCCACAGACTGTCAGAAAAATTACTCATTGCTTTTCATCTGGCACAATGTCATTTACCTGGAAAAGAAATGCATTCTTTCCACATACTGGGCCCAGTTGAACAAGTCAAGTTTCCCAAACAAAGGCACGATGTAAGAAATGCTTAACACACTAAAAAATAACTGTTGCAAGTGAGTTTCTTCAGGAATGTGCTTTACTCTCATCGCTACTGAAATAACTCTACCATGGCTGGGATCCTGTCACCAAGTCACCTTTTATTTACACACGAACAGTCCTTGACTTCAGTACCGACCCATTTGGAGTCAACTATCGGAGTGTCAGTAACTCTGACACTCCCCTTTTAATCTGGCAGCCAAAGCTCCCTGATTGGACCAGATTAACAGCCCCAGTCTGGCTGACCTTATTACAATCACTACAGTACCCAATCAGTCTGTACTTGAAAAGCTCACAATACAGCGTCTAATATGCGATATGACTCCACAATCGGGCATGATTTGCTATATAATCCTGACTGCGCAAAGAATTATGCTGTCCCACAATTTATGACTGACAGTCAAGCTTGCAGTATAGTAAAGTTGTATTTGCTAAAAACTACATATATTATAATAAAGTGCCCTGTACTTTGGAGACAGAAAGAACATGTGCGCAATATGTGCATGTTTCAACTCAACAAAATGAGTTGGTTCACTGGTTCTGAAGAAGGGTCCAGACCCAAAACGTCAGCTTTCCTGCTCCTCTGATGCTGTTTGGCCTGCTGTGTTGATCCAGCTCTACACCTTGTTATCTCAGATTCTCCAGCATCGGCAGTTCCCACTATCTCTGGTTCACTGGTTCACTTCTCAAGCCAATGCCTGGTCTAATGAACAAAGCTTTTAAACAAAGCTTGGCAATTAACTGTCAAATATTGCAACTGATGCATTCTCCATGTAAATGCCTCTACAAAGCAGAGTCTACTTGTCAACCAATTATACAATATGGATATTGTTTTCCCTTTACTTTGGTATTATTTGCAAATTATCCTTACGAATACTAGACAAAAAGATTTGACAGAATGTGTCCTTTTTAGCAGTAATCAAATCATTTATATTTTTGGATGAAAAATCTTAAGAGGCATATCCCCTTCATTACTCAACTAATGCCTGATGAGTTATTTTGTAAGTTCATTATTTATGTTGTTGTACTTTCTATGTTATCTAGGAATATATTGAAAACTTTGGAAACAAAAAGCCTTTCAGATTTCTTCATTCCTTTTCCCGTTCTTGTACCTTGCTTCATTTCCCCTTAATCTTCCACTTGCTTATATTGCCAGTCCTTCCTCTTCCCCTCAAAAATGTAGGAAATAGAGCTAATATGCCACAGATGATTACCTTATTGTTCTTTTGTAGGAACATTCTTTAAGTTTTAACCCACATAGCCCCAGCAGTGAGTTTGAAGGTGAGAGAGGGGCATTTAATAGCATTGGCGATGGGGGCCCTGCTGCGTCCAACTGAACTATCTGGGGAATTGGAAGGCTCAAGGATGACTTTCCTGCCTGGATAATATTTGGAGCCCCTAACCAGGCAATGAATACACACATTATGGCCTTATTCCAATGTGTATGGGAGTTGCCATGTGGGATGCCTGAAAAGCAAGTCCTTGTGCTTGTCATGAGCTCGCTCATTGTTTGGCACGAACAGCCTGGTCATGATGGCTGGCATTGGGAAGTTTGGTGTGGAGGGGAGCAGGGAAATCATGCTGCGGGCCCGTTACTCTGATGCCACTCTTCTCTCTCATGACGCCTGCTTTGCAACTACCATCCCACCCACCCTCATCCCACTGGGCCTCTGATGGGTACATCCAGCAGCTGCCATCTCTGACTGGTTGGCAGCTGTCTTGAAGAGCTTATGTACTTGAGACAGTGAGTCTTCCCCAAGAGGTGATGTGGGTCTCTTAGAGATGCTCAGAAGAGAATTGAAGAAAGCCAGATTTGAACTAATAATGCAAAATGTACCTTGTAAAGATTTTCAAACCAATTGATATATTAAAATGGCCTCTTTAAAATTACATTAGTTATCATAAATTCTGAATTATGTTCAAACAATTGTACAATTTTGGAAACTACAATTAAACGGCAAACTTGAGATTCTGTTCCAGTAACCTTTAATTCTAAATATTGAAATCTTCAACAGACATGTCAAGTTTTTAGCAGTCAATTTATAAATATTATCCATTTACAAATACTACTTTTTGTGTTGGTAATCTAGATTTTGCTAATCTGGCTAAATAATTAACTCAATTTTATTATTTCTTTAATGGCTTTCATTACTTAAATTTAGAAGAACACATTTCTATGAAGATTAAATAAAACAAATTTATTTGAAATTGGAACATTTTTAATTTGCAGTAAACTAGTGGGAAAGTTTTTTTTTCTATTTGCTTAGAAAGCAATGATGTGTGAGAGATTAATTTTCTGGTCAATGCATAAATATATACCAATAATAATAAGTGTTGATCTGCAACAATGGGTTTCTGAAGCTGGTAGGAAATCTTTGAGTATCTTTTTAATAAATTGATATATGATGAAAATATTGAGCTGTGTTGAATTCGTAGCAGCATTATAGGAGTGGCAAAACCAGTGCTGTTATTGGTTTTAATACCAAAAAAGTCTTTCTCACAATATGAATATGACTTTGAGCAATAAGTAAAGTTACCTAGCTCTCAGTAATTGCAAATTGCAAATTGACAGATATTTGAAGTAGCCAATCAGTTCATTCCTGGCTAAAAATAAACTTATTAAGTTCAAGTTACTTAATGCCTTACAAACCATTTTACAAAGATTTTGTGATTTTGCTTGTCAGTTTTAGCTGTGGCTAAAAATAATGTCACAAACCTTCAGTGCTTCTGTAGTTCATTCTTGGAGAGTCTTATCCATGTTACCCCATCTTTGTCTAGCGTATCAAAATAGTTATTTGAACCTTCTCTCCTTGTACCAACTGCAGAATGCTAATGATTCCAAGTCAATAGAAAATGTTCTTTTTTTACCACCAGACCGAAAAGAAAGGAAAACAAATATATTTACACAGCACCTTTCATGGCTTTCGGACATCCCAATGTTCTTTACAACACATTAAGTTTTCTAAAATGCTGCTGGAACATAAGGGAACGACTGCAAGCTGCTGCTTTCCCCTAGCTGGAAGTACATGAAGTACTAAACATGAACTGTCAGAATCCTTACAATCAGCACACAGGAACTTCCACTCAGCAATTTGAGATAAATTTGAAATGGGCAGAAAATTTGAAAAGACAGTGTTCTAACCAACAAGCTTCATCAGAATATTTTTAATTAGATGAATTGACAATTTGTATAAAGGCAGGTCAGTAGCATAATAGTCGTTTAATTCTGTTTCAGTTGATATATTAATTTGAAGCACACATTGGTGATGATGTCAATAACTAAGGTGCAGAAAGGACTGAAATACTTAAAGTACAAACTCTATATTACTTTGCCAAGTAAGTGAAGAGTTTAACCTGAGGACAAATTTATTCATTTTCATATAATATTGCCTTCCCTATTTAATTAGCCATTTTAAATAGGTTTTTATCCCTTTATAGTCTTTGCAGTAATTTATCTTTTAATTTCTCTTTCTTAATTTTCTGTTTAGTTTTTGCAGTTATTGTTTTTGAATGCTGATCTGTTCCCCTGCTTTGCCTCATCTTATTTTGGTTTTCTGAGCTAAGTTGCATTTGAGAGGTGTCTGATTTATATACTTTATCACCATTCAGTTTACAGTCTGCATGTTTGAATTTGAACTAGTGGCTTATGGGTTTTCTGTGTGTCTGAAGGGGTTTAATGATTCCTGTGGCCATGGCAACGTCTTTTAAAACAGCCTGAGAGACAGAGTTTTGGGAATTTTTTTGTTTCGGTTGAGTTTATGAGCAAACAAAATGAATGATGTAGTACATTAAGCTTTCAGGTATAAGATTCTGGAATGTGTTGGAGGCTTGGGTAAATGCAGTAACTTGAAAAAAGTTTTGTTTTAAGTTTCACTTTGGACAGTCACGCAGGGTTCTTAGTTGAAGCTGGATATGTACAGCAGTTGCTCCTTAGCAAGAGATCAAGTAGTTTAGAATTGTAATAAATCAGTTACCTCAGTGTAAGGAGTGTAGTTTAAGAGTTCCAGATCAGAAGTATTTGGTTAAAACCCAAAAAGGGGTTATTTGAAGCTGAAAAAGTATAAACTTAACCAAGGAAGAGGCTATCCGATTCTCACAGCTGTGAATGGAAGCTACAGATAAATCAAATCCGATGTGGATTAGAGAAAGGCATTCTCTCTGGTATTTGAGTAATGTAATGAGATGTTGGAATTAATGGGATAGTGGTTTTACCATCTGTTTTAAAATCCTTAAATTTTTAGCATTTGTAAAGAGTTTAGTTTATTCTATTTTATCTTCATTTCTTTTGCATAATAAACTTCAGTTTTATTGTTAAACCAAAGCTGCAATATTATGTGTTTAAGTTTCAGCAAAAGACCACCTCATTAAAACGAAAGAAATATAAAATATGATCTATCAAGCCAGATTTCAGTCTGGGATTTGACGTTTTCTGTAATAACTTAAGCTGGGATCATAACAAAGGGGAAAATTACATTTCAGATAGTTTCTTTTCTTATTTTCTCTTCTCTTTCAGAAAATAGTGTTAAACAGAACAGCTGCCCAGGAGTAGGAAGGGTGGTGTATTACCACCATAGTCAACATTTCTGCTATCCTAGCTGCTCTGACAAAATTGGCTTTGGTTTGAAGGAGAAGCTTGTTGCCTGTAGACAGTTTCAAACCATGTGGCTTCCTGTGCGATCCATAAATATTTGAATGCATCTGAAGAATATCGAGTAATTATACAGTCTAGTAGTTCCTTTGAGCATACCCCTCTCCCTTGCTTTTAAAAATTGTGGAACAGTTTCCTGTCTTCCTATAGGGAGTCTCATGAGGAAATAAAAGAATGATTCCTGATATATCAGGCCTGCGTAGTTGGGTGATGGTTTGCAGGGTCGTCAAATTAAGCCTCTTTGCTGATTGCAAATTGTCATTTCATCAATAATTGTGGCATTCTCACTGTAGCTGTGAAAAGCCAAACTGTACACATCCCAGCTCTCATAAAATTTCCTTCCCTTTTCTGATTACTATTAAACATTGGAAGTCTGGGTTAATTTCTTCAGCCAGTGGGTGATTAATCTGTGGAATTCATTGCCACAGAGAGCTGTAGAGGGCAAGTTATTGAGCTTATTTAAGACAGAAATAGATAAGCTCTTGATCGGTAAGGGGATCAAAGGTTACGGGGAGAAGGCAGGAGAATGGGGCTGAGAAATATATCAGCCGTGACGGAATGGCGGAACAGACCCGATAGGCCAAATGGCCTAATTTTGCTCCAATACCTTATGGTCTTATGGTCCAAATAACAATTCTTGCATTCACAATTCAAGCAATACAAACAGTGAGGCACATTGCAGAGAGGATAGTTATCATTCTGCAAATGTACACATTTCCGAGTATAACCAGCCACTGGGAAATAGGGAAGATAGAGAAAGCAAACAGAAGATAAAAAAAAACAATGGAACAGGTCTCCAAAATGGTTCATGTGCTACCCATTTAAGAATACTGAATAATCAGTAGGATCTGGAACCTTTAGCCGATTTTCTCTTTCTTGGTGCTTGGTAAAATATTTTGTAAAATGTCTGCATATTTTGTTAACAAAATCTGATGCTTTGTTAAGCTAATTCTATTTGAACCAGTTATTTTAAACAGTAAATCAGAGTAGATTTAAGCATGCTTCATTGTGATATTTATGTCTGAATAGTTCTGCAAGCAGCTGAATTGGAATTGCTTCCTCATCCCTTGTTTCTGGCAATATAGACAGGATAAGTGGCAGTCAAATCAGATGCTGTGCCAGATACTTCCTTGGAAATGGAAACAAGGTATGGAAGAGTGGGAGTGTAGATCAACCTCTATTTTTCCACTCTATTATGATAAACTTGTAGCTATGACAGGATTCCTGCTCTAAGAAATGTGATCATAATGTTACTGATCCTAGCAACAACAATGCTGTACAGAAGCATTTTCCGTTTAAACCTGGATTTAAAAAAAATCTCAAAACAGAGAAGCATAGGAAAAATAAGCAGAGGTAATATAAGCTAAATGGCTCAACTTTAAAAAGGGGTACAGGAGCATAGAGACCTGAGGGTATGCAGTCAAGACTTTGAAGTTAGCAAGACAATTTGAGATGACGGTTAAGAAAGCATACAGCAATTCTGTCTCTATAATGATTGGCGTGAGTTCAGAAAAAAGGAGATAATATTAACCTTTGTAAAGTATCAGTTAGGCCCAACCTAAAAAATTGTGGCCAATTCTGGGCATCACACTTCAGGAAAGATGCCAGTGCCTTAGAGAAGTTGCAGAGCACATTTGTTAGAATGTTATTAGGGATGAAAGGCATCAGTTATATGGAAAGACTAGAGAAAGAAGGTTTTGATGAGAGTAAATAAAAAGAAATTGTTTCAGATGGGTTGGTGACTAGAGGACACAGATGTGACATAATTGGTAAAAGAACCAGAGCTGACATGCAAAACTACAAAAGGAAAGTGATTTATTGTAATCCAGAATTCACTGTCTGAAAGGATGATTGACGTAGATTGAATACTTTCAAATAAATTGGATAAATTCTTTAAAGAGAGAAGATTTTCTGAGAAACAGTGGGGAGGTGGGACTAATTTGAATTGCTCTTTCAAAGAGACAGTACAGGCATGATGGGCTCAATGATATCCTGTATTTTGACATTCTATGATTCATAATACCTGCATTTGTTCTAATATTGTAACACTTTCTTTTTCCTGTGTTTTGTTTTGCTTACCGATACAGGAAGTAGAGGTTTGTACCTTTTTTGAACTTCATATCTATTTGATTTTTGATAGGTAGTGCAGTATGTGTCAACCTCACAACTTTTTCTGGAGTTCAAGTATTTATTAAAAATACACAGGATACTTAATGCATTCATGAGAAGCTTATAAATTACCTTTTCTAAAATTGAATATTGCCATGAAATTTTGAATTTTTTTTGATGACAATTCTTATTACTTTAAGTGTTATACTGATTGCATACGTTCTGCTTATATTGGTGCTATTGTCATGTTCAATTGCCTTTTACACTGTACCAAGTAGTTTAGGATTGAATCTATGTTGGAGAATGGTGCGTGTAATGAGCTATAACTATATTGCCTGCTCACACAGCTCAGAAACAAGGTAATTTAAATTAGTGCACATGTTCATCTCATCTACTGCTGAAATCCTGTGATATTTTGAAAGATATGAAAATGGTTACTAGTCTGTTGGTTATTTGGATTCTTCAACTCTTGGTTTGGTGCAGATGAGAGTGATCATTTGAACTTGCAACTCAACTAACAATACCTGCTTCTGCCCTTGGGATATGTGCTGTAGAATTAACAGAGCACTTTCACTCGTGCTTTCATAGAGTCATAGAGTCATATAGCACAAAAACAGACCCTTCAGTCCAACCAGTCCATGCCGAAAATAATCCCAAACTAAACTAGTCCCTCCTGCCTGCTCTTGGCCAATATCCCTATAAACATTTCTTCCTTGTGTACTTATCCAAACGTCTTTCAAATGTTTCAACTGTACCCACATCCATCTTCTGGAAGTTCATTCCACACAGAGTTTTGCTGAGTGTTTGTTCTTGTGTCGCTCTGAATTCCGTGAACCTGTGTCCTCAAATTGAGTGGGAGCACAATATAGAGGACAGACCTGCAGTCCCAGACTGAACATTTAGCCAAGCTTAAGGTATCATTTTACTGCCATCTCCCTTCCAAACCACTAAGTCTAGAGAGTTTAAATTTAATTTCAGATATATTTAATTGTGTATATCATTTAATGATGCCTCCTCAGGAAGCTTTCTGCTCTGTCTTTGACAATTTCGGATGATTCCTAAATGTGTTGCAATTTTGACATTTCGTATTTTGTTGACAAAGCAAAAGGTTAGGTAGAAAGATAATTTTCAGGGCATCAAAATTACATTCTACTTGGTCATTATCTGTTTTTGTTGCGACATTGAGCTTTGTAAAGACTGGGACTGCATACTCTGAATAGTAGTCAGTCAACTGCTTGTCATATTCTTATATGACTTGAAATGAAAAGTTGGATTTGAAATGTTGACTGTGCTTTCTTTCCCTGGATGCTGCCAAATCTATCAAGTTTCACCAGCAATTTCTGTCTTTCTCACAGAATCCCTACAGTGTGGAAGCGGGCCATTCGGCCCATCAAGTCCACACTGACCTCCGAAATGCCTCCCACCTAGACCAACTCTATCCCTGTAACCTTGCATTTCCCATGGCTAACCCACCCTGTCTGCAAATCCCAGGACACTATGGGCAACTTAGCACAGCCAATCCACTTAACCTGCACATCTTTGGACTCTGGGAGGAAACTGGAGCATTCGGACGAAACCCACGCAGAACAGGGAGAATGTGCAAAGTCCACACAGACAGTTGCCGGAGGGCGGAATCAAACCTAGGTTCCTAGCCCTGTGAGGCAGCAGTGCTAACCACTGAGCCACTGTGCCACCAGTATTGCCAGCATCTGTAGTCTTTTGTTTTATGTTATTGCCATATTTGTAGTTCCTCTAAATGCAATAAAAAGAACACTTCTTTATGAAAGAATTATTAATCTGTTTTAACATTTAGAAGATTCAATATTGTTTAATGTAAAGAGATCAGTGGACCACACACTTTAGTTAGTTCTAGTACTTGAGAACTGGTCACATTGTTTGTATATATAATTGTCATTTTTCAGGAAGCTCATCCTCCTACTTTAGTCATTGACCTTTCCTCAATTTCAGGTGATATCTATTCAGGTTTGCATCTTTCTGTCATGGGTCCTCCTATGAATGAACAAGGCAATTCCTGACCCACGGATTCTTAGGCACAAAGGGGCAAGATGTCCCACAAGGTAGTGGGATCCAGATTGCAGGATTTACTTCAATTTTTTTTCGTTTTCTGCCACCACTCTGCCTCATCATTAAGATGTTGTGACTCAAAACGTGATGCAGTTTAAAGGACAAGTTGTCACCATTTTGAACGATTGGTGGCAAGCTCCTCCCAGTTATTAATGTCATTACCGCCACACTTTAAGTAGAGCTTCAGAGTGCTTCCTTTATCCTCTCCTAGAACATTGCCCATCTATTTATCTTTATTGGCTATATTTTCTTGGATTATATTGTCACTTGTACCTAGGTACAGTGAAAAGTGCATAACATCGCCATGTTTTGGCACCATCTTGGATTACAGAATAAATTACTGAACAAATTGTATAAATGATAAAATACTGAACAAATTAATATTGAATTGATATTGCTAAAACTGAAACAGCTTCAAAAGTTCATCTTTCTCTCTCCATAGACTTCACCCTCTCTGCTTTTGAGAGTTGGAAAATATTTGAGTGTTGGAAAAGGAGGGCCTGGCAATGAAGATGATTTTTAGCCAGCCAGACCCAGTGTTCAATCTATCAAAGTTGATTGTTTTTTAGGAGTATTGCCTGAATACTTGTGGAGCTGGTTACAAGAAGGATTGCAACATTTGTTTGACAGCCATCCCACTGAATACTGACAGTGTGGCAGAGGCTTAATGATGACATTTCTTTATCACCTTGTGTGTTTCTGATTCTCAGTACAGATCTCACTGCTACACGGGAGTGTAGTGCCAATAACCACAATATACAGTAGGACTTTTGTTGACATGTAAAGGTCTGGTTGTTAAACACTCCTTGTTATAATTTGTCAAAGAGAAGCACAGCTCCAGTGGCGTATCTTCTTGTCACCTGTGGCCTCTGCAAGAAGTAGATGTTAAGATGTCACGAATGCTCAACATAGCCTTGAGTTTCTCTCAGAACATGTTTAGGAGGTGCTGGAATATTTGGTTGACCAGGTGTGGGTTGATGCAGTTCAGTTTTGGCAACATGCAAGAGTAGGCCAAGTCTCTTGTATGCATAATTGAAAAACAAATTGAGTGACTTGCAAATTGGGTGTAAAGTGAGCAACTACACTACAGTCTTCTACATACTGTAGGTCACGTATGTCTATGATATTCAGCTTAATTTTGGCAGCTTAATTTTAAAAAATATTCCCATCTCGGCAATATTTAATATTCCAGAGGCAGCTGGCCTTTGATGAAGTGAATAGCCGCTATAACCATCCCTGTGTATGTATTGTCCCATTAGCTGGACAGAACCGCTACAGGTGGTAAATATAGTCAGGGGGATGTTGCTTTAGGAGTGCTGTAACCTCTTAAAATCTCATGGCATTAGACTCAACATGGACAAGGAATCCTACTGATTACCAACTAGTATACTTTCCTCAACTAATTAATCAATACTCTTCCATTTTGAACACTACTTGGGAGAAACATCAAAAGTTACAAAGGCACAGAGTGTATTTTGGGAATTTCAGTGTCTATCACTAAGAATAACTTGATAGTACCATTGCTGATGAAGATGGCTGAGTCCTAAAGATCATATCTGTTAGACTAGACCAGTGCCAAATAGTGAGGCAACCAACAAGAGAAAGAAAACCGACTTGAACTCATCTATTTGTCACAGAAGCATCTCATTATGGCAGTAGCAATGGAGGGACCAAAGAATGGCCTTGTTGATATAAAGTCCAACTTCTGAATCCAGGATACCCAACATCATGTTCTCCACCACTACCGCTGTACTGACAGTTGCACTCGTATCATTCAGAAGCAGTTGCAGGGTTGGAGAGACATTTCTTGGATTTGCAAATCTTGGGAGTACAACCCACATAGGCTCGCAGTTTATTGAGTCAAATGTTTTGGTCAGATCGAAGGATACAATGAAGAATTCCTGTCGGTGTTCTTGGAATTTTTCTTGCATTTGTTGGGCACCAAAGATGACGCTTGAGCTTTCTCTGGAAGATCAAAATCTATACTTTGTGTTTGGGAGGATATCCCCAGCTCAAGGAAGATTATTCAGGAGAATGGATTTCAGGATTTTCCATGCTGTGGACAAGAGGGAATTAGCTTGAGAATTTCCAAAGTACAGTTTTTCACCTCGAAAATCATTACAATTGTCGCATTCCTGACATTCCAATAGTTAATTATTTTTCTTTCCAAATTTATGAGTCTTGACATGAGCAAAGTCCAATAACTTTGAAAATCTCAGCTGGAATACTGTCAATGTGACAGGCTTTGTTATTTTTCATCTGTTTCAAAGTTCTGCTCTCCCTCTGATGTTGGTTCACCCATGGATTCTATCACAAAGTACCAGGCAATAGTCTGGAGAGTGGTTGTTGTCACTTTGGGTTCACAATGAAGGAATCATTCCAAATATGTTTTTCCAGTATTGACAGATGATATTGTCATCTTTAAGAAAAGAAGCACCATCCTGTGAGCAAAATGGATTTTGTTCATTTGTCTTTCATCAATAGATGGTCCTAATAACTCCAAAGAAGTCTTGCATATCATGATGGTGAGCATATAATTGGATCTCTTGGGCTTTCTCTTCCCACCACATGACATTTATCATAACACTTTGTCTTAGAGCTTTGGGTTGAGCATTTGGGATGCTGCCTTCTTGGCTTGCAACCTTGGCTTATTTTCTCAGGCAATGAAAGCTGCTCATTTTGGTTTTTGGCCGTCACCTCTTCCAGCATTGTTTTCATCATCAGTCTTACTGACAATGACATACGTACAGGTCCTGTTACACCTGGCTTATTTTTGA
This sequence comes from Rhincodon typus, assembly GCF_021869965.1. Taxonomy (NCBI): domain Eukaryota; kingdom Metazoa; phylum Chordata; class Chondrichthyes; order Orectolobiformes; family Rhincodontidae; genus Rhincodon; species Rhincodon typus. The sequence goes on along the minus strand of NC_063343.1, from coordinate 39,905,943 downwards.
TCCTCCTGTTCTGGAATTGAGTTGGATGTGCGCAGATTTTCCAGATGATCAAGGAGTATCTGATCCTTTGCCTCTGGATGCTTCCATGCAGTTTTATATTCATCTGTCTGGCAGAAGAGTTTGATCCAAATTTTGGTGACTGAGTGAGAATATAGAGTGTTTGAATGAAACCATTCTGAGCAAAAGTCATCAGTAGGAGGACGCCATTTGTATTGGCTTTTTCCAACCTTTTTTTTCCCCATGGTTCTGTTCCAGACATTCAAGTCAAGGCCAACCCTGCTATTAAAGTCCCTCAGAAGGATGGTCTTTCCTTCTTTTCAGATAACAGTGAAAACTACATCAAGTCAGGGTAGAATTTTTCCTTATCATCCTCATTGGAGTTGAAGGTCAGTGAATAAGCACTGACAATGGTAGCATATTGATTGCGACGGAGCTGGTGGAGTGTCATGGTTCTTTCACTTTTACAATTGAGGAGATATGGCAGTGCGTTAAAAATCCTATTTCAGGATAGTCAACTCTGTGGTGACAAAGGTCATTTTTCCAGTAAAATATACGCCCCTTTTATGTTCCTTCAACTGCCCCTTCCGAGGAAAGCAGGTCTCACTGGAGTACTGGTAGCTGATGCAATTATAGTTGTTTTTTCTTTCTAGACACTCTCCCATAAAATTTTCTGAGTATTCTAATATTCAAGATTCCAAATTTTAGTGTTTTCATTCTTTCACCACAAAGATGGTGACTCCACAAGAGACTCCAGTCACTAGAAAGTGGGACCAACCACTTTTGTAGGGTCCCTTTTCTGGTCCTCTTCCATTTAGGTTGAGCAGATGATTCTCAGTCACAGATGCTGCAGTCTAAAGATACCACTGTCCAACAACTTTCATGCATCTGTCACTTGTATGCAGATTTATGACTACAGGCACCTGAGTTCACAGCCCCCACTGTTCCCACGGACAATTTATCATCCACAGGACCTAGCAAATGGACTCTGGTAGAAGACTGTGAATGATTTTGTTTAGCGCGGGAACATTGGGCCACAGTCATTGTTCACACAAATTTGACCGGATGGTGTCAGTTTTCGGTGATATGCCTGACCTTGCAACTGCAGCCTTCTCCCAATTTTGAGCTGGTGAGACACACAGGATGGAATCTTACAGGGCTCTGAGCGATGTGGGCTCTGGTGAGATTGATGGAAGAATCAGACAAGAAATTCAGTGAGGACTATCTCAACTCATGAGCTGCTCGGAGCATCATTTCTACTTTTGCCCATCTAAGGAGCAGTGAGTTGCCAATTAAGGGGTGTTATAGCTTGCTAAATTCCTTGTTGATGGCCCAGCTTGCCTCATTAATATTCAGCTACCTATCTTACTAAATGTGCGATACAAACTGGACATCGAGAATTCTCAACATAGAGGTCAGAGTGAGTAACTGGTGACTTCATCTTGCTGCTTCTTACAAAGGACTACCACGTTGGACATGAGCATGACTATCTCAGGGCATGCTCCATGGGCATGAGCCACACGCACCCCATGTCCATTTGATGGTGCAACTGATATAGGCCAGCCTCTATGATTCCCATGGCACATCTCCAATTCACTCACACTGTACTGCTGCACTTCAGTGCTGCATCTTGGGCTGCGCTGGCAACTCTCATTGTAATGCTGCAGCAAGGACGCTGTGCATTCAGAGACACACATGAACTGGACCAGACTGCACCTCCAGCCTGTTCATTTCCTGTCATAACGCTCACTCATGCTGAGCCTACCTGGGATTGTCACAACATCTCTTCCATGCTTGTCTTGCTTTGCCGTTTTTGCTCTTTGCCCCCTAAGCCAGAGATACCAGGCTGATAATACTGCTGTGCCATTTAGGGCAGACGTGAAAGCTTCTTGTGGTTAACACCGGTCCTCACTGAATTCAAGAGAGATGTCTGTTGGCCAGGGGGCCCTGGCACCGTAAGTAAACAGCAACCTCCAGTACCAGTCAGTCAGTCTCTCAGGGCAGTTGGCATCAAGGTCCTAACATCATAAGGGGCAAGGGATCAGGCTGCCCACCACCTGCCTTGACTCTTTCTGCCGTTTTGGGAACTGTCACCCTCCTGAAATGAAAGAGAGGCAAATATTAAGGGAGATTAGTGTGGATGGCACAGCTGTTACTTTGGGTGCAGATGGTGAGTTGGCCCAAGCAAGTGAGTAGGCAGCGAGAGGGCACACGGGGTTAGTGTTGTCGGTGGTTGAGTGGATGACAATGAGTGAGGGAAGATGTTGCAGACAACAGTGAGAGTGGTGGAGTGTGAGCCTTGTTGCAAAGTGAGTACAGTAGCAAAGATAGAGTAGATGTGAGGTATCAGAGAGAAGATGCTGGCAGATTGGACAAGGACACCTGGTGCAATCCTGTGGGAAGGCGATGCCTCACCTTTGCATCACCCTGTCCACCATGTCACCAGGTTGCTGCTCGCAATACAGGCATCAATTTCCCCCAGTCTGTCATACCTTGGCAACATGTCAGGAACAGTACAGGTCTGCTCCAGACGAACAGTGCTTGTCCGGGTGCACAGTGTGCTTTTAAAGTTGTTGCAGGTGCAAGAGATGCCAACCTGTTATCCAGTGTTGTCCCAGAAATGGCATGTGGTAAGATTTGACTAGAGCCGGGCATGAGGGATGCCATTGGGTTACGCAAGGTAGTTAATGAGGTGCATTTGGTAAGATACAGTGAAGTATCTCTGTGGACCTTGTGGCAAGATTCCCTTCAAAACACTCAATGCAACTTGCGTTTAGCCAAAACAGTCTTTCCTCATCTGCTCTGTCATTGAGGACTTTTTCCATTTTGACTGACCATAACCCACCTGACCTTACCAGCTCCTGACTGCATCACTGAAGGGATCATCAAATTACACAAGCCTTTCCAGCACGGCAAGGTGATGATTCACCAAATGGATAGCACTCCTGATTTAGCAGTCTAATGCTGAAGTGAAATCTACAACTATTTAGAAGTTAATTATGTCATTACATAGACATGTTTTATTTACCTGTACTGTTTGTCTTTTAAAGATCCTAAGAAAATATCATGATAGAGTAAATTATTAGGAAATTGTTGATTTTTAAATTCCTCTTTTTTCTTTTAGGATGATTATTTCAGAAGCTGGAATCCTAACAAGCCATTTGATCAAGGTATGCCATTTGAAATGACCAGATAATTTTGAATTGAAGTTCAAGCAGGTAACATCATTACTTTTTAAAAAAAATTAAGTTTACCTATCTCAGAAACATGAAAAGACCTGTAAATAATTTTAAAAGAACATTTTTTGCTTTCTTTCATATAAAATACCATTAGTTTTTTAAAATTTTATCTGTTCAAATATAATTCAAACCTTTTTAAGTTTTGCATAGAAACAAAGGCATAAAAGTGAAACTTGTTTTTTTTTGTATTATGCAATATATGTTATGTGAGTCTGAATATTGAAACAGCCTTTGAACTATGCCAGAAGAATCTTCAATGAAATTGATCTTTGTGAAATCCACAAGTATTTTCTGAGCCTGGCAGTGTGTATAATTACCAGAATCAATGCCACTTATTTCTTTGTTGGTCACAGATACATTCACACAGATGCATAGTACTTGCAGGTGTAGATCAATAATAGTGGTGGTTTTATTCTTTTCAAAACTTGGGATTTGAAGTGTGGTGTATGCAGAAACACATTGTAAGTGAAATTATGAATACAGTGAGTAAAATGATAATAAAATAAATTTTTTAAAAATGATTTTACTTCAATAACCATCACTTGAATCACTAGAATATTATTGAGTAGCTGTAAAACGTTGAAAGGCAAACTACACAAATTCATTTTTAAGTCAAGAATGTTTAGGTGATACTCCAGTTTAGGGAGAGGAATTGCTGTGGGCCTGGCTTTATTCCTTCCCTTGTGGTAACCACAGTGGGCCCAGATGTTATGGGTGACCTTGTGGTCAATTGAACCTGATTACACAGCAGCAAGCTCGTGTGTGTTTGAGACACGGGCTTGCTCATTGGATCATATTGGCAGCAGTCGGTTCCAATGCTGGGAAGCCTGCATCCTCTGATGGTCATACAGAAACTTTTAAAGGGCTACCAACTCTATTTCAGTGTTGGAAATAGTTCCCGTTTTCTGAGAAAGTTCTTCAATTTAAATCTTCAACCAAATTTTTAAATTTCTAATGCTCCAGCGCAGAAAGACATTCCAAACTTCAGGGAGAAGGTCCCTGTGCAATCGCGCATCAGTGGGTTCAACTGAGATCAGAAATGTTACAGAGAAGCCAGCTCTCCCCCTCTCGTGCTCGAAGATGGAGACAGAAGAGATGATTCCCATTCTGCCACTACCTCTGCAGTTCCACAGCCTCCTACATGTCCTGCTCTTGGGGATTCAGACCTTTGATGGCACTTTAAGGGATAATCCCTCTGCACCTTGATTGTTTGCTACCGCTTTCGATTTTGAACCCAGTATTTTTGCAATCTGAATTTCCTGTCAGAAGCTCTGCACCTCAGAATGTCAAGTTTCTACACAGAAAAAGCTTTCCAAGAGCAGTCTATCAGCCTGTGACTCAATCTCCTGGAAATCCAAAAGTCTGCACCAGTGAGTCTTAAATTGCCAGCCAAGTTTTTGAAGTTATGAGAGTCACTTGAGTAAGTTTCATTAAATAAGGGAGGCATACCATATCGAATTTAAATTATAGGCTAGTAGGAAATTAAGCCTATCTATGAATTCCTACCATTAATGAATGAGTTACCTTTTACACTTGATCACTTACAGTTTTCCCAATGCTTGAGGTTTGATGGGCAATTTTCTGTGCAATTCTCCATGCCCACCAACCATGTGTGGTGGCATATAAGCATAGATGCAGAGTGGGTGTTGCTAGCAGTGTATAGGTCAGCTGGAGGTTGATTAGTTTAGTTGCCTGGACAGCTGGTTTGCAACACAAATAGTGCCAGCTCAATTCCCACACTGACTGAGGCCACTATGAAGGTCCTGCCTTTTCAAACTCTCTCCATGCCTGAGGTGAGGTGACCCACAGGTTAAACCATCACCAGTTGTTTCTCTATCTCTCTCTCTCTCACTCTCTCTCTAGTGAGGTGATTAAAAAGAGGGGTGAGGCCCTCTGGGATTATGGTGACTTTACCTATAGATCAGCTCTAACTGAAAGCAGAAGCATAAGAGCAACATATGGACAGTTTCCATGGCGTGGAAAGAGAATAGTACAGTAGAGTTCATGGTCTGAAGTTGTTGAACTCAGTGCTGAGTCCAGAATGCTATAAACTGTCTAAGGGGAAGCAGAAATTGTGTTCCACCAGCTTGCTTCACTGGAACACTGCAGCAGGCCTGGGACAGAAAGATGGGCACAGATAGACCAGCAGGTTTGAGAAGGAGAAAATTTGGAGTAGGCCTGTACCTGGGATGTAAACAACTGGGTATAATAGTTAGCTGTAATGCTGTTTTCAGGACAATACCATAGTACTGAGGCTTATGCTTAAATTGCCAAATATCAATTTATTTGAACATTTACTTAGATTATGTTTCAGTTAAAATCATTAAGAAGTCAATTGTAACATACTGTTATTGAATTCAATCAACTGGTCAATGCAACAAATATAGATTTACAAATCACGTGACTTGAAAATGAATGTAGGAATTACAGCTTTGACAAGTCATCATGGCAAGTACAACTGCACAATTAATCATACCACAAAAACTTCAATATATTAGGAAAAGGATTAGTCTGTGAGCATTGCCTGTGCAATAGTTTTCTGGTAAACTGAAAAGGTAGGAGGTGGAAGTGGACCCCAGTGATAAAGCATCAGTCTGGAATGCTGCAATGTACAGTTTGGTCCAGACAATTGCAGAATTTGGAGGTGGCCTTCATTTTCTCTACAACTGTTATGAGCAGATGAGCGAGGGCCATTTGGCACCCTTCTTTTTAATCATCTTTCAATTGGTTGCAACAAATATTTTAATTTGTTTTAGCAAGTAATTATCACATTTAAATTAAAATGAAATACCAGTCAAAACTAAGAAGCCAATTACCAGGTTTTTTTGTATGAAAGAAAGAGGAGTTTTATAATCTACTGTGATGACATTTATGGCTTTAAGAAGTGTATTTTGACCTGGTTTCTTCATGGAGAGTTTGAGATGGAGATGTCGAGCACCTGTTCCAAGGCCTTGGGTTTTTTTCAATGTTGGAACAATAGGAACAGTATGAAGGCATGGGGTCAAGCTCCCACAGAGCCAAGATTTTAGTTTAACTTTCTCTTGGGGTTTGGAAGCTGCTACATATCTTTGCCTGCTCCACAAAATGCTTAAGTTCTCTCTCTGAGTTTTCCGTTGATATTCTTTCCTCCTTAACTGGAGAATTGCAAGTGAGACAATCTATTTTACTGAATTTGCCTTTGCCAAGGGTGTGTTTATGGGATGATACTTTATTGGAACAGTTGCTGTTTAGTTTTCCAGTAGATTTAAGTTATTCCAGTTCTTCTTCCTTTTGTTTGTATTTTAATCATAGTGTAAGAATAAAGTGTGTTTTGCTTCAAGACTTGCAGTTTGTCCAATCGAATTACACTTCATATCGCCTTACACTTGCCTTTAAAAATAAGAAAACTTTGGGGCCTAGGCTATCTCCTTGATATATTTTCAGGGAGATGGTCTGATCCATAACACTACTAACTGTGAGAAAAAGATTAACAAAATGGGACATCAAACACAAATACTAAGTTTAAAAAAATGAGGCGATGTCTGCTGCAGACAAGAAGAATAAAGACTACTTAGCTTAAAAGTTCTTAGAGTCCTGATGTGTTAGATTTTTATCAGAAGACCAAAGATGTTTAAATGTTGACTAGTATTCTTGGCAGTGGTGAAGTTTGTAGGTATCTTCAAGTTTGAGGTGAATTGTGTTATGGACCAGACCAAATCCCCTCAAAACATGCCAAAGAAATAGCCCAGAACCTAACATTTTCTTATTGTAAAGGTAACTGTCAGGCGTTGCATTCCAGATACAATTCGATTGGTCAAACTATCAGGCTTGAAGTAAAACACACTTTAATAGAGTCATACAGTCATAGAGATATATAGCACGGAAACAGACCCTTCCGTCCAACTCGTCCATGTCGACCGGGTATCCTATTTAAATCCAGTCCCATTTGCCAGCATTTGGCCCATATCCCTCTAACCCCTTCCTATTCATATACCGATTCAGATGCTTTTTGAATGTTGTTATCGTACCAGCCTTCACCACTTTCTTTGGCAGTTCATTCCATACATGCACCATCCTCTGCATAAAAAAGTTGCCCCTTAGGTCCCTTTTATATTTTTCCCCTCTCACCTTAAACCTATGCCCTCTCGTTCTAGACTGCCTAACCCCAGGGAAAAGACCTTGCCTATTTAACCTGTTCATTCCCCTCATGGTTTTATAAACCTCTGTAAGATCACCGCTCAGCCCCCAATGCTCCAGGGAAAATAGCCCCAGTCTATTCAGCCTCTGCCTATAACTCAAACCTTCCAACCCTGGCAACATTCTCATAAATCTTTTCTGAACCCTTTCTAGTTTCACAACATCCTTCCTATCAGAGGGAGACCAGAATTGCATGCAATACTGTAAAAGTAGTCATTCATACACTATAGTTAAAATACAGACAAAATAAAAAGAAAAGAAAAGAATTGGTTTATCTGTAACTCTATCAAAATATTTAACAAAATAATGAACTACTCATTAACTGTTCCAATATAGCAACATCCCATAAGTCTACCCTTGACAAAGGCCAATTCAGTAAAATAGATTGTCTCACATACAATTCTAGCAGCAGGAAGAGAACCCAAGTTTTTAGCTTTAACATAAAGAGGAAAAAGAGCTTCCACATCCAGCTTTAAGACCCATCAACTGCTATGGAAAGCTAAACTAAAAATCCTGGTTCAGTGGGTGCTTGACCCCACCCATTCAGGCTGCTTCTATAGTTTCAACTTTTAAAAAACCCAAAGTCTCAAGCTGTTTACTTTAATACTTCATCAGACCACTCGTCACCTCTGTCTCAATGACTCTTCATAAAGAAACCAGGACAAAATACATCTCTTAAAGCCAGAGTATTGTAACAATTATTATTCCACCGATTCACTTTTCCATCATAAGCCATTTTCTGAGATGATCAGAGAAGCAAGGGGAGAAAAATAATACAGCTCTTGTTGTTACAATTTTTTTTTCTTCTTTCACTCTGCTGTCCACAAGCAGCTGCTGTTTGTACATTCCCATTCTGCATTCATTATCCTTCTAAGCTAGACAATTGAAGTGATGTCCAATATTTTTGCTTATCGTACAAGTGTGAATCAAAAGAGGAAATGCAATTTACTTGACATCGACTCAGTTTCCTGGATTCAATATCTGTTGGTAAAGTGGTAACTTCAGTGCATGTGGTTTCATTGGAAATCTGGACATGCTTCAATCTGTGGACAGTTGATCACAGCAGGCACTTTAGGTCAGTGCTTGTCCTTTTCTTAAAACCATTTTAGGCCATGAAATGAGTATAATAATTAGGTGATAGCACTTAAAATTTTATAGTACATATTTATCACTGTCATGACACAGTACAGAGACAGTTGCGAACACATTGTAGCAAGGCAGGAACAGTCCTTAGAGTTCAGATAATATACGGCACTAACACTCATCACCATTGAAACAATCCACTATGTTCTCTAATGGTTACACGACATATAACATTCCTGAACATTTAAACAATGTACAGTGCAAACATTCTCCACTGTTTAGACAAAGCTTATTCTGATATTCAATTGTATAAAGCACAGAACTAATAATACAGCATACAAATTCAAGAATTGGAAAAGTTTCATAGAAGAGTCATATTGGACTCTGTTCCTCTCCCGTTAAATGCTGCCAAACCTGCTGCATTTCTGCAGTACTTTCTGTTTATATTATAGTACTAAACCCTAGCCACAGTCCAGACAATAGTAACATCCTCCATGTTCAGGCAATGTACCACCAAAACTCCTGAGTTCAGATTTCAACTGCTTGCCTGCCTGACACTGGCTTCCACTGGGTGGACAGAGTCAAAATTTCTTCTTAGCCTTGAGTAGCACTTACAATTTTTTTTTTTGTTGTTACTTGCCTGATTTCAAGACTTTAAATGGCAGAGTTTCATTTGTTTTCAGAAGTAGGAAGGATATATAACAGTGATAACCACTCTTCCTTTGTGAATTGACATCAGTTTTCCTGGGAGATTTCAGGGGCAGAAGAGAGTGGTTGGTAATGTCAGCCTCAATATCTTGGTGCAGGCTTGGAGATTAGATCAATTCACTAACAACCTCCCTACCTTTATAGAATCTACAGTTGATTTCAATGAAATAAAATTGGGCAGTGGTCTACTCCACAAAGTTCTTCCTAGACAGTGAGATTGAACACTATAGAATACCAATGAGAGAAGAAGTATCATTTGAATGGTAAGGGAGCTTTTTAAAAAATTGTTTCATGTAAATAAAGAATCATTTCTATTTATATATTGATTTTACATAGTGGAGCATCAGTTTTACAAGTGCAATTAGTGAGTCTTTCGGTAAAACAAAAACATTTTCCTCTGATGGAAAGCAGATCCATAATCCTCTTTAAAGAAACTGGAATTTTATTTCCTTTTATTGTTTCATGGGATGCAGGCATCACCAGTAAAGCCAGCATTTCTGATCCACCCTTAATTGCCCTTAAACTGAGTGGTTTGCTCTGTGTTTCTGAGGGCAGTTAAGAGTTAATCACATTCCTGTGAGTCTGCAGTCACAGATAGGCCAGACTGTGTAAGGGTGACTGATCTTCCTAAAGAGCATTAGAGAATCAGATGGGTTTTACAACAATCAGCAATATTTTCTTGTACACCAACACTGAGAGTAGATATACATTTCAGATTTATGAATTGAATTTGATGCTTTGCTAGGATTTGGGCTTGTGTCTTGTGGGTATTTGTCAGGTGCTCTTGATTATTTGTAAAGTATCAAAGACAACTCTGCAGGAGTTTCTCAGGTTAGCCTCCTAGGCCCAACCACCTTCAGCTGCTTCATCAATGGTCTTCTCTCTATCATGTGGTCAGAAGTGGGGATGTTCATTATTAATTACACAGTGTTCAGCACCATTTGTGACTCCTCAGGTACTGAAGTAGTCCATATCTAAATACAGCAAGAACTGGACAGTATCCAGGTTTGGGCTGACAAGTGACAAGTAACATTTACACTACATCATTGCCAGACATGACAATCTCAGTGGTGAGGGAATCTAACCATTGCCCCTTCAAATTCAATGGCATCACCATTGCTGAATCCCACAATGTCAACATCCTGGGGGTTACCATTGACTAGGAACTGAACTGGCCTAGCTATATAAATACCGTAGCTATGACAGTAGGTCAGAGGTTAGGAATTCTACAGCAAATAACTCACCTTCTGACTCTTCAAAGCCTGTCCGCTAGGTACGAGTCAGGAATGTGATGGAATCCTCCCCAACAACACTCAAGAAGCTTGATACCATCCAGTGAAAACAACTTACTTGATTGGCACCACATCTATAAACATTCACTCCCTCCATCACCACCACTCAGTCACAGCAGTTTCTACCATCTTTACAATGCACTGCAAAAACCCACCAAGTCTCCTGAAATAGCACCATCCAAACCCATACCCATTACCATCTAGAAGGACAAGGGCAGCAGATACATCAAATGCCACCACCTGCAAGATCCCCTTCAAGCCACTCGCCATCCTGACTTGGAAATACATCACTGTTTGTTCAATGTTGCTGACCCTCCACAATGACATTGTGAGTTCACTTAAACAAATAGACTGCAGCAGTTCCATAAAACACGTTCTCAAGGGTAATTTGGGATGGGAACTAAGTGTTGTCCCAGCCAGCAATGCTCACATCCCATGAGTCAATGGAGAAAGTGACATTACCAAATACTGTTTCTTGAATAGGACTCTTTTACCAATTATTATAGTTTAAAAACAATTTGAAAGTTTTATCTTCAAACTACTAAGCAATGTCATTATGAACGTTTCCAATCGCATTAATTTATACAGTGAGAAACCATTTGCTATACTGACACATAACGTACAAGCTGCCAAAAATTTATCATAAATAACAGGTTTCCAATAAAGAATGTGCATAAAAAGGCAGTAAAACATTCTTCCTGAATCAGAAAAATGATTGAAGTATGAGATCATATACTAAACTAACAATAGTACAACAATTTTGTTTTTTTAAATGTGTGCAAATGGTGTCATGCTTTATCATCTTGATATTAATTAGCTTTCAGTGCGAAACTCAATTTTCTCTCTCTTGCTTTCTACAGAAAAGTTTATGCGGTTTCACAATATGAGAAATATCTATTAAGATCACTTTCTGTAGTAGGTAGTGTTGTCAATAAATACATTAGTGAGACTGTACTTTGGCTTCTGTTCAATATACTTTTTGCCTGTGGCTGCAAACTGATTTTTTTTCCTGGTGCTTGAAATAATAAATTACCATCATTGCTTCCATCATCTTAAATAATTACTTCTAATCTCAAATCACTTCACAACTAACTTGTCTTCATTTTACCACCTATTACACTTTCAAGTTCTTACAACACAATTTCTTACCTCAGCAGTTTCTCATTAACACTGTGACTTGGTTCCCCTTGTTTAGGCATTATCCCTTGTGTTTCTAATCACTGAAATCACTCCCTTATCCATACAATTCTATCTAGCCAGTATCTCATCTTTAAACTTGCTTTTTGACTATAGTTCTTAGAAATGTGATCACTTTCCAGTTCTGTGGTTACCTCTCCCAGATTATTGTTTTACAATTCATTTTGTCCAGTTTCTGGTTTGGGAATAACACCAGAAATATCTACTGTCACCGCAGCATTTCATTCCACTTCCCATCAAGTCCATCTCTATGCTGTTGAACAATGTTCAACCAAGATTTGCTTCTATTTGACTGTTCAAATGCAACCAATCCACCTCTAGTAATGACATTTCCTCCAAATTTTGCATGACCACTTCAGGAGCTTCACAAGTATTTTTCTTTGGTTGCTTTCCTCTATTCATCAACGTATCAACAAGGAAGGAGGTATTATTGCTGAACTGTTAATCCAGAAACCCAGGTAATGTTCTGGGGACCTGGAATTGAATCCCACCATGGCAGATGGTGGAATTTGAATTTAATAAATATCTGGAATTAAAGAGTCTAGTGATGACCTGAATCCATTCTCAATCACTGGGGAAAACCCCATCTGGTTCACTTATGTCCTTTAGGGAAGGAAACTGCCATCCTTACCTGGTCTGGCCTTCACGTGACTCCAGACCCACAGCAATGTGGTTGACTCATAAGTGGCTCTGTGGGCAATTAGGGATGGGCAATAAATGCTGACCTAGCCAATGATGCCCTCAACCTGTGAATGAATTATGAAAGAAAATTTCCCTCAGTGACTCCATATGTACACAGATTCCACCATTTGTTCATTTCACAACAGCCTCTGTGGGGTGTCAGATTGCATGCATGACATGAACTCATAGTTGAGCTATAATTTCCTCCAACTGAATTCTGTATCGCTTACTGCACTTCTTGGATCCTCAAATGAGTTGAACACCGCAATATGCAACATTACTAGTTAGTTCATGCCAACCTGAGCTTTAATCCCTGCATCCTGTTCATTTGCATAACCATTTCTGAGAATTTGTCACCTTACTAACATTACGACTCATACACTTTACTCTAAGATTAATAACTTCAATGTCATAGTAATGAAAGCAAAGAACTGTGGATGCTGGAAATCTGAAGGAAACATAGAAGGTGCTGGAGAAACTTAGCGCACCTGGAAGCATGTGTAGAGAGAAAAACTTTCTTCTTGGCTATTGCTTCATGTTCTCTAATTTACATTGCCTCTCCATTCCCCGATGAAATTAATTAAAAACCTTTATCCTCTTCCACAAATCCTTCATGGCCTCACCTAAACCTATGTCAGTGCCTGTCATGACTGTGTAATTATGTGTGAAGAAAGCTAATCTGACCTTTTAAAATAGACACAACATCTTTTAAAAAAGGCTGCCAGGTGTCACATGACTATCCCTGTCAATTTATTTTAGCTAGAAACACAGACAAGCAGACTGAAATGTCGTCTCGGCATCAATCACAAAGGGAGCCCTTTGGAATTTAATTAACCCTTGGACACCACAATAGGCCCTTTTTGAGAGCAAAACTTTTGAAATAAAAGTAGGTGACTGGAAGGCCACACAAGGGAATTCCAGCATAATTGACTTTGCTTTGTGGGAAAATTATTTCTCAAAGGTTAACATAGCAGACATCTTAAATTTGATCTGCATAAGACTTTGTGGCATACCATTTTAAAACACAACAGTGCAGGAAGACCTCTCAGACAGCATCATAGAGGGAGTTCAAAGCTCAAAGGAGAAAAGAATTGAGAAAACAACCACAGTTCTGCCTAAAGTGCCATAACTGCAGAACTAATGCAGAACAAGAAACCACACACTCTCAAAGTCTGCTCTACCTGCTGAGTCGACCTATACAATCAACCTCTAACTATTCAACTACAAAAGCTATCATAGTTGCTGACTTCTGACTTCAAGTTTTCAATTCCTTTGGAAAGAGAATCTACAAGCAAAAGGTCTGCAATTGTGTTCATTTCTATAAGTAATCACTATCTGTATCTTCTTCCAATCATTGTTTTTGCATTTTATCTAATAATTGTATTTTTGTTTTTACTTAGTAACTTCAGCCATAATTGTGCAATAAATTAACATTTCATCTTATTTATAATTTAAGATTAAGGCTTTGCTACTGGTCATTATTAAAAATGGAACAATCAAAAAACTAAAAGGGAGTGAAACATGTGGTAGAGATTTCCAGTTCAAAAGCCACACTGTAGACACATCAGGTGTAGTTGTGACAGTGCCCTTTCCTTGTATTATCATCCTTACCTTCTCCCTGTCATGCCTTTGTTAGAAAAATTTTTAGTCAGAATTAAAAATTACCAGGGGTGGATGGGAATGTGAAATATGAAAAATAAGCAGATCGGTCATGGTCTTTTGAATGCTGGAGCAGACTCATGGGGACAAATAGCCTACTCCTGCTTCTAATTCTTATTATAAGCATGTTCAGAATTTGTTTTCTGGCTACAGTTATGAATAGAACTGGGGGACAGCAGTCACATCCAGCTGGACAATATGGAAAGGTCATTTTCTAATTGGGGGGTGATTATTGTACAGCAGGAGGCCACTCAGTCGGTGGTGTCCATGCCAGCTCTCTAGAAGAAACATTTCAGCTGTTCCCTACTGTCCTACTCTTCATTGCAGCACTGCAATATGTTTTGTTCCGATAATTACTGGATTTTTTAACCAGTAACTAATCTGTTAACAACCTGAGTTTAAATCAGGATATGGGCATTGTTGGCTAGACCAGCATTTATTGTCCATTTATAATGACTCATTTAAAGACACTAAAATAACTGTTCAGGATCATTTACTCACTGGTTGATCTGTAGAGCCTTTGACCAAAGAAATTTGGGGGATTCCATAACAAATCCGCAGTAAATCTAATTTGCAATTGTTGGTCTACAAAATGTTCAGTGTGAATGAATAATGAATGTATGCATAACATTGTTTAATAAGAATAGTAGCGAACTGATCTGTCAGCGATTAGCTCTTAAATTCAGAAATATGGGGTATTTGGTAATGAGATATCGACTTTTAACGTAAGTGTGAATTATACCCAAATCTCTTCAGTTTATTATGCCTGTGAAGTTTGAAAATCAGTATATTATTTATTTCTTAATAACGTTTTGCAGAAGTGAGAAATCAAAACACTTAGTTTGTTGGCCTGTGAAATAGAATTAAAGTCGTATTTTACAACTGTCTGCACATAGTCAAAGTAAAAACACATTTTCTCACAATACATTCCAGCAAAAATTCTGTTTGTGAAAAGTACTAACAGTATACATTCATTTTTGATCTTTTTTAAGAGATCACAGTTGTAAAGTAGCAACAAGAACTAACTGAAAGTATTGGATTTTACAATTGTAATGATGGCAAACTGGTTACTGTTCACTATCATTTGGCCTGTGAAAATGGCATCAATTTCTGACATCTACCGATGTGCAAATAAACTTGGAAATCAACTGGTTATTATCTGTGATTCCCCAGTCTTGCATAAGATGCACTGTTTAAGTAGAAAGCTAAGAAATCCTAACTTTTAAACATAACAAGTGTTGAAAAAGAAATCATATAAAAATAAATTAGCTTTAATATTAAGGGTGCCTCTTACAGCCTCCACCAGTTCAGATCCTGACACCTTAATGGGTATTTTTGCTAGATTAATGGGATACCAGCTGGTGAGCACATCACGGACACATCTCTGCAGCTGGCAGAGGAAGAAAGACCTCAGGCCGCTGGCACCCAGAGGACTGACAGAGACCTGTTAGCTACTCGGCCCCAGGCAGGAGAGAACCCCATGGCATCAGCAACTTGTGACTTCAATGGCATACACACACAGACACAGGAGCAACAGGCAGTTTGGTCAGATTAACTGACAAACAGAATCAGAGGTTGCAGGACTGCACCGATGTGATCTACTCCACGCTGCCTCTGGCAAGAGAGCGTCTCTGTGGGCAGGTTGTCAGCCTCCATCCAGAACTAGATCAGCACACACGGTGCCTACTGGATAAACTCTATTGCTGCTCAGCACCAATAGCAAGGCGACAGAGACAAGTGCCTGTGGCCTTATTCTGGGTTTCCCTTTTTCACAAGGAGCCAAGATGGTGCAGTAGGCACCCAGATGGAGGAAGAATCACATGCAGCAAACCACCCCCCCCACCATAATTCTTCTCTCAGGAGACTTCAGTGTGGTCGGGCCTTCTACCTTCACTCTGCCTGGCACCCTAAGCCTTGTGGGAGATAAAGTGAGGAGTGTTTCTGCCTTTGGGCAGGACACACTTGGCATTTTTGGGACCTGTAGCCATAAAAGCCTCTGGGATCACCTGCCCAAAACTCCCAGGCTCCACTTCGGGCAGGCTATTTCTACCCAAGCTGTGAACCCTCAAACTACACCGAAATGTAGTCAGGGAAAGGAAAACCATCATGTAGTTACCTCCTGCTGTACCTGCACGCTTACTTTTAGTGACTGGTGTGTGAGGGCACAACGAAACCTGGGTGACCTCATGCACCAGTCACTAAAAGTAAGTGTGCAGGTACAGCAGGAGGTAACTATATGATGATTTTCATACCGCAAGGATTCGAATACAGGAACAGGGACTCATTGCTGCAATTATACAGAGCATTTGGCAAGGCCGCACCTGGAATATTGAGTGCCATTTTGGTCTCCTTATCTGACGAGGGATGTTCTTGTTGTAGAGGAAGTGAGGTGAAAGTTTACTGAATTGATTCCTGGGATAGTAGGACTGACATATGAGGAGAGATTGAGTCGATTGTATGAGGTAGAGTTTGGAAGAATGCGGGGGATTTCATAGAAACCTATAAAATTCTAATAGGTGTAGATAGTTTCATAATGGTAGGCGAGTCCAGAACTAGGGGTCATAGTTTAAGAATAAGAGGTAAACCTTTTAGGACTGAGATGAGGAGAAATTTCTTCATCCGTAGAGTATGGAGTTAACTACCACAGAAAGTGGTTGAGGCCAAGACATTATGTATTTTCAAGAAGGAGATAGATAGAGTTCTTGTGGCCAAAGGGATCAAGAGACATGAGGAAGAGGTAGATTAAGGTATTGAGCTTGATGATCAGCCATGATTATATTGAATGGTGGATCAGTTTCGAGGGGTCAAATGAGTGTACTCAGAGGAGACATCGAGATGGGCTGTATGTGGTTCCGCCCCTGGCTCTGGTGCCTACTGTCACTGCTCCTGTACCTACCTTTCATGTTTCTATGTTAATAGAAAGCTTGTACATTACAACCATTACTGGCATTTATTCCTGATGTGCTGTGAGATGTGGTAAAGAGTTATTGGGGCTAGGATTTCTGGTCCACACAATGTATTAATGCCTGTTCTGAGGAAGGGTCACTGAACCCGAAACATTAACTCTGTTTTTCCCTTCACAGATGCTGCCAGACCTGCTGAGCTTCTCCAGCAACTTTGTTTTTGTTCCTGATTTACAGCACCCACAGTTCTTTTGGTTTATATTAATGCCTAAGTTTGACATATGGCATGTATTGCTCCCTGGTGTCTTTCTTTAGTATTTTATGAGTATCTTTGTAATGCAATGGCTCCTATCGCTTGATAGTGAAGTCCCTCCCTCACAGAATGAAACTCTTACCCGACCAACTCCACATGTGGGGGCAGCCATTTTTAACACCATTACGCACTTGGTATTTGATCTCAATGGAAGGGAACAGCTGTCATGCTGCACGGAAAGAGTCTCAGGTTCACGTTCCGACCCTCAGTGAACTCGCAGTCGTACACATTCCCTACCTGGTAGCTCACCTTTCCATTCCGCTTTGAGTTTCCCCATCTTCTCACTCAACCCATCTATCAAAATATTCACCCCACCCCCAGCCATATCGAGTCAACATGCCAGACATGGTCATGCACATCAAGCCAGGTTGAGTTGCTGCTCTTCATAATTGTGTCCCCAGGACTGAGCATGACTGACTTTGATGGAAAGTCCCAAATGATGAGTGACTAGATCGCTGACTGACTTCCTGTGAGTGTTTGCACTGGAAAACAGGGCTGACCATGGCTCACTCCCTGGACCACCCAACCCTGACCACCCAAAGCGACAGACTGACTGTGCTGAATGCCCAGAACTGATATTAGACGCTGCAGTGAGAGCCCCTGACAGAAGGGTGCATTCCTTGACATGACTGAGGGCCACTCCTCTCAGACTTTGAGACATGGCCGTCTGATTGATGGACTGTAGTGTGTTTGCCATGTACTCGACTGACACATGGTGCAGATGTGAAATAAGCACAGTGTGGGACAGCTTCTTCACTGCTGACAACTCACAACCATCACAAGCTTGTGTCTATATTGAAGGCAAGGCAACGTAGAAGAACTGTGAGGTTCTAAGCTTTGGCTTGGGGGCAAAGTGCAAAAAGGCAAGGCCGACATGCCATGAGCATCAAAGTAGGTACAAAGCAAGTGAGCACTACAAGGAGGATCCCCCAGAGGCAGCCTGGCCAAGCCCATGTGTGCGTGTCCCTGCGCACAAAGTGTCCTGGCAGCAGCATTGCATTGAAATGCCAGTGTACCCCAAAACACAGCATGGAGCAGTGGTTTTCAATGGGTGTGCTATGCCACAACATGGTGAGAAATGTGACGTGAAATTTTTGGGAAGCAGCACTGCTTTATCTCAGCATCAAGGCCAGGTCTATCCTTCAGAGCCTCAGATCCTATTATTGAAGGCAGTATCTGCTGACATGTGGCACCCCTATTGCATGCACAAGCCTCCAGAGCCACCTATGTGTAGTCTTCTGATACCGTACATATGGTATAAAAAAATGTGGGTGTGCTGCTAAATTGTTTGTCTCGTTGAAGTGTGCCTTGATACTGAAAAGGTTGGGAACCATTGGTATCAAAGTGCAGAACTATACTGTAAGTGTATTGGAGTTGTGCCATGATGTTGCAATGAGACTGGTGGATGTCAGGTGCCAGAATCTGTGGACAGGGAGTTGTGTGGTGTTATCGACCATGGAGCATGCCCTGAGATGTTGCGGACTGGTATCCAAGGTGGACCATGGTCTGAGGACCATGTGGTGAGCTGGAATGACCACCTCTCCTCTATCCCTCTTCTATCCGCCTCCCACTCTCTCCCTATTTATTTCAAAACCCCCTTCCCCTCCCCCTTTCTCTTGAAGGGTCTAGGCCCGAAACGTCAGCCTCTCTGCTCCTATGATGCTGCTTGGCCTGCTGTGTTCATCCAGCCCTGCACCTTGTTGTCTCGGATTCTCCAGCATCTGCAGTTCCTACTATCTCTGATTCGATTTTAACCCATTCTGACTGTCACTTTAGGAATTATCACAGTCTAGTTTCTATCCAGCGGGTCAGAGAATGGAAAACTACATATTACTGAGTGTGATGAGGTAATAATGAGATGCTAATGCATGCAAAGAGGCCTCCTGTTACTCACTAATGAGAATCTCATTTCACCATTCAACACTCGGCTAAAAACAGGCATTTTGCTCTCGACATCGAGAAGCTGCTTGTTGGCCCGTCAGACAATTTTCCCAGTGTTCTCACCATGGCCTGCAGGTTCAGGAGCTGGGAAGATTCTGCCCTGGGATACAGAAAGGTAAATGGAAAGGTTCCCCAACACTGAAAAAAAAGGAATCAAAAGATATTCTGAAATCCTGAACTCATTAACACTATGCTGCGCAATTTGTTTTTATTAGGTTAATCAGACCCATTGCCACAGTGGAATATTTGCCTCTATATCTGGTAAAATATCAGCTCCACTGACTACACCGTTTTCTTCCACAACATGGTCTGTGGAAAATCTTTGTCCCATGATCACAGGACATTTAATAAGTGCTCTTTATTTTCCCAGGCTGGCTAATTATTTTGCTGTCTTATGATGCGCTAAATCATGTCACTGCTTTGTCATTTTGAGCCCAGAGAAAAGGCCCATAGAGGTCACTTTCTTTCCCATCATTAACAATGTCTCTCACCTGTGCCATGTTTTAGAACATTTAGCTTGTACAGATTTTGCAAAGTGGACATTTTTTTCGCTCTTTTCCTTTAAGTGGTGATATGAAAGACAAATTAGTTTAAAGCTGCCCTGCCTCATCCCATTAATGACTGTGATTACATGTTTGACTTCAACCGTAATGTGTACATGAATAATTGTCTCCTTTTGACTAACGAGAAAAAGGTAAGTTGCAAAAGAATGTCAAACAGAATTAAATCTGGTTTAGAAAAGAAAAGGGACAGAGGTAGCTCTTTTCAACCATTCTATCATTCAGAAAAAAAATTAGCAGGGATTTAATTGTATCCAGTGAAGAAACAGAAGCAGGCATGTATTTGACTTGCACAATTCCTAGGACATTATTGTCTGGACATTGCTGTTAATTGCATGGCAACCTCTACTGCAGGGTGTCCGGAGCCTGAGTGAATGGAATAAGCAATTGCGTATACAGTTAGCCAATCAGATTGAAGAATCATTAATGGACAGTGGAATGTGAGGGCGAGGAAGTGTCATTTACAATACAGAACTCAGAATATAGAGGGAAAGAAAAATTGAGTTCCAACACAAATTAAAAAGATTTTAAAATGTATTAATTTCTCCAACAGTTAAAATTTTAAGAAATGAGACGACATCTTTAATTTTCAATAGCACAAACCCAAGCTCTTTATACCCAGATAGACCAGATCTGAAATTTGATGGTAATTGAGAGATTTTCTAGCATTCAAAACGTTAGACTAAAATGGATAATCGGAAACTTTTTAGATATTTCTAATCAACCTGTTTAGTTTTGCTATTACACACCTTTAGAGCATATAGGATTTGAACCCATGCCTTTCAATAGTTGGTATGCTGCCACAGCACCACAAGGGCCCTCAAACTCAAGCTTTGTAATATACCTAGATAAGCCCATATCAATACAGAGCCACCTGCCATCTATTACATTTGGTACACTGATAGTACCAGGACATATTGAAAATCATAATCACAATCAGGCAGAGTCATCATGGTTTTCTGAAAGAGGAATAATGTTTCACAAATTTATTAGTGTTCTTTAAAGATGCAACAAAAAGCACAGATAAACAGGAGCCAGTAATTGTTGGGTGAAATCTCCCCAGCCTTTGAACTGTGCAGACAATGACTAGTCAGTTGGAAAATATGGTGAGATCTGAAAAGTAAAATTCTTCACATTGAGAAAAATACATCTGCTCATCCACCCAAGATTTTAACAATCTCGCTAGTGAGTGGTGAGAGGTCAAGCCTGTGGCCTTGGAGTTTTGGACAGGTGACCCCCGAACATGGCTAGAGAGCACAGCCGTGCTGAGAGTGTCCTCCTCAGATGCAGGCTCACCCTATTCAGCATGGACTCCCAACCAGGATTGGAGAGTGTAAGCAGGGATGTGTTGGAGGGACTGAGCAGCTCCAGAGTGTACTTAGAGGAGACACCTAGATGGGCTGTATGTGGTTCCTCCCCTGGCTGGGTGCCTACTGTCGTAAATGCAACTCAGTGAAAGGGAATGAAGTCAAGGTCCCTCATCCCCTCTGTTGCCTTGCTGTTGATGCTGAGCACCAGTGACCAGAAGGATGGAGTGCAAGTGTCCGTGAATATCCAACAGACACAGAGTGCGCTGGGCCCGGCTCCTCATGGCAGCTGCTTGCCTGTCCATGGAGACAGCCAGGGGTTCACATGTCAGAGGCCATATGGCACAAACAACATTGGTGGAATCTTCCAACATTTCAGTCAAGATCCTGAAGGTATCCAGCAAACCTGCCTGCTGCTCCCATGTCTGATGGTACATTTGTATGAAATTGTTAGTGACTTGCCGAGGCTGAGCCTGTCTGGTCTCTAGCAGTCGGTTGAGTGCCAGCGACTCAGGTAATTTCTTCCTTGGCCAACTGTGGAGACTTGTCAGCAATGTACACGCCAGAATGTGCTTTCAACTATACCCGAGCTAAAGTACCCAGCCAGGTGTCAGCATCTGAGCTGGTGTAGGGTGCAGGAGGCAGCTTTGTCAGTGCTTCCTCTGAGGGATCTATGGCATCTTGCTCAGAGGGGAAGGAGGAAATGATCTCATGAGGGGCTGCTCTTTTTGGGGATGGGAATTGTGCAGATGCTGCTAGTGCCTGCAGGAAACAACACGAGATTGAATTGTTCAATAGAGGTGGAGTTTTGGAAATATTGGGAACATAGTCACAGTGTTGATAAGCATTCTCTTCTGTCGGAGGGGAGGAAATAAAAATTAGGCCCCACCCACACTGGTTCTCTCTACCTACCTCAGCAATGAGACAAAAGGAAGGACTGACTGAGATGGAAGTGGCTGGCACAGCTGCTAGTGCTGGTGAAGGGTCAGGCAGCAGGTAGCAGAGTGCCTGAGTGAGTGTGCAGGAAATGCAGAGGTCATGCAGGGATAGTAGTCTGGGGAGTTGGTGTAGGTGACAGTGAATGAAGGTCAATACTATGAGTGGTACTGTAGGTCTTGGTGGGAGGTGGATCCAATGGCTGAGCCTGAATGAATGTGAGATAGCAGACAGAAGATGGTGGCATTTACCCAAGCAGTTCACAAAAGGACTTCACTGCTGGCCATTCCCCCAGACCATGGAAATTGTACTGAGGAAATTGTACGGGTTGCAGCTTCAGACCAGGCAGGCAGTGTGCGGTGCCACAGCCTCTTCGGGATATCCTCTCCCCCAGCCCCATCCACCAAGACTTCCAGGTCCCTGTTGGCAAAGTGATGTGCTAAAACAAAAACCAAAAGAACTGCGGATGCTAGAGATCAAGAACAAAAACAGAAGTTGCTGGAAAAGCTCGGCAGATCTGGCAGCTTTTGAGAAGAAAAATCAGAATTAATGTTTCGGGTCCTCGATATGTCATCAGACCCGAAATGTTAACTCTGATTTTTTCTTCACAGATGCTTTCAGACCTGCTGAGCTTTTCCAGCAACTTCTGTTTTTGTTCCTGGTGTGCTAGCTTGCCTCTATTGGCCATCCCTGTGGCAATTAATCACATGTTCCAATAGGCGGGCAGTGATTGAGCCTGATGCATTGCTGAGAATTAAATATAGTGCTGGTGGTGAGAATCCCAGAATGCCACAGTGGTGGTGAGCACTTCCACTGTGCAAGAACAGTGCTATGGAGATGTGGTGTGAAGTGAGCAGCAGAGAATTGTGAGAAAAAACTCACAGAGAGAAACACAACATTCAAGTACTTTAAGTTGATACTTGGCCAATTTATGGTAAAATTCAGGAACAAAAACAAAGTTGCTGGAAAAGCTCAGCAGGTCTGGCAGCATCAGTGAAGGGAAAAACAGACTTAACGTTTTGGGTCTGGTGAACCTTCGTAAAATTCAGCCCATTATATCCATTGGCTGAAAATTTTACAATTTACGTAAGCAAGATGTAACCATGTTCAAGTAGTTTAGAAGACTCCTATATATCCTGAGAAAAGCTTAATGTTTCAGCTTTTGTGGAGGATGAAAATGTCATAGCAGAAACACTACACAGCTGTTTAGTACATTTGGAGTACTTGGAACAGTGCGAGATGGAGTTTTTTTTGCATGCATAATTCCTATTTTTAAAATTACATTGTTTTTGTTAATTAGTGGTTGTGTACTAACACAGTTTATTGTAGCCATGGTACACAGTGCCTCGCAATGAGCCATTGTCGTTTAAAGGTGAGCACTCATCAGCTGAAGACTTTAATCCGTCAGATAGCTTTTTAAGGATCTTAAGGGTAACTTTTTGTTGCCGTTAATTAAATTATATTCTGTGTTTAAAGCCTGTGATCCTATTACTAATATAAAATAAAACAAACAAATTCCTTTTCTCCAGATTTTCTTGTGGATTGGCGTGGGGGCAGGAAGATCCAATCCTTGTGTTTTACAGGGTCACCAACCTGGCCTAATCTGGCAGTAGCAATGATACCTAACACTGCAATAAATTTTGTGCTATCTGCATACCTCCTGTCATGGCACAGCCAACGTGCAAGTGATTACTCTGCATATGTGTTACCTTCGGACTCCCGGTCCTGCCTTGTTTCCATCTCAGGGTCTTACTGAATTGAACCCTGAAAAGAAATGAATTAACACCTGGGGACTTCAACTGACCATTTTGATGACTAACTGAAACAGATATATATTGTAGGAACTGCTGTCAATTTCAGTATTTCCCAAATGACAACTTGCTCATTACAGACTGATGGACTGTACATAAAATATCTGTTATGGCTCTGCATTTCAGAGAGAATTATAATTAGATATTTTTTTCTGAATATTCTTTCCAGTGTTTTGCTGCTTATTTCCTGGAAACTATGGGCTGGATTTTATGATAGTCACCAGCAGAGCTCAGGATGCTGGGGATCTTGGTGGTCCTCTGAACCCAATGATGTGGTGACATGTTCATGGATATAATTGGCATGGGCTTGCTATTGGATCAGTGGGGTGGCAACTTTGATATTGAAAGACCCTCATTACTTGGTGTCCGTGCAGGTGCTGTATTCAAAGGGCAGCCAACCTGAGTTAGTGTTGGAAATCATCTTTCAGGCTTTTCAATAAAGCCCACCTCCAGCCTCTGAATATATGTTACTCTAGAACAAAAATACATTCTGAGTTTCAGGGAGATGGTCTCTTGAGGTTGGTTGGCTTGCCGAGCTGGTTTGTTGTTCCGCAGACGTTTCGTTACCGTGCTTGGTAACATCCTCAGTGCAGCCTCTGATGAAGCTTCGGTGTGTTTTCCTGCCTGCCTTTTAAACTCTGGGGTCCGTTGCGATGGATTGCCTCACTTCCGGGCTTCCTCCGTAGTGGAATGTATATGGGGTCGAGTTCAATGTGTTTATTAATAGCCTGCTTCGTGGAGTGCCATGCTTCCAGGAATTCTCGTGCTTGTCTCTGCCTAGCCTGTCCCAGGATCTTGGTGTTGTCCCAGTCAAAGTCGTGGTTCTCCTTGTCCATGTGGATTGAGATGAGTGAGTATTGGTCATGTCTTTTTGTGGCCAGTTGGTGTTCATGTACCCTTGTTGTTAGTTTCCTTCCTGTTTGTCCGATGTAGTGTTTCTCGCAGTCTCTGCAGGGGATTTTGTAGATGACATTGGTCCTGTCCATGGCGGGGAGTGGGTCCTTAGTTCAGGTGAGCAGTTGTCGTAGGGTTGATGTTGGCTTGTGTGCCACTCTGATGCCCAGCGGTCATAGAAGTCTTGTGGTGAGTTCCGACATGTTCCTGACATAGGGTAGTGTGATGAGTGTGTTGGGGCGTGTAGAATCTTTCTGATGCTGTTCGTGTAGGCATCTTCTGACCCAGTTCTTTGGATATCCATTATCTTTGAACACTTGGAAGAGGTATTTTTCTTCCTCTTGGCGTTCCTCTTCCAAGTGTTCAAGGATATATGCCAAGAGGAAGAAGAATACCTCTTCCAAGTGTTCAAGCGTATACGCCAAGAGGAAGAAGAATACCTCTTCCAAGTGTTCAAGGATA
>NC_063343.1:39678990-39880774 GCF_021869965.1 Rhincodon typus | reverse complement strand
TACGCCAAGAGGAAGAAGAATACCTCTTCCAAGTATTCAAGGATATATGCCAAGAGGAAGAAGAATACCTCTTCCAAGTGTTCAAACATATACGCCAAGAGGAAGAAGAATACCTCTTCCAAGTGTTCAAGGATAATGGGGGATGGAGCCAGTAAAGGTGAGTGTAGGTAGGGAGTCAGGATGGGGGTTGGTCAGTTGAGGGAAGACGGACAGGTCAAGAAGGTGGGGATGAGGCTAGTAGGTAGGAAGTGGGGGTGGGGGTTGGTCAGTGAGGTGGGAGGAGCGGATAGATGGGAGAAAAGATGAACAGGTCAAGGAGGGGGGGACGAGCTGGGCTGGTCTTGGGATGAGGTCAGGGTGGGGAGATTTTGAAGCTTGTGAAGTCCACATTGAGACCGTTGGGCTGCAGGGTTCCCAAGCAAAATATGAGGTGTTGTTCCTGCAGCCTTCGGGTGGCATCGTTGTGGCACTGGAGGAGGCCCAGGATGGACATGTCGTCCTAGTAGTGGGAGGGGGAGTTGAAGTGGTTCGCAACTGGGAGGTGCAGTCGTTTGTCACGAATCTAGCGTAGATGTTCCACAAAGCGGTCTCCAAGCCTCTGCTTGGTTTCCCCAATGTAGAGGAGGCCACATCGGGAACAACGGATGCAATATACCACATTAGCAGATGTACAGGTGAACATCTGTTTAATGCGGAAGGTTTTCTTGGGGCCTGGGGTGGAGATGAGGGGGGAGGTGTAGGGGCAGGTGTAGCACTTCCTGCAGTTGTAGGGAAAAGTGCCAGGGGTGGTGGGGCTAGTGGGGACTGTGGAGCAGACGAGGGGGTCACAGAGAGAGCAGTCCCTCCAGAAGGCAGATAAGGGTGGAGAGGGAAAAATGTCCTTGGTAGTGGGGTCAGATTGCAGGTGGTGGAAGTGGCGGAGGATGATGCATTGAATCCGGAGGTTAGTGGGGTGATACGTGAGGACGAGGGGGATTCTGTCTTTGTTGTTATTGTGGGGAAGGGGCGTGAGGGATGAGTTGCAGGAAACGCGAGAGGTGTGGTTGAGGGCATTTTCGACCACTGTGGAGGGGAAATTGCGGTCCTTGAGAAACGAGGACATAGTCTATTCTTGATGCTGCTTCTTATTTTCTTACGACAAAATGCTTTCTTTATTTTAACCCCCCCCACCTTGAACCCTGTTCGCAGCAGAGTTTGTCAGGGCAGTGGGAAGGATTAATGTGGTGTTTAAATCAGCACTGGGTTATCTTTTCATTACCTCATGTTTGTGGGACCTTGCTGTATGCAAATTGGTGTTCAAGCTTTCTTATCTTACAAAAGTGCAATACAATAAAAGTTCCTAATTGCCCGTGAAAGTCTTCATGATGTATTAGGGTTGAGAAATATTTCTTATGAATGTAATTTATTTTTTGCTTTATTTAATTTCTTGTCTCATTCTGTGTTGATCAACTTCCTAATGGTTCACTGAACTTATTCAGTGAGTCCAGATACTGATTGAGATGAGCTCAGATTTTGTGGCAGCAGTCATGTTATAATTAGCCTCGATAACCTTTGCTTAGGGAGACAAAACACGGCCAGTGTTCCTTTTTCTAATTAACATCTTAACCACCGTCTTTCTAAACTATTTAGGCTGAATTTCTAATTTCTCATAGCTAATCCTCTTTTGAAGTAGAATGAAGAGTGCCCAGTCTTAACTTTACTTATAGCTTATGATATTCTTTGTACAAAAAACTATGAGGTCTGACAAGTATATTGTATAGCTTTAACATGCCATCCACTCTTTTAATTCCAATCTTTTCATTTATTGCAGTGCTTTGTGCACTTTAACTGCCTCACCATCTTGCCGTATAATCAAAAGGAATGATTCTACCATCAATCTAGTAAATTCTAAAACACCCTGCATGGTCATTTGGACATTGCAAAAGTTATCTTTAGCTCCTTTCCTGAATTTCGTTTACATAGTGCCAGCATTGCACATCATTTTATCCAAAACGCTGTATTCATTGTTATTTCTTTAGGCTGAATTCCCATTGCTTTTCGTTTGATTAGAAGTTCTTTTGTGCTTTTTGTACCCACTATCTTTCTGCAAAATATTTTCTGTAGAAAGTGCAGGATGATAACAGAAATGTATGGGTATACTCACGAGGAAAGATAAAAAGGCTAAGGCTCTGTTCTCTTGAATAAAGGAAGGAAGGCTGAAAGGTGACCTAATGGAACTGTTCAAAATTATGGAAGGTTTTAATAAAATGAATACCGAGTTTCTGCTTGTGGAGAAGTGCACAACTAGATGCAATATTTATAAGGTAGTCACCAAGAAAGTCTTGCTTATTTTAAATAAATATTCAGAGTTTACCTTGGCTAAAGAAATTAGTGTTTGATATGCTTCAGAGTGAATGATTAACCATCTATTTTCTAGTCTATTCTGTATGACCAAGAAATTCAATGCAGCATTCAGAAATAAATTATTTACTGAAAGAGTGAAGAGAATATGGATCATGATAGAACACTGTGGTTGAAACAAATACAATATGTGCACTTTGGAGCAAGTTAAACATATATAAAGGAGGACAGACTGAAAGGTTGTGATGATAAATTTAGATGATAAACAATAGGAGGAGCTCAAATGGAGCATAAATGCTGGCATAGTTGGGCCAACTAGCCTGTATCTGTTCCTTACTGATGTGACTTTACCTCCAACAAGGTGTTTTACCTGATGTGGTAATACTTACGTTATCTCCCATCACATGAAAAGCCATGTGTGGTTGTCATGGGCTTGAAGAATCCAACAGACGTTTATGGCAACTAAGTATTATAGACAAGCATTACAATCTTCAGACATATAAGTAAAAACTGAAAGAACTGTGGATGCTGGAGATCAGAAACGTAAACAGAGATTGCTGGAAAAGCTCAGCAGGTCTGGCAACATCTGTGGAGAGAAATCAGAGTTAACATTTTGGTTTCAGTGACCCTTGCTCAGTTTTGTTTCAGCCATGTAAGTGTGTGGGCTGATATTAAGCTATTGGTTTACAAAAGAAGAGCATGCTTCCCGTAGAGTCTCATGCTTCAAGTGACCTGAGGTAGAATGGAGTATGAGATCTTTAAACCTTCAGGGCACATGCTTTGATTTAGTGATGTCATGAACATGTTTCTTAATGACATTGTGATATACCGACTGTGAACCATAACACAATATATACATGTGAAGTAGTTGAATTATTTTGACAGGTATGATTCTCCTCTTCTCAAGCAACTTTAATGATAATAGCCAGTAGTAATGCTGCTCCAGCATGTTTACAATTATGCCTTGATGTAAGGGGAGAAAGTTAGTAAGGAAGATATCCTGAATCTTAGGGAGGTGATGGCCTAGTGGTTTCATTGATGGACTGTTAGTCCAGCAACCCTAGTAACGTTCTGGGGACCTGGGTTCAAATCCTGCTATGGCAGAATTTACATTCAATACAAATCTAGAATTAAGAGTCTCATGGTGACCATAAAAGCATTGTTGATTTTTGGGGAAAAACCCATCTAGTTCACTAATGTCCTTTAGGGAAGGAAAATGACACCCTTACCTGGTCTGGACTATATGTGACTCCAGACTTACAGCAATGTGGTTAACTCTTAGTTAGCCTCTGATGGGATTAGGGATGGGCAATAAATGCTGGCCTAGACAGTGATGCCCTCATCCTGTGGATAAAAACAAATTGCAATTAACCTAAACCATAGTGTTGGCTCAGTGTAGATATTCTTTTAGTGCATGTGTTGTATATGGTTTTAGTAATATACATACTATATTTACGTATAATGCATAGTTAAATTTCAGACACATTTCCAACATAAACATTATATTCAAAATAATAATTGCCCTTTATGTTTACAAAGTGCTGTGCTGTTCAATGCTTCATATCCATTTTATGTCGCACTTGCTTAATATAAAACATTGGTTTTCAGTTTCAGTAAACATTTGCACATTTAAGATAGTGATTTGTTTAATGTTTGATATATGTTTACTTTAAATATCGTAATGGTAGAAGACCACTATGTGGTTAAAAAAAATTGCAAATTAAACATCCCACAAATATGTAATTCTGCATTCCTTGCCTATTTCAGATTGTGTTCAAAAAAGCAAAGTAGAGCATTTGATAGATAATGTACAAGGAGAAAAGGAGCAACATGCAATGCAGCAGACCTGTGGACTTCTTTTGAAAATCACTTAGCAAATTTACTCATTTGAGAGGTGGGTTGAGGAGGGAGCCTTTTATACATTGTGTACATTCTTGAAAGAAGTGCAGGAATGATTACAAGCTGCTGAGCCATTTGTAGAAGGGGTTTCTATATCTGTATGAGACATTAAAAATGTCAAAATATAAGAATGAGTAGTCAATGTGGACATACTCTCCCTAACCAGTGCTTAAAATTAATATCAAAGAAAGAACTTAAATATTTAAAGTATTTTTCATCGCAACAAAGTACCTTTTTTAATGTTGAATTTATTCATTAGATTTTCAGTAAATTTAATCTGTTAATGTGGGTCAACAGTTTCCACTTCCCTAAATATCAATGGAGAAAAAAATTCAATTTTGCATTATATTCATTTTTAATGGTTTCCTTTGGCACATATAAGTATTCCAGTTCAATGGCACAAAATTTTACACGTAGGAAGCAGTGATCTCTATGCACGATTCATTTTAAGAAAATTTTTAATCTCAATGCCATGGCACCTTCAACTTGCAAGTAGCATTTCAGAATTTCTTGCAATATTATTGTGTCATTCACTTTCTAAAATAATTGCATTACACTCAACGTTCAGTAACATATGGATTTTGGATTGACAACAAAGTCTCATTGAATAAATTGAGTTTATGTCTTCTTTTAGCCGTAATTCACAGACTGTTCTGGACAATGAGTACATTATGAAATCTGATTAGCATTGCTTTGTTGATGTTGATTCTAATTCTGTACTTAAAATCGAACCAGTTTCTCAACAGCGACTTTTGCTAGCATTTCGCAGTTTTTGAAGATTCACTTTCTGAGAATAGCAAGCCTGACACTACAACCTTGATTTTATGTGGAATAATGTAAGGGTTGCAGAATTGCATTGAGACTTATCACTCCTGTACAATCATTTCTGCACGGGATTTCATCAATTCAAATGATTAAAGGTGTTACTGCTCCTTTGGGGAAATGAAGTCCGTGTAGTCAACAAACAGATCTGAGCATTGGGCAGTGCCTCCCAGCAATAATGCTAAGCCAAGTATAAATCTGGGCCGGCAGTAAGATAGAACGTGTCAGAAAATCGACAGCTACAAAAACCTTTTGTTGATGTGAAAGGGATGGAATGTCAATAGAAATTGGCAAAAAAGAATGACAAAGTTGGATTTTGATGAAAACCTTTGTTTCTTATTGTAAAACATTCCAGCTGGCATCGTGTTTTTATTTACATAAATAAACCATTTAATTATTGATAGCTTCATACGTGCTTTCTTAGTTGCATAATTTCATGCTGCAAGTCTCCCATATAAATGTACTGGGAAGAGGTGGGTTGGAAGAATCTAATGAGCAGACCCTCATTGACACCATAATGAAGGCACACACTGCCTGTGAGAGCATGACGTGTGCTATATGAACATTCCAGCTCAGACACAGATCCATCTCTTGACATTTGACTCTTTCAAAGGTGCTATATAAATGAAAGTTGCTAGTGGCAAGGTCTTGCACTGGAACTGCGGTGTAATCAAAAAGAAATCTGCAACTACTGGGCAACTTCATGCAGAAGATTGGCCTTTGAAAGAGCAAGAAATGATAGCATTATTTATATCTTCTTTTCCAACTGCTTGCTGGAGAACCTGGACTTCACAGTCCATGGATGGATCCGGGAAATGTCAGGATGCAAGTCCCACAATCAGGATTCCTCAAATATCATGATATGTACAATGGGCCAATTCATATAACCTGATCCAGCCAAGGCCACCTGCTTCAAGAAGATGGAACATGTTAAATTCCTTTTTTTATTTACATGGATGTCATCATTTTTGTTAGTCTAAGAGTCCTTAGAATTTACAAACAGGCAACAAAAGTAGGCCACTCAGCCCTTCAAGCCTGCTCCACAACTCAACAACACCACGGCTGATCTAATTTTATCCTCAACTTTACATTCCTGCATATTCCCAATAATCTGTCCCCTTGGTAATTAAAACTCTATCTGCCTCTGCCTTAAAAATATTTAACGATTCCTCATCTCTGTCTTAAATTGACAACCTCTTCTTTTTAAATTATGACCCTCTAGTTCTGGATTCTCCCACAAGATCCTTTCAACATCCACTCAGTCAAGTCCCCCTCAGGATCTTATATGTTTCAATTAAGTCACCTCTGATTGTTATAAACTCCAGAATATATAAGCCTAGCCTGTCTAGCTTTTCCATATAAGGCAATCCACTCACTCTAGGTTTAGGAAACCTTCTCTGAATTGCTTCCAATACATTAATATTGTTCTGTAGATACAGTGACCAGTACAGTATGCAAATGTGGGCTCACTAATGCATATGGGCAGCCTGAATTAAACATTCTCAGGCGATTGAGGTCCCTAGCCATTGCCTCCAGTACTAAAGGAAATGGTGGCTACAGGTAATATGGTGCCCACACGAAGCCCAAGATTGTGGAGAGGACCCCAGGCCATAGGGAACTGAAGATGAGTTGGAGGTTGGGGGAGAGTGAAGGGGGGATTGAGGCATGGAGACAAGACCAGAAGATGGCATTCAGTGCCCAAAGCTCTGCCCAATGCTTGGTCCCTTGAAATCAGTGACCCTCATTTCCATTCAGCCTCTGCCCAGATGCCAGTCCAATCCCAACAGGGTCTGCTGGACAGTTATCTGCAAGAGACCTTGTGGCCTCCATTTAATCCTTGAGTCACCACTAATCTGCCTTGAACTCGAGCATATCAGGAGTCAATTCGATCTGCAATGGCCTAGTGGTATTACCGCTGGACTGTTAATCCAGAGACCTGGATAACGTTCTGGGAACCTGGGTTCGAATCCCACCACAGCAGATGGTGGAATTTGAATTCAATAAAATATCTGGAATTAAGAATCGAAAGATAACCATGAATCCATTGTTGATTGTCGGAAAAACCTATCTGGTTCGTTAATGTCCTTTAGGGAAGGAAACTGCCATCCTTGCCTGGTTTGGACTACATGTGACTCCAGACCCACAGCAATGTGGTTGACTCTCAACTGTCCTCTGGGTAATTAGGAATGGGCAATAAATGCTGCCTAGCCAGCGACGGCCTCATCCCGTTAATGAATAAAAAAAAATGAGCCTAGTTGACATGCCATCGGTAGCAGCCTGGCATCTCATTATCAGTCCCTTCTGCTATCTGATTAAATAGGCAGAGGCTTTTCCTCCTGACATCAGCCTGACCAGCCATCATGGTTCCTGCTACAATAGGCTCCATAATATCAATCCCATTGAGATGACTTCATTGTACATACTGTAAAGAGTTACTTGTATTTTAAGCATTCTAGTTAGATCATGACATAGCATGTACCTTTATTTCCAGTTTTGAAGTTTTTTTAAACCGTAATGTTTGATGCTCCTGTAACCACCTCCTTACCCCAAACTAAACCAATACCCATAGCTGTTCCTTTAGCTTTGACTCTACATCTAAGCTGCTTGCCACTGCAGTTTAGGACATTGGCCAGTCCCCTGCTACTAAAAGAAATTATAAATAATACTGGCCTGTTAGCTAGTTGACTGCCTTTAGAGTAGGTTGTATGAGCTGGCTCAATCAGCTTACTAGATACTGAGATGATTGAGTGGAATTGAATCACAGATTGCTGGATTGTCTCTAACTCACATTCTTTGGCCTCACAAATGAAAAAGTTTCTCAGACAGACAAAAGATTTACTAATTTAGTTTGGAAACACTCCACTACACACTGTTTATTTTATAAATAAACTGCTGGACTGTTACAAATGAGGTATTGCCGTAAGTAGTTCTTGGGTTAATGATTGCAACTGACAGCAGCTTCATTTTATGGGAATCAAATCGCTGATAAAATGATGTATGAGAGTAGAATTCCATTGTGATATGGACAAGGCATTCATGTCTATAGCATGAATACTGTTTCTGTCACCCAAAAGGTGAAACAAACAAGCACTTGGTGAAATAAGACCTAATACAAATAACAAAGCTGCTTTACTTTACAGGACGGTAACTGCTATATTGGAGCTGCCCACTGCAGTCAGGCTGAGCTGTATTTAATTGTTAAGTGTTGCATCCTATGATACAATTAGGAATCTTGTGCAATTTTTATTCTAAATTATGGAAGTCACATTTATTGCTGGAACTCCAACAAAACCCGGCAAAAAGCAGGAGCTGATTCAGTAGACAGACAACAATGTCCTAATTTTTAAAGATTTTAATGTGTGCTGAAGATGTAAGAGAATTCCTCATCAAGCCTCCAACTTGAAAACTTGAAACCTCTCCTACTTTCCCTCGCCACCAACCCACCTGCTCAAAAGCCATAATCTCTGATTCAGAATTATAAACATCTCTACCCCCAAGCCTCCATCATTAGTTAATGTGGCATTCTTTTCACCCAGGATTTTACTCCCACATCACAACCAACCTCATAGAAATTCCCTCACAATTTGCAGAGGAGTCCCACTTAAAAAAATAAAAGTGAAGCCCAAGAGTTACAATCCAGAGTTCTGGTCGCCACTTTATAAAATCACCCCAGAAATATTTGCAGTGTGCCTCTTTGGACAGGAAATATATAGCATTTGTGCAAGAGAGACAGTGTCACATTTAGATGGGGTGATTTTTTTCAGAGTTATAAATATAGACTGCACCTCCAAAATATGAGTGCAATTCTAAATTGTGAGTGTTTGGCAACTTGGTCAGTGGGGTTTAAGTTAGGGTCAGGAAGTGAAAGAGCTCAGTCTTCACTTCTGGATAGCAGATTTGCAACTTCATTCACGACCAACCTGCCTGTTGGAATTAAAATCAAACAGACTGAAACAGTTAAGCATTTCATCTATTAATGAATCCTAGTAAATTGGAAGCAAAATTCTTGTGAATAATTGTTAGATCTCTCGAGAGCAGCTGCTGCCTCTTTCCACTTGATTATACATTGTTTAAGAAAACTCTGCCTTAAACATATAATTCTGAGTAATATTCCATCTTTTGCTCAGAGTCTTCCATTATACAGTCAATGTTTGATGACAGATGTGTAAGGGAGTGTCACTTCCACTTGAGGCACATCAGCTTCTCTCAAATGATTACATGTTTCTCAGTCTCAGCTAATTACATGTGTATGCGTATGAAATAAACTTGTGGTAGGGACAGGCAGGAAGTTGATTCCCCAGAGCTCACCTTAAGGAATCAAAAGTCCTTGCACCATGTTTAAAGGGCACCCAGGCAGGCATCAATGAGGCTGTCACAGTGGAAGCCTGCAGGTAAAAATTTCTAGCCCAGCACTCTTCCCTGATCAGCTTGCCTCCTGTGGCCAACATGACGTTCATCCTAGGCCAGCCTCCTTTAGGTGTGCCCAATACAATCCAGCACCTCGCTCCCTCGGTCATCCTCCATGCCCCATGCAACTTAGACTACAACCTCAAGCATGACATATTTGAACACTCCTTGCAGAGTACAAAGTAACAAACTACACTCCAAAGTCCAACAAGTTTGGTGCCACACCTGCTGCTTGGCCTGCTGTTTGTAGAGTTGCAGATATGTAGGTAAGTGTTGTTTGCTCATGGAGAACTTGATTGGGAAGGAGAACTTAATTCTGGTAAGCTGACCTTTTAATGAGCATGCATGATATGCAATGGATGCAAAAGAGTTTCCTGATGCCTGTCTTTCAGTCAGGTCTGACCTACCTTTAAAGTTTCAAGAAATTGATTGCAAACTTTTATCCCACTGTCAGAAACCTGAGTATTGGCCTTTGGCATTACTAATTCCCCACCTACCTTGCTGCCTGGCCTTGGGTACAGCAGAAGACTCTGTTATCAGGTTTCAGATCCAGCACAATTACAACTATCTCCTAGACGTTCCGCACTGCTGAACAGTTTGTTCAAGGTCCGTCCTAAGATCTACACTGAACAGTGTGCTCTCCAAGAAGCAAACTCTTGGCCTGTCACTTTAGCAGCAGCAGCTCCAACTCAGACCTGTTATGATCCACAATTTCATTTCATCATTTGCTCAATCTGCACTTAAACTTAAATCTTCCTTTTAGGTGTGAAGGATTACAGGCTTCAACAGTTCAAACCCTCCACTTCCTTCTGGTCCCAATTGTTCTGCAAATTGCACCCATTTGTCTACAATCACAATTTTCCCACTCTTTGACCCTGAATGGTCAGGCCTTAGTGAATGCCTCAAAGTCATTCCCTTACCATGTACCGAAATGAGTTTTGAGCTCTGTCAATGGTGAATTCTTCTTCCATCACCTTTGCCTTCATGCCCATTTCTTCTGCCAAGAGTGTGCTTGCACACAGTGGACCCTTTTACTCACCTCCACTATTCTCTCACTACATGGACTTCTCCCTCTGACCTTTTTCCTTTGTAGATTTTTTTCATGTAAACATCAGAGATGACATCTGCTGTATCCATTACTGTCCGCCCCTGGCTTACTTTAGCTCATCTCCCTCTGAAGTCATAGAACTCTGTTCTCTTATGTACAGCGCTAATATAATTTGCAAACCTGCCAGGGCTGTTGTTTTTAAAAGTGCTAGCCAGTATGTAGGTTCTCTTACTTTTTTCTTGCAACCATTAGGATCTGGACACACTATTAGTTTCTTTTTATTCCTAATCAAAACTGTTGAGATGTTGTTACACGCCCCTGGAGAAGGTGGCTTTGATCCCAAACACTGCTACTGTGCCAAAATGAGCCCCTTCCCTATTCGTTTCTTTAGATGCTCCATTGGTTCACACTTTGACTTCGCACCCTGAAGCATTTTATCTTATAATGTACACTGCTACCTACTCCATCACAGGTTCTTTTCTACACAGACACACACAAACCTCCCTCAAATCCATCACATTGATTGTGTGAAGACTTAAGAAGGCATTTCACATGGTTGCCTTCTTTGCTCAGACCTTAGAGTATTGGAGTCAGGACGCTATGTTGAGGTTGTACAGGACATAAGTGAGGCATATTCTGCAGTACTATGTACAATTCTGCTATACAAAGGATATTATTAAATTGGAGAGGGTTCAGAAAAGATTTGCTAAGATTTTGCCAGGAATGGAAGATTTGAGTTGTAAATAGGCTGGGACTCTTTTCACTGGAGTTTAGGAGGCTGAGGAGTGACCTTATAGAGGTTTACAAAATCATGAGGAGCATAGATAAGGTAAATAGCAAGGGTCTTTTCCCTAGAGTGGGGGAATTGAAAACTAAAGGTCATATCTTTAGGGTGAGAGGAGAAGGATTTAAAAAGAACCTGAGGGGCAACCTTTTTACACAGAGAGTGTGGTTCATATGTAGAATAAACTGCCAGAGGAAGTGGTGAATACAGGTACAGTGACAACATTCAAAAGACATTTGGGCAAGTGCATGATTAAGAAAGGCTTGGAGGGATATGGGCCAAATACAGGCAAGTGAGACTAGTTTATTTTGGGAACATGGTTGGCATTGGACTGAAGGGTCTGTTTCTATGCTGTATAGCTGTATGACTAATGTAAGCCCCCTCCTCCTGGACACCACCCCAAGGCCTCCTACCCTCCCTCGACCTCTTCATCTCCAACTGCCGTCGAGACATCAATCGCCTCAACCTCTCCACCCCTCTCACCCACTCCAACCTCTCCCCCGCAGAACGTGCAGCCCTCCGCTCCCTCCGCTCCAATCCCAACCTCACCATAAAACCCGCGGACAAGGGAGGTGCAGTTGTAGTATGGCGCACTGACCTCTACATCGCCGAGGCCGGACGCCAACTCTCCGACACCTCCTCCTACCGCCCCCTTGATCATGACCCCACCCCTGAGCACCAAACCATCATCTCGCAAACCATCCACAACCTCATCACCTCAGGTGACCTCCCACCCACGGCCTCCAACCTCATCGTTCCCCAACCTCGCACTGCCCGCTTCTATCTCCTTCCCAAAATCCACAAACCTGAATGCCCTGGTCGACCCATTGTCTCCGCCTGCTCCTGCCCCACCGAACTGATCTCCAACTATCTCGACTCCATTTTCTCCCCCTTGGTCCAGGAACTCCCTACCTATGTCCGTGACACCACCCATGCCCTCCACCTCCTCCAGAACTTCCAATTCCCCAGTCCCCAACACCTCATCTTTACCATGGACGTCCAGTCCCTCTACACCTGCATTCCCCATGCAGATGGCCTTAAGGCCCTCCGCTTCTTCCTGTCCCGCAGGCCCGACCAGTCCCCCTCCACTGACACCCTCATCCGCTTAGCCGAACTCGTCCTCACACTCAACAACTTCTCTTTCAATTCCTCCCACTTCCTACAGACAAAGGGGGTAGCCATGGGTACCCGCATGGGCCCAAGCTATGCCTGCCTCTTTGTAGGTTACGTGGAACAATCCCTCTTCCGTACCTACACCGGCCCTAAACCCCACCTCTTCCTCCGTTACATTGATGACTGTATCGGTGCCGCCTCGTGCTCCCACGAGGAGCTCGAACAGTTCATACACTTCACTAACACCTTCCACCCCAACCTTAAATTTACCTGGACCATCTCTAACACCTCTCTCCCCTTCCTGGACCTCTCTGTCTCCATATCGGGCAACCACCTCGAAACCGATATTCATTTCAAGCCCACCGACTCCCACAGCTACCTAGAATACTCCTCCTCCCACCCACCTTCCTGCAAAAATGCTATCCCCTATTCCCAATTCCTTCGCCTCTGCCGCATCTGCTCCCAGGATGAGGCATTCCACTCCCGTACATCTCAGTTGTCCTCGTTTTTCAAGGACCGTAACTTCCCCCCCTCGGTGGTCGAGAACGCCCTCAACCGTGTCTCCCACATCTCCCGCACCTCATCCCTCACACCCCGTCCACGCAATAAGAACCAAAAAAGAATCCCCCTCGTCCTCACGTACCACCCCACCAACCTCCGGATCCAACGCATCATCCTCCGACACTTCCGCCATCTGCAATCCGACCCCACCACCAAAGACATCTTTCCCTCCCCACCTTTATCTGCTTTCCGGAGGGACAACTCTCTCCGTGACTCCCTTGTCCGCTCCACACTCCCCTCCAGCTCCACCACACCCGGCACTTTTCCCTGCAACCGCAGGAAGTGCTACACCTGCCCCCATACCTCCTCCCTCACCCCCATCCCAGGCCCCAAGAAGACTTTCCACATCAAGCAGATGTTCACCTGCACATCTGCCAATGTGGTATACTGCATCCGCTGTACCCGGTGTGGCTTCCTCTACATCGGGGAAACCAAGCGGAGACTCGGGGACCGCTTTGCAGAACACCTACGCTCGGTTCGCAACAAACAACTGCACCTCCCAGTCGCGAACCATTTCAACTCCCCCTCCCATTCCTCAGACGACATGTCCATCCTGGGCCTCCTGCAGTGCCACAACGATGCCACCCGAAGGTTGCAGGAACAGCAACTCATATTCCGCTTGGGAACCCTGCAGCCCAATGGTATCAATGTGGATTTCACAAGTTTCAAAATCTCCCCTCCCCCTACCGCATCCCAAAACCAGTCCAGCTCGTCCCTGCCTCCCTAACCTGTTCTTCCTCCCACCTCAAGCCGCACCTCCATCTCCTACCGACCAACCTCATCCCGCCCCCTTGACCTGTCCGTCCTCCCTGGACTGACCTATCCCCTTCCTAACTCCCTACCTACACTCACCTTTCCTGGCCCCATCCCCGCCTCTTCGACCTGTTTGTTTCCTCTCCACCTATCCTCTCCTCTATCCCTCTTCTATCCGCCTCCCACTCTCTCCCTATTTATTTCAAAACCCCCTTCCCCTCCCCCTTTTCTGATGAAGGGTCTAGGCCCGAAACGTCAGCCTCTCTGCTCCTATGATGCTGCTTGGCCTGCTGTGTTCATCCAGCCCTGCACCTTGTTGTCTCGGATTCTCCAGCATCTGCAGTTCCTACTATCTCTAAGCCCACTAATAATTGGGTCTTCAATTTCTTCTAGGCAAATTTCCACAAACGGTAATGTATGGATTGCAAAGCAGAATATAAGCATTTTAATAATGATACAAGCCAGTAACTGCAATAGCACTGTCTATGTTTGTGACTTTCTTGCTTTGTCTTTCTAAACTTTCTTGCTCTCCTCAAAAAATAAAACTGAACATTTTGCATATTCAAATCCACTGCCCTCTCTAATCCCAACTCTGATATTTCATAAGGATGAGGAAAACATATCCTCACAAGTATCATGGGCAGTTCATCCAAAAGGCCTTTATGAAGCCCATTTGGGGGTCTCTAAATTACAACCGGTGTCCTGTTGAATTCAGTAAATTTCACCTATTCTTTTCACTTACACTGGGACAGGTACCCACTGTGCTAGTTAAATTGTGTTACAGTGCCCTGACTCAATGGATACTCTGGCATATCAGAAGCAGAATTGCCCAGTGTTTGCCTTTGCCACAATTGTTAGAGTGGGGCCGAAAGGGTTAGGCACCCAAGGTCAACAGTCACCAGAAAATCATCAACATATGAAATGCAGCATCAAAGGGAGGAATTGAGCTGAATAACATTAATGTATTTAAGAGAAAGTGAGACAAGCACATAAGGTCAACAGGATGGCCTTTCATTCAACCTCTAGACACTCTAATGTTACCCATTTCAGCTCTGGGTTGGTGACTAAGTTATGGCATTGTGACGTTTTATTTCTTTATTGCCCCAGGTGTTTCAATTGTGTGTGTCTGTGTGTGTGTGTGTGTGTCCGCGTGTGTCCGCGTGTGT
The DNA here is from genome assembly GCF_021869965.1 of Rhincodon typus. Lineage (NCBI taxonomy): Eukaryota > Metazoa > Chordata > Chondrichthyes > Orectolobiformes > Rhincodontidae > Rhincodon > Rhincodon typus. The sequence continues at coordinate 39,865,881 of NC_063343.1, read as the reverse complement.
GTCCGTGTCCGTATGTGTGTCCGTGTGTGTGTGTGTGTGTGTGTTTGTGTGTGTGTGTGTGTGTGTGTGTGAGATTTGAACAATATGCATTTGGTTGAGGTATAGGACTACCATCTGTGAACAATAACATGCCTACATGTGGACAGAGAATTGACAGAATAGGTAGCCTATTGAAAATAACAAAGTCTGTACTCTGTGAAATAAACCGAATCTCTTACCAAAGACAGTGAGTTAGTGGCATTGCTTTCAAAATGTTTGCTGCATAATTCATGAGCACTGTCAGCACTTGTAAATTATAATGGTATTTCACGAGCAGTATATTCAATAAACATTTGCATTTTCATTTGTTTTAACACTTACAGAAAGTGAATGATTTTTTTGAAAATCGTTTTGAATTATTTTTGTATAGTATGTTTACTTGTAAAATATGAGATATTGATTTTACTGCTTCACACTCAATTTTTAACCAATAATAAGCTTGTCTTTCTGAAGGAACATGTCATGAGTAGACAAATAGACGTCTGAAAATAAAATCTCTAATCTCACAGTTTAAATCCGCAAATCTGTGGAAAAATTCAACAATGTTTTAACCTTTAGCCTGCAGTAGTTTCATTTCTGGACTTAATTGCCTTTGTTGACCAGGATAGCTTGAGTAGATTATTTCAGGGGCAATATCTGATTTAATACTGCTTTCAAAAGCTCAAGTATCAGCATCACTGAATGATTTCACAACAAACTGATTTTAAAAAATTGGGGTTGAAGGGGAGCAGAAGATCCTCAAAATGGCAAAATAATTAATTCACAAATTGGAAATATGCCATCTATTCATTTTGACATGAATAATGTAGGTAATGTTTTAGAAATCTCTCAAGTAGAACAGCCATTGATAAGAGATTGTATTTATCAACGTCATGTCTTTACGATCATGTTAAAACAGAAAAACTTGCGTGACTTTAAAGTTAAAAGAATATTACGTAGTATACTTATGTCCTGGTAGCTAACTGGACACAAACAAAGACAAATAGGATCAGAACAAAAATATTTTCATAGAGTGCAAGTAAACAGTTTTCAAGAAAGCAAAGACAAGTGCACATTTAACAAAAACAATCATTACTATTAATCAGTCAAATAGTCAATGGAATAGAAGATAGTGGACAATTACTGTAATAGGAAAATGCTTTTAGCTATATGAAGAGGCAGAGGACTACCGTATTCAAGACTGTCCTGAGCTATTGACAGCTTCTGTAGAACAGAAAAGACTCTAAGGATATGGAATAAATATTTAATAACTTTGCATCAAGCTACATTCTTGAAAACCATGCTTTTCTTAACAGCATGCTATTAAGGATAACTTTTTTAAAATACTTAATTAGATAAATAAATAGCCTTAGGATTAGAACAAAAGAAATAAGTGCAGCAGTAGGTGCATAGCCCCTTGAGCTGTTCTGTTATTGTATAAAATCATGGCTTATCTTTGACTTGAACTCCATTCTTCTGCCTTATCTCAAACCCCTTGATTCACTGAGAGCCCAAAGATCGGTTGATCTCTACCTGGAATATACTAATTGACTAAGCTTTGACAACCTTCTGGCATTGAGAATTCTAAGCATTCAAAGTCTATGGAGTGAATAGATTTTCCTGTCATTTTGGTACAAAATGGCTGTTCTCTTATTGTGAGACTATAACTTTGTGTTCTAGGTTCTCCAATCTGAGGAAGCTGCCTCAGCACCTGTTCTGTTGAGCTTGTTCAGAATCTTATATATTTCAATAAGATCAACTCTCGTTCTTTTAATCTGCAGAGAGCATACACCTAGTTTACTCAGTCATTCTTATAGGAAACCCTTTCATCCCAGACAACGACCTTTGTTCACTTGCTTTTATGTAAGTATTTTCCTTAGGTACAGAGGCCAAAAATGGAACAGTACTCCCAAGTGTAGCTTCACAAGGGCCCAGCCTAATTGCAGGAAAGAGTGTCTTACACTTGTACTGCAAAGTTCATGTAATAAAGGCCAAAACACCAATTATCTTTCCAATTGCTGACTGTATCTGCATATTAATGTCTGTGTTTCTGTACAAGGACACCCAACGTGAACACCAGCTCTCACAATTTGTTTTTATATCCCTGGCTAGTTTATTCCCATATTCTGTTTGCTCTTTCATTATCATTTTTCAGACATCCTTTATTGGCATCTAATACTCTCTCACTCCTCAGTCTTATTACTTTTCTTGTCAATATTTAAAACAACTTTTTAAAATCTAATACTTTCATCAATATGCTTAATTCATCATAAATGTATCAGTCTTTCTGTACAGATTTTGTTTTACAATTGAAGGTATTTTATGAGAATTGTTTAATATTTCTTGAAGTGTTTTTTAATGCTTACCTACATTCATGCTTTTAATCTAATTTATAAATCTGCTTCAGCCAAATTGCCCCTCAATGTTGAAGTGTGCTTTACTTGAATTTGTGCTTGTGCTACACTTTTGGATTTATGTGCATCACTGTCATACTCAATGTGAAATTTTATATTATGATTATTGTTTCCCAGAAGATCCTTTTCTATTAATATTAATCAACTCTGTTTTAATACACAAGACAAGCTCTAACATAGCCACTTCCTTGGTTGGTCCTGTGATTTACTATTTCAGAAAACTGTCTAAATTTTAATTTTTCATATGACCTTTAGCAATTTTCTTTGTCCAGTTTATATGAATAATAGGTTCCCTCATGATTATGACCTTCTTTTGTGAGAACTTACTTTTATTTATTGAATGATACTCTGTCCCACACTACAGCTATTGTTAAAATTGATAAACAAGTCCCACTAGTGTTTTCTGACCCTATTATTACTTATCTCCATCCATTCTGCATCTCCCTCTTCTTCTTTGGAGCTAAGATCATTCCTCACTACTACCCTTATGTCAAACACTGTCCTCTGCTATCATGCTTTGTGTGGCCTTACCAAAAACACTGCATTTCCTTCCAGCTTTCATTTGTCTCTTTTAGATTTCTAAATAACATCTTCTCTAAATGCTCTCCCCAATGTGACCAATTTAAAGATCTCACTGCATGCATAGTTCCTGATTCTCCATAAAACTGATCCAAGCCCAGTTTAAGTTGTGCCCATCCCAATGGAACAGATCTCTCTTTTTTTCTGGTACTGCTTCCAGTAGCCAATAGATCAAAATTCCTCTCTCCTAAATTCTTCAAGCCACACGCTCAACTGTCTGATCTATATGGCCCTATGCCCATTTGCACATGACTCAGATAGTAACCTAGGGACCTTTGAGGTTCTCGTTCATATTTGAATCCCTGCATTTTGAATGGCTCAGTGGTTCACACTGCTGCCTCACAGTGCCAGGGACCCAGGTTCAATTCTAGCCTTGGGTGATTATCTGATGATGCTTGCATGTTCTCCCCATATCTGTGAGGGTTTCCACCCAGTGCACTGGTTTCCTCCCACAGTCCAAAGATGTGCAGAGTTGGTGAATTGGCCATGCTAAATTGCCCTGTAGTGTCCAGGGATGTGCAGGTTAGCCATAGGAAATGTGGGGTTACAGGAATAGGATGGATGTCTGGGTGGGGTGGGATGCTCTTCGGCGGGTCAGTGCAGTCTCAAAGGGCCGAAAGGCCTCTTTCTGCGCAATAGAGATACTGTTCTATGATCTCAAATTCCCATCTCCACCTGTGATTTTGATTTCCCCTTTCCGATCCTACAATTTTACCCAGTCATGAGGAGATGTTCTACATTATGGGATTGGGCAGGTGACTCAAATCATTGTGTACTGAGAGAAACAAATCACATCTGCAAAGAGCCATATTTACATCTTGCCAGAACAGAACGACAGTAGACAGCACTGTATCACAAAACATTCAGGCTTTTAAAATACACTACAGCCATAATGGCTGGAGAATGCAGAATCTATCTGCATGATTATACTTTTCCTCCTGATCTCCACCCTCACTTGAATGATGTCCAATATCAGATTGCTGTGGTCGGTGTGTTTATCTAGCCTACAGTTATTTCCTTCATTTCCGTAGGCAGCCAGAACCTTATGGACAAGAGCCAAGGCACCTTCAGGTCTGCAGCTGGGATTCCCTCGAGTGCCTGAACTCCAGCCGCATCTTCCTATTTCTGACCACTAGCCAGACCTTTACAGCCCCTAAACAAAAGTGTATGATTACCTTCTCTCCCGGTGTCTAAGTATTTTTATTTTCCCTTTGCTGATGCCTTGGAATGTCTGTACCATAGAATGCAGCTAATGCTGTGGTTGTTGACTTGCTCGCCGAGCTGGTAAGTTTGTTTGCAGATGTTTTGTCACCATTGTAGGTAACATCATCAGTGTGCCTCCAGTGGAGTGTCAATGCTCTGTCCTGCTTGCTTTTTATGTGTCTCTGTTTGCTGGGATGGCATCATTTCCAGGTTTGCTTCTTAGTGGTTGGTATATGGGGTCCAGCTCTACATGTTTGTTAATACTGTTCTGGTTTGAGTGCCAGGCTTCCAGGAATTCTCGTGTGTGTCTTTGGTTGGTTTGTCCTAGGATGGCTACGTTGTCCCAGTCGAATTGGTGCCCTTCTTTGTCCATGTGTACTGAAATGAGTGGTAGTTGGTCATGTCTCTTGGAAGTTAGTTGGTGTCTGTGACTCCTGATGGCTAGTTTGCTTCCAGTTTGCCCTATGTAATGTTTTTGGCAGTCTTTGCATGGTTAGTACCAAAGACTGCCATTTTCATCACACACCATGATTGTGGGGGACACTTGGGGACAAAACAGCTTAGGACCTTGGAGGAGTGAGATCTAACCAACCAAATAATATTGGTTCTGTTAGTTGTGGTTGTCAGATCCTCTGTTGTCATCAGTAGCTGTCGAAGTGTAGCTGTCAGTTTGTGGGCTACCATGATTCCAAGAGGGTGGAGTAATCTGGTTCTCATTTCAGATATGTCCTTAATGTATGGTAGGGTGACGAGTGTCTCTGGATGTGTTATGTCTTCATGTTGTGGTCTGTTGTGTAGATATCGGCGGACTACGCTTTTCAGGTAACTGTTGTTTCTAAAGATGCTGTATTGGTGTTCTTCCTTGGTTTTGCACAGTGTGTTGCGGCTCGCTTGAACAGTGTTTTGATACAGCTCCATTTGTGGGTATTGGGATGATTGTAGTTGAGTACCTGATCTGTATGGATGATCTCCCTGTGTACGCTGGATCTGGAGCTCACTGCTGGCCTTAATGTTCAACCATTACATCCAGGCAGCTTATGCTCTCCACCAACTCTCGAAATGCAACTGTGGTGCATCAACTATACAGTTATCTACCTTTATAACCTTGGTTTATTTAAATAAATTTATGTATGTAATAAACTTATCTGAATTTTAAAAAAAAAATAAGTTGCTTGATCTAGTTTGAGCTGTGGTTAAATTAGATATTTCCTTGCAAACCAAAACATGATAAAAAGTATTAGACCCTTTTTTCTGTGCACTGCATTCCCATTCTCATCAAATTCCGAACTTCTACATGGTTTGCAGTGCACGCAACTTATGACCAGTCTGCACCATATTCATTAATATTTGTTAAATGGGTTGGGCAATATGCAAATCCCTGCCATGTATCTTTAACCATTAAATAGAATTAGGGAAAGGTCCCTCAGATTGGGATGATCTCACTGTGATTTCAACTGCAAAGAAATATTGATAAGGCAAATCTGAAACTGCTTGATTTTCATTTTGAGAGCTTGTAGAAATTCCACAGTAGAATTTTCCCCACGGGCTTCAGGTGCCAACAAAAGCTGGGGATGGTGGCAGGGAACGGTTACAAACTTGTGTTGTGAGAGCAACACTTACCTTGCAGTGAATTTTCCCGAATTGTCCAGAAGGTTTGCTCACTGTCCGACTAAAGACGACAGTGGGCTCTCAAACCTGTACAAGCTGTCCAACCTGGACACAGTTACAGCCCCCTGGAGCTCAGGAAAGAAAAATAGAGGCCATGCTGTCACTGCAACTTCAAGAAAGAAGGAGAGTTGGGACACAGTTATGGATGGACCTAGAGGCTGGCTGGAAAATCAAGACTCTCAGTTGACCCCTGGCAACTTGCAGATATTTGTTGATCACCCCACCACCCATCCCATCTTTGAGAAAAAAGCCCAGGAATGGGCTGGAATGATCAAGATGGCTAGCACAATTCCACCCCACCTCCCCAAACCCCAGTGCCCACCGTCTTAGGAGCAAGCATCCTGCAACTAGTCTCAGAAATATTGCTAATCAAAGAGAGAGACTAACCTGTACAGTTTAATCTAATTTTATGCAGAATTCAGCAAGCAAATTTATTCAGAATAAGTCGCAGCGCGCCTTTTCAACAGCTCCACCTTTCTGCTTGGGCAAGCCTCCTGCGATGTTGCTCACAGTAATTGATGAATACAATTCTTATAAGGAGTGTCACATAAAATACAAAAGAATGCAATTTTTAAAACAACTGACCATCTTTCTAATCCAATTGCAGATGCAATGGGGAGTATTTTAATTTTGAATCATCTGCTGGGAAAGGAGTAAGATGCCCTTAACAGCGGAGCTTTCAGTCTCACCATTCTACATTCCAGCCGGAATACTGTGACCTGAGCAGGGAATTCCCAATGCCTGTCTTGCCAGGTGAAGGGAGCTGTGTAGAGAATTCAGAGGGTCTTCAAGATAAATTGAAGTCTTTCCTTTCTAGGCCAGTGTAACTCTTCTGGGCCACAAAAAGTGAGACTTAGCTGCCCCCACCATGAATTCCCTCTCCTAATTCATGAAACCCCCTCACAATGATATTGCTTTGCCAGTGAGCCATTCTTTAGTGCCAGTTGGCAACATTTGGCTATCAACATCTCTGCTTCCATTCGCTGGCCAGCTACAGCTTTCTACTCGTTTTTTGTGGGTAGGGAATCAACTGTGTTCAAATACCTGAGGCCGGAAGTCTAGCTCAGCAGTCTAATTAACCCACACATTTCATTCCCAAATTCTGGTATTTCCAAAAATGAAGAAAGCAAACTTTCAATTACGGCAGTCAGGGTTCTCAGAACAGATACCATTCTCTGTATCTCAGAAGATATCACAACTAGCTTTGAAGAAAATAATTGTTTTCATTACACAAAGATGGATAAGTATTTTGAGAAATCTGAAATGACAGTTACATTTTAGCTCCTTGTTTGTCATACTTTCTCTCATCATTATTTGTAGTTATTTCTTGCTTATTATCATTTTCCTAAAAAAAGTAACAAAATAGGAACTTTGTCACAAAAGTTGAATCAAAATTATTTGAATTACATAATAGTGGATTATGAGTTACATCACACTTCATTCGTAAAAAACATGAAATAAACGCAACATTAATGAGTGACTGAAACCATGAGCTTATAACATAATTGTGTTGTATATGGCCCTAAAAGGGTTATACCAAAGACTGACATTTTCATCACCCTTCATGATTATGGGGGACACTTGGGGACAGAACAGCTTAGGATCTTGGAGGAGTGAGATCTAAGATCTGATCCTCCTCCTAGTCTCTGTAACCTAGTCTATTGTATCAATGTAACCTGTAACTAGTTGCTATCATTCAATGAACAGTATCTTCTTCAAGATCTAGTGGTTTTCCTATGCCACGCCAGACCAAATAGGTCCCCACTCAAACAGGATGGTGGCAGCAACATTTAGCAAGAGCTGCAGTTTATACAATGTTGTGAGCTGGCAAAGCTACTCAGCATGATGGACAGTGGTGCAGATTTGACTTGACTCCTCATACAACGCATGGTCTACAGAAAACCATGCTGTAAATCAGGAACAATGATCTTCAGAGTCTGGTGTAGCTCACTGGCTTATACAGCACAGTCAGCAGCAGGAAGGAGATGAAGATTTTAAAAACCCTCATGGCAATCCACGACAAGGAAGAAGCCTCCAGTGAAAATATTTCAGACCTGATAAGAGAAATGTTGCAACAGGAGAATTATCCACTTCCTGGAGAAGATGAATTAGTATCTGCCAGGCAGTTATTGGCTGCATCATGAGGCAATGATGTGCAACTGTGGCCCTGGGTCACAGCTTAGTTGGTGAGTGAACAAGACACTGGGGCCTCAGTAAAGAAATTTTAAAATGGACCTCGTATTCCAGAAAACAAGGAATTAAAAATCACTCACAGCTCAGATAAGAGTCACCATCATAGCAAGTGGACACTACAAATGGCTGCAGAAATGGAATTAAAAGATGATTAAAGAAATATTAATCTGAGTTTGCAGACCCAGGGACAACGCAAAGCCAGTGGGTAAAATTTTGGGCAGATTTACAGCTTCAGTAGACCCGGTCTAACAGGCTAAGAAAGTTTGGGAAAGTTCATTAAGGCTGCAGAAAAGGAGTAAAGTCCTCCATTAGTCCCATGATAAAGGCAAGAATCATTTATTTAAACTGCAAGGAGTCAAAACAATCCAGAAAAACCTCGGAAGAAATGACGATCATTATAAAAGCTACGAACACCAGCAATCATCTCATAAAAACCATGAAGGAAATGGAACTCATTTTTAAAGGCACAAGTAGTGAATTGGTGGATAAAATCAGATTTGAAGTGGGAAACATTCATAAAAGTCACACACAGCAAGTCGTTGAATGAAACTGTTAAAGCAGCAGGAGTCACTTATTAAGACTGAAAATAGTGAGATTCATGCTTTGAAGCCATCTCCATTTTACCTGTGAAGGGCAGAAATCCTTTATTGTAGCTGTGAGGATTAAATTCCCCATTCTAACCCCAAGAGATGGAAAACCCTTCAGTACAGTATCAGGAGCAGCAGAGCTACTGTTACTGCGATCTGAACAAGGAAAATTATACAATTATATTAAGAAGATGTGGCATCAAAAATAATATTGCCAAGAACACTTAAGATGCATCAAATAGAACACAGAATAGTTTCCAAATTGGTTTCTAAATCAGAAACTAAACAATTAAATACACTTCTGAATACAATTGGGTATGTAGCTGATGGTGTTATACTTTATCTGGGGTGAAAAGAAAGCAACGGATACTTATAGTTTAACAAAACAATGTCCTAACTCTGGTCAGTCTCTGCACTTCTATTGCATACATAATCTTAAAGTCATGCCAGTCTCTTTATGGGACACATATGCATTGTCTGTTCTTCAGGAATCCGCTCATTCCTAGAATGATGCTGCTTCTCCAGGGAATGTCATTTCCATGTGGGTGCTGTCACTATGGTATCAATTGTTGCTGATCTATTACTGTTGCTGAGGAACAGCCTGGTACTGATGATCACTCAGAATGATGACCATACAAGTGGCCAGATTACTTCTTCCTGATTCATTGCCTACTGCGAAGATATCACTGCTTTAGTAGTATGTCGATGCACTTGCAATGATATATCTGGCCATTCTCATTCACCATGTTAAATTAAGGTGACATCTGTTCTATGTAGGTAAGTGGGCTTTTGTTGTGAGTGTTGAAGATTTCCACACTGATTGGCTTCCCAGTGCTCAGCTCTGGCAATTACTTTGCTTCATGCTATTTCACCTTGATTTTGTCGCTGACCCCTTTGGGCTTCAATAATTTTTAGCTGTTGGAAGAGTAGCCTGCAGTAGGCTGCAATGTGGTATTAATCTTTCGACTAGACTACTTACCATTTCATAGAATCATGGAGTCATACAATACGGTAACAGACCCTTCAGACCAACTTGTCAGCGTTGATCGGATATCCTAATCTAACCTTGTCCCTTTTAGGTCATATCCCTCCAAACCCTAACTGTTAATATACCCATCCAGATGCCTTTTAAATGTTATAATTGTACCCACCTCCATCACTTCCTCTGGCAGCTCGTTCCTTACACACACCATCCTCTGCGTGAAAAAGTTGTGTCTTAGGTCTCTTTCAAATCTTCCCCCCTCTCACCTTAAACCTATGCCCTCTAGTTTTGGACTACCCTGTCCTTGGAAAAAGACTTTGGCTATTCACCCTATCCATGCCCCTCATGAATTTATGAACCTCTATAAGGTCACCCCTCAGCCTCTGACAGTCCAGGCAAAAAAGTCCAGCTTATTCAGCCTGTTCCTATATGTCTTCAGTAAGTATATTTCTCCACTCAAGGATTACCTTATCCAGGTCTCTGCTAGATTTGATCAATTTATTTATAATCATTTTGGCAATTTTCCCTGCCACCTCAGCTTTTCCATTTGACTGGGTAGTTTGGAAAGCATATATGATATGAATTTCCCAAACCTTTAAGAAGCAGATTAATTCTTCATTCATGAACTGAAGTCCATTTTTCCTCATCTCACTGTCTGGAAAACCACAACTACCGTATGCTTTCTGATATTCTATAATTGTTGACGCTGACTAGTCTAACTCCCAGTGGGCAGAATAGCAGTCAGTGAAGAGGTCTACTCTAATCTTCATCCATCATCTGTTTGAGATGTCAGGTATCATAAACAGTCGTTTAGCTTATTTAGTTTAATACTCATTACAAGCGCTGCTTGATGTGGCCCTTCATCTCATTGTTCATGTTTGGCAGGAGAGCACTTCACTTGCCCTCCTGACAGTGCACTGACTTTCTTGTGTAATGTATGGATCAGCTTCATCATCTCTTTCCCCATCATCTCTGAGACTGTCAGAGATCGGAGCAGAACCAGACCATTCAGCCCATCAAGTCAGCTCTTCCAATGATGGCTGATCTGATAATCGTCAACCTCAGTTTCCTGTCCTTTCCCCGTAACCCCTGCTTTCCTTACAGAATAAAAGCCCAGTCTCTAGAGCAGAGTGCTGTACGACTTTACAAATACACTATCGTCAGAGAGAAGAAATTCCTGCTCATCTCTGTCTTAAATTTACAGCCACTCACTTGGAGATTTTTCCTAGATGGTCCGACAAGGGGAAACAACTTTTCTGCACCTACCCTGTCAAATCCGATAAGAATCTTGTATGTTTCAATAAAGTCACGTCTCGTTCTTGTAAACTCCAATAAGCACGAGCCCAACCTACTCAATCTCTCCTCATAAACAGTCCCTCCATACCCGAGATCAGCTTAGTGAACCTTCTCTGGGCTGCCTCCCAATGCTAGTGTATCTTTCCTTCGATAAGGAGCCCAAAACTGTTCAAAGTATTTTAGCGATGTTCTGACTCGTGCCTTTTGTAGTTTTAGCAACCATATTTTTATACTGCATTCCCTTTGAAACAAAGGCAAAATTTCTTTTTGCTTTCCTGTTTCCTGCTGACCTTGTATACTAACTTTTTTTGATTACGCGTGAATATTCCCAGATCTCTCTATGCTATAGTTTTCTGCAGTTTTTCTCTATTTAAATAATTTTCACCTGCCTGTATCCCTCTGTGGACTTTTTTTTGCCATCTTCATCACTTCCCACCTTTTTTTTGTATCATCTGCAAACATGGCTATTGCACATTCACTTTCCTTATCCAAGTCATGAATATATATTGTAAATAATCACAACCCCAGTACTGATCCCTGTCGTACACCACTGGTTACAGGTTGCCATCCTGAAAATGCTCCTCTTAAATCAACTCTCTGTTTTCTATTAGCTAGCCAATCCTCTATCTATGCTAATGTACTACCATTGGCTCTTATCTTATCTTGTAAGCAAACTTGTGGTAACTTTTCAAACGCTGTCTGAATATCCAAACATATTACATCCTCTGCTTCCCCTTTATCTACCCTGCTTGTTACCTCCTCTAGAATTCTCATAAATTTTTCACGCATGATTTCCCCTTCTTGAAGCTATTCTGACTCTGCTTGATCATATTATGTATTTCTAAATGCTCTGCTATTGCATCCTTTATAACTGACTCTAACATTTTCCCAATAACAAACAGTAAGCTAACTGGCCTATAGTTACCTTCTTTTTGTCTTCTTCCCCTTTTATGAAAGATGTTACATTGGCAGTTTTCCAATCTTCTGGCACTTTCCCAGAATCTATGGATTCCTGCAAGATTACTGCTTCCCAGGTATGATTACTCTATTTCCCTTAAATAGATGCCATTTGGGACAAAACTTTCATCGCTGTGTGCCTAGTATTCTTATGTACTAAAATGCGAGTCCCTTTTGACATGTGTCTTTAAGTTCTTTGAGAGTTGCATCTTGTTGCTGGTTGGCTTGACTTTGGAAAGCCGGTGGAATCTCGGAGTCAGTATCTGTGCTAGGTTCTCATTAAATCTGGAAGAAATCATACTCAGACTTAACATCTTCAACTTTCTGCATGGACAGTGCTCCTCTTAATGGCACGTTGGCAATGTACATCTGTTTCCTTGATTGAATGCCACATTCAGATGATATCTGGTATTGTTCTGGTGACAGTTGGACTTTAAATATAGCATGGACAGTTTGAACCCCGCAAAGACCTCTCAGTGACAAGTACATCACTACTGGTAAATAGAAACCCTTCATAAATCTCCCAGAAATTGACACAGCTGATTTTTTGGGAAAATTCATCCCTCGATTGTTTTCCCTTTGGGACACTGAAAAGTTGACGTTGGTATTGAAACTGACTGTAGCTGACAGTTGGCACATGCATAAAACTTTAATAATGTGTTTGAAACCAAACCAAAACACAACACATCATCCTGACTTAAAAAAAAACAGTGAAAACACTGACTGAGAACAGTAGGGGCAGAATGGGTTATGATCAGCCTAAACATCAAACTACCATTTCTCTTTGTAGGCGATGACTGATTTGCTTTGCATATGATGAATTTTCTGGTTCATATTTCCAGTATTTGTGTCTTCTCTTGTTTACTTTAAATAAAGCATAAAGCCTGGTCAACTTGTAATTTTGATTTTATTTTTTGCCTTCTAATTCCATTCTCAGTAGCCTCTTTCTCTCCTGCTATTATTCGGCATGTTGAATTTCAAGCTACCTTCCTCAGCTAATTCATGTCAGATCAGACACTGAAATGAATACATACTACCCTGTTTAGACATGGTGCACCGTTTTTGCAAAAATACTGAAACAGCAAAATCAAAGCTAGAGTTCCTTTGTAAAGACTCATTAGCTTTCAATAGAACAGCAAATTTTATTGCATCAAACTGAAATTCATCAACTGAAGGAATAGTATGAGCCTGAGCAAAACTCTTGCTATTTGTGAGAAAACCCAATTGAATCAAGATCAGTAAGACTGAAACATCCACGTGGTCTCTTCCTGTTAAGTCCAATTTAAAAAGAATAAGTAAAATATGAATCACAGTAAAGAAATAAATAAGACTTTCAGGCAAATTCAATATAGCACATAATTAAAGATAAGATTGAAATCAGAATTAATTCTTTCAGAATTAAAAAGACCCTTGTAAGTGATCTGGAAAAGTGCATAAGTAATTTTGGGAATTATTTAATCGTTTCCTTTCTTTCTCCAATGTTCCAGAAGGAAAAGGAAAGACTGATCCAGCTAACTGAAACCAATTCAGTCTTGTTGACAGGTAATAGGACTCAAGTTAGAATTAATGGTCTGCCAAATTCAGTGTAACTGCAATCCCTGAATGTTTGAAGGCTTGAATAAATGATTCATGTGGAGAGAAACATTGGCACAGAACTGATGGAGTGAGAGATCTGTTTCCATTGTGTAATGCTTTCGTGCTTTCACTCAAAACATATGTCACCATTAAATGAATAAATTTATTGTATGAGTTGATTTTCTTTTTTAAATGCATTTGGAATCAATGGGCTGAATTTTTCCCTCTCAGAGATGGCAAGATTGATGATGATCATGTTATCTCCATTGACCTAGATCCAAAAATGTGCTTCAATGGAATCCTCACACTTTAGATGGTGAATTCAAAATCTCACTGTCGAGTGTGAGAAGTTTATTTTCATGTGTTTTTATCTCATGATTAGCCCAACTCCCTGTATTAATATTGCACTTCCTTGCTGAAATCAGGAAACTCGATGTTGTGAAACTAGACTGGTGAAACAAAGCAGGTACCTGGTGCTGTATCACATGAATATCCAGTGCAGCCCATGGAATACTGTGCCAACCATCGAGCTTCTCTTTACATGAAACCACTTCTGCACCAGGTACTCATGTGGTCAGTGGCCCCAATCATAGAGTCATAGAGTTGTACAGCTTGGAAACAGACCCTTTGGACCAACCTGTCTGTGTCAACTATGTATCCCAAATTCATCTAGTCCCATTTGCCAGAATTTGACCCATTATCCCTCAAAACCCTTCCCATTCATGTAACCATCTTTCCTGGTCTCTTCACCTCTGTAACTCAACTTTGACCAAGCACCGGCCTCACAAAATCATCATGCTTTCCATCAGCCCAACTCAGGAATTCCATCAGAGCTTCAATCATTTATGAAGGAGCTGAGGGGCAGCCAGCACTTGGATACCTGTGGAGGATTGTTTTGTGCTGAGACATAGCCAGGCATCTTATACATGGTTTTGAGTGCTGACATGGAGCCAGGCACTGCCTGTTGTTTAGCTTCCTTTTTGCCACATGAGGTCTTTAGCACTCAGTTGGAGGCATGCAGCCTATGTGGTGTAGCCTGCTTTTCAGCGCATGAGGAGAGGCAAGCAGCTTGGAGCAGTGGGGTGCGGTGGGAAGAGCACTGAAGAGTAAATGTATCTGTTAGTGAGGGGGTGAACATGTTACCCTCCAGCACTATGTCAGTGTCAGAGCTTTAGCAGGTGCCAGCAGCTTACACAGCAAACATACTCCATGTGCTTGAAGAAATTGGTAAAAGTCAAAGGGGATGAGCAATTATTGAGCTGAGGGTGGACGCCATTCAGGCTGTGTTCATTCGCTGCCACATTCAGTCAAAGTTATGTCTGATTAAAGTCCCGTGGATTGGCCACTGCCAGTCAGATGCTTGATTCTACAAGAGTCTGGTGATCTGTATATGTACAGTCTAGGGATTAGGCAACAGTCAGTTCTCTGGGTCAAGTGCACACAATCTGGGAATTATATAAAAGTCAGTTAGGATGCCACACCAGACTGTGGCAGGGTGCGGTGGGGATAATGGATGATGGGTCATGGGTCAGTCATAGATTATAATAGTCAAGGGGCTTTTCAGGAGACATTCCATGCCATGATGGGGAAAACTGACAACTCAAGTCTGAGGATGGGCCTCATTTTATGGGGTCACTGAGGGAATAGTGACAGTGTTCAACACTATTCGTGACTCCTTATATACTGAATCTGTCCACACCCAAATGCAGCAAGGCCTGAACTAGTGGAAAGTAGCATTCATGTCACACAAGTGCCAGTGAATGACCATCTCCAATAAGAGAGAATCTAACCATCACCTTTTGACATTCAGTGGCATTATGATCATTGCATTCTCCACTGTTAACGCCTTGGGATTTACCATTGACCAGAAACTAAACTGCGGAGGGTGAGCTTGCACCTGGTGCAGGACAGCTGACAGTCTCCTGCCCAAATGCAAGCTCATCCTCCTCTGGGCTTTAGGATCATGGGCAGGGGAGAGACGGAGGGACAGGGCACCTCTGGATTGCCCTGAGAAGAAGCTTCTAAGATACCTGTGTGTCACTCTTCCTCACTGTGTGTACCTGGTGTGTCACCACCACCCTATCCTCCTGATAAGGAGAGGCACCTGGAGTGAGGCTGAGGTGCTTCAGCCCCCTGTTGCCTTACCATTGATGCTGAACACTATTGGGTAAAGGGATGGAGTATAGGTCAGAGTACTTATCTGGTAGCCACCAAACATTCTGCTTGACCTGAGTCTCCGAGGCAGCTGTCACCCTGTCCATGTAACAGCCAGGTCCTCATATGCCAAAGCCACCAGAGTAGGAAAAGTATTGAAGGATCCTCCACCTTCCATTCCAGCCTCCAAGTAGCTCTGATACACCTGCCTGTTGTTAGTGTGCCTGTCTCTACAGGTTGACTACGTCTCTTATGGTTGAGAACAGGCACATGTCTTCTCCATTGGGCTAAGCAGTTGCCTAGTCTCTGGCTCTCAACCAGTCTACCTCTGAGTACCAGAGAACTTGGACATTTCTTCTCCAACCAGCTCCAGAATTGGGTCAGCGATGTGTTCACCGGGTTATGGAGTCTATTTTAGATAGAGTGAGATTTTAGTGAGAGCCTCTGAACCAGGGCCTGGTGTGGACTGGAGGCTAGGTGCCAGCATGGTCTGGGTTGGAAGACCATTGTTCTGAAATTTTATTTCTGCAACGCAGGACATTATATTTCTCTATTTTCTAAGATCTTATAACTAAAGAAGCTGTACCCAGGTACGGTTATACTTAAGATGCCGTTGTAAGTGGCAACATACAAACTTTTCACTATACTCATTGAGTATATGTGACAGTAAAGCTAATTCAGTTCAAGTCAGTACTTTGCTAGTGCATCCTCTACTGGTTCATAGGCTTCCTCCTCAGATGTGGAGTTGTTGTCACAAGATGTGGCCACAAGATTGTGGAGGTTCCCTGGTGCTGCTAGCACCCGCATGACTAGAGAGGGAATTAGAATCATAGACCCAATGCATAAAACATAAATAAAATAGAATAAAAGATGCCCTTTGGCCCATCAAGTCTTTGCCAACTTATTTACACTGCACAGTTAGTTGGAGAAGATGTATAATTGTTTGAGCAAAAGAATTAGTGCTAGTAATGGAGAACAGCACAGTACAGTGGAGATGACTTGTTTGGTTGCTCATTATGTCTCCTGTTCAGCACATAAGCAGTCCTGGTCTTCCCTAGTGCAACTACCTTGTCCTCAGAGAAAGTGAGGAGCCTGACGTGTGTCACCTGTGATACACCCGACCCCTTCCCTACCCTCACCCCTGACCTGTCTTGGCCCTTCTGGTTGTGAGAGAAATGAGAGAAACTGAAGGATTGAGTATGTCAGTAGTGGATACCAGAGCAGGTAGTGGTGTTACACGAGCAGGAGAGGCGGTGAGGTGACCCCAGTGAGCGAGCAGGAAGCACAGAGGGCAGAGAGGCCTTGTAGTTGTAGAGGAAAAGGTGAGTATGAGCCCTTGAGTGCACATGATGCATACGATACTGAGAATTGTAGTCTACCACCCTCAGTGAGATGCTTTTTAGAGTGAGTGATGGTGTTGTGAGTGTGACGTAGCAGAGAGAAGATGGTACCACTGAGCCTTAAAGAGCGCAGGATGTCATTGACCTTCTTGGAGCACTGTTGGGCATCACTTTTCCCAGTGGAGATAGCACTGGCCTGTGTGATATCTCTGTCCTGTGTGGCTGAATCTGCCGAGGTGGCCTTTTGTTGCAGTCAGCTGCCCTTCTCTCCATTATCCCTTCCTGTCTGTGCCTCAAGAGCTTTCTCCAGGAAGAACAAGCTTTGTTCTCCTCTGTGTCGCCTAGATAGAGATTAGAGACGAGCAACAGAGTATGATAGGTAACTCCTGGCAGCGTCTAAAGTTGGATGCAGCTGGGCTTCTGGTGCCAGACCTTTAGCAACAGGAAGTTCCTGACAGTGCTGAGCATCTCCATCTCACTCATCAATTGATTTGCTGAGAAACATGCCCATAATCTTCCATGTGTGAATAATGATGTGAGAAGTACATGACAGAGCTGATAACTCACTCAGTGGCATTGGAATGATGCCACAAAACTTTTTTTTGTTGCCATTTTTCTATTAAAATGGGAAAATCCTACCAATAGACTGATTCACCTTATGAGAGGCGGTTTGAAAGGTTGTTTAGACAGAGATACTTTTAAAATGATTCCACTTCCTATCCCTTTTTTTAAGCCAAATGCTCAACATGGGAAGTGATGGCTGCTGATAATATCATAGGACTGTTAATCCAGAGAGCCAGGTAATGTTCTGGGCACCTGGGTTTGAATCCCGCCACAGTAGATGGTGGAATTTGAATTCAATAATAATCTAGAATTAAGAGTCTAATTATGTTCATGAATCCATTGTTGGAAAAACCCATCTGGTTCACTAATGTCCTTTAAGGAAAGAAATCTATTGTCCTTACCTGGTCTGGCCTACATGTGACTGCAGACCTATAGCAATGTGGTTGATTCTTAAGTGCTCCCTAGGATGGGCAATAAATGCTGACCCAGCCAGTGAAGCCCTCATTCTGTGAATGGATAAAAAAAAAAGTTTCTCCTCCTCCCCTCCTGCATTCCCTCTTCATCATCCTGCTACCTCTCCTTTCAGTTATCCCCTGTGAATCCACTTCAAATCGAGAAGAAATATTAATGGTGAGGATGCTGCTTAGGATGTGATGGGGACAAGGACGCTCTAGTAGATATGGTCTTCATTGTGGTCAAAACCATAATTCAAAATAGAACCTATTACAGAGTTGACACACAGCTGTCTCTGATTGGTCAAGGAATCCAGAGAAGGGATGCTAATGGATTCCTAAGTTAAAGAGTCATTAAGTCACTGAAGTTGTCAGTGCGTTCTGGACTTGCTAATGGTCTTATCATTTTTACAATTGAAAAATATGCTTTTTTTGTCTGATTATACTTCCCTGTAAAGCGCTGTGGGCTTTCAATATTCCTAGTTTCTTCCTACCATAAAGACACTAAATATGTGCAGGTTGTGGCTGCAATTTTTGAAACATAAAGTAGAAAATGCTGAGCCCTGTTTAATCAACTGCACACTTTCACTCAGAGTAGGATGAGGGCCAGAGTGTGAGGCAGAGATTGTCAGGGACTGTTTAGAGTAAATATGAGGGGCAGCCAATGGTTTAATGCATGTGCCTGAGGAATGTTTCTTTCTCAACAACAAAATTGCACATGCCAAATTTTTATCTCATCTTCCAGGCAATTAGATTGATTTGATTTCTTATGGTCAGTGATTTTATGGTTGAGGCACATGAAGATGAAATAGAGAGGCAGGCTTGTTTGTGGGGAAATGAAAAACAGTTGTCACTTTTAGATTTCACAGTGTGCAGAGACACCTGAGGTCAGAAAGGTTGTTTACAATAAAGAAAAACAATAAATTACAATTATGTTTTTTAAAAACTGTACTTACTAAACTATAAATTGAAGAGGAATAATTTTCTCCCACTGAAGGGTAAAAAGAGCCACGGCTCTGAGAGAGGGAACCAACATAGATGTTCACAGACTGGACCGAATGCTGACAAGCAGCCAGTATATATTATTACAGCAAGACAAGTTCACAGGGCAAACTACATGATAAATATAGACAATGATTAATCATGTGATAGCATGTCAAAAATCTAGCATTATGTGTTTAATCTCTTGTGGCCACTACATCCACCTAGACGTTGTACAAGTAAGGGCATATTCCAAGTTGTAGTTGGCGACAAAATTGTACCTTAGCACTGAACCCAGGAAAGATAAAAGCATTTTTCAAATTTTGCACCACAGTGGGAAACCATACATGCCAGGAAAAAATATCAGAAATGTCTACATGTGCTGATATGATTTTCAAATTGTTTTGATTATGGTAATGAAATTATAGGCAATACAAAGCCATGCCTTCAATAGGCATAACTGGCAAGGTTAAAAATCCTCCAAAAATGAGCTGGCTCAGTGGATAGCACTGCTGCCTCACAGCTCCAGGGACCCGGGACCTTGGATGACTGTCTGTGTGGAGTTTGCACATTTTCAGTGTGGGTTTCCTCTGGGTGCTCGGATTTCCTCCCACAGACCAAAGATATACAGGCTAGGTGGATTGGCCATGCTAAATTGTCCATAGTGTTCAGGGATGTGCAGGCTAGTTGGGTTAGCTATGGGAAATGCAGGGTTACAGGGGAAGGGGGGGAGGGATGCTCTTTGGAGGGTCAGTGTGTGGACTCAATGGGCCAAATGGCCTGCTTCCACACTACAGGGATTCTATTTTATGGAATTAGCAACTGGAAATGTCAATGGGACATCCAAGTAGTCAATGCTGCCAGAAAGGGCAAGTGTTACTGAAAATATAAGATCTTTATGGTGTCACCTTTTTTTAAAAGGTTTCTTAAATTGTAATCCAGAAGTTTCAACAACTTCTTAGGCAACAGAGGGACTGGACTGTCAAGTTTTTTTTTTGTATGTGTTTGAACAATAGCATTATCTTTCCACGTATAGCGACACATTCTTGCGGAATTCAACTGAAACAAATTAAGCTTTATATAGCACCTAAAATAACTAATGGCGAAAAATAATTAGTTAACAGCAGTAGCAGTGCACACCAAGGGAAAATTCTGATTTATTTTATTACTGTTAGTGAAAGATTTTTTATGAAGCTTGTATGTGTTTCCATTCAATGCCCCTTCTGCTATATAGCTATATAATAAGATCTATGGCTCCTGTCAGATTTCTTGTGTCATACATCTGCACCTTTATTCACAGTCCTTCCTGCTATGAGATTTTGAAAGAGCTGGAGGTTAGAATAGTTCCTTCCCTTTTTCTCATTCTCCAAGGAGAAATATCAAAGGAATGATATTATGAGGCTGGGTTATCCCTAGGAAGTGGAAAGACTCCGAGTAGGCCAGTAGTATTATTGGTTGTGTGATTATAATGATAGTTTCTTTGGAGGAGCTTGGCCTCAATGCAGCAACAACCCACAGGGGGTTCATTCTGGGGAAACTGAAAGGATAGTCCTTGTGTAGCATGGTGGTTTGGTGTATTGTTAAGATTCTTCTTGATAAAGGTTTACTGAGTGAACTTAGCTTGAAATTACACAGTAAGTCTCCATTCAGAAACAGATAAAATTAGCAAATGAAATTTAATTGCAAGTTCTATGGAAGTTCTACTTAAACGCAGTATAAATACACACATCCACTGCGCAAAATACATTGCAAACTCCTCAGTTTAACATAACTATTAACAGTTAATAGTTATAACAAAGTCATTGATTCAAAGAACATAGTGTACAGAATACACACAGACAACACATTTGCACTTCGCTAAATCTTGCATTTGTAATCAAGTAATACATGCAAGGTGCAGAAAGATTTTGTTGTCTTCTGCTTTTTTCTGCAACCTCTTGAATCTGCTTCATGATTACAAAAAGGGTACTGGCTACCTGCCATGAGTATTCATTAAAATTACTGCATAACCTACTACAGCTTGGACCACTGCCAATAGAGATTATTTGTTAACGCTCAAATTGCTAACAAGCGGTAATCTTAAAGCTTGACTTACATGGTGCCTATGTGTGGTTGATCAATTTTAATGGTGTGTTTCCACATTAAATAGAGATAAAATTGTTCCAAACACCTTTCTTTGCATATGCCTGATTGTAACAATACACAGACAAATGAAACTATCTAAATTAAGTTTTTTCAATATTTTATATGTCTGTGTTTGTTCCCTTCCTTTTGTGTTTGTTTACAAAACCACTATTTCAAATAAACAATTATGGGTTTGGGTTAGTATAATTGAGCAGTTCATTGCATTCCACCTTTGGGGCCAGTTTTAAATACAGTTTAAAACAATGACAAGGAGTACTAAATTTATTCAGTGTCAGCAGAAATTTTAATTGGGCCTGTATCAACGCATATAACTGTGTCAGCTTGGCTCAGTAGTAGCATTCTTGCCTGAGTCTGAAGGTTGTTGGATTAAGATCCGGTTAAAGACTTAGGCAGTTAATGTTTTCTACTCATAGTGCCTACGGTGTCATTTTAGACGCAGGCAAATGTCTATTTACTTAGATGTAAACAGTCAAATGGAATTATTAGAGGAAAAACAACATTTCTTCCCATTGCCAAGAATTATGTTCTTTAGTGGTATATTGAGATACAACCCATTTTCAATGGAGAAATACTTGGTCAAGAGTGATAGATAGTCAACTTGCTACCACTCCTTTTTGCTCAACAAGACGTGTTAAAATTTAGCTCCATTGACATGTGAATCTAAAGTGATTAAAATTGTGTAAAACTTGATTAACCATATGAAATGAATCAACTTGGATTCTGAATACCGTTCAGCTTCACCCTGCCAATGATTCTTGTTTTGTATAAATTCTTTGATCTCCCCTGAGCAAAATATGATATTATCATTGCGTAATGATACAGGGACAAAATTCATGTGCACAGCTTTGATTCTACCAGGGGTATTATTGTAAAGTCATCTGCAGAGTGCTAATTAACTATGTAAATTAAATAATATTTTCCCAGTCAGCCTTCTGATCCTGACTAGCTTTCAAGTTCAAATGTAAGAAATTTTCTTTGCTAGGCAATTCCACCACCTCCTCCCACCCTAAACATAAAATATGGAGCGTACTATTTATCTTGCTCTTATTCTTTATCTTGGTCCTTCTGAAGTAAATCTATTTCAACTTTCATAAGGAGAGAAAATATTAATTTATGCACTTTCAGCAGCCAGATAAAAGCTCACCAACTAGGAATGTGCTTAAATGCCAGTCTTGCCCACATCCTCAGAATCGAAATGGTGAGTGAAACATAAAACCCCAAACATAAATGGTTGAGCTTGGAGAGCTCTACAGGGGATAGCTTGGCACTGGCGGCAGCGAACCAGTGGTGGCACCGTGATGTTGGTGGGTCCGATGCAGGAGGAATTGGTGAGCCTGGCTCAAGACTCATGGCAATAGCAGCAGACATTTTCCTTTTGTTTCAGTTCTTTTAATTTCAGCTCTTGTTTTTAAGTCTAATTATCATATTCTAAGATGGTGCCAGAGAGTGGTGACTATGTACACTTTTCACTGTACTCTCATGCTTAGATAAACGTGACAATAAAATCTAATTTAATCTAATCATTAATCCTCACAGACAAACTGGGACTTAACCCAGAAGTCACATCTCCTGGCGAGTTGCTCGGTCTACTCTTACATGATGGTGCCTGCTTCTAGATGCACACTTTGCCTTTGCATGCTGCTTTACATCTGTGCACCTTTTTAAAACATTGTGTTGGTCACAGCTCCCTGGGGAGCGGAAATCAAGCCACACTATTCATGGAGTCATCATAAATGTTAAAAATTAAGTCAAACTGTACAAGGTTTCCAATTTACCTCACTGATGAATTCAGGTTAAAAATTGCTCACCAAGTTTCTGTACTTAACAAGAAAATAACTGTTTATTAGATACAAATTGTCTTTAGCAAATGGCAAAACGGAAATCCAAAATTGCTAATTTACAACTCTACAACTTAAAAACTATACCTGTTCTTAAATTCCCCCACTCACAAACAGACAGATACAGAAATATAAACAAGGCATTAATTTTAAAGGTGGAGAAGTTTAAAAAAAAGAGTCAGGGAAACACAGTTTCATAAAACCTGTCTGAACCCCAGGATTCAATGAGTTTTTTTTTCAGTTTCTTCCAATTCATTTTAGTGTTTTGCTAATTAGACGTGTTTGTTTGCTGACTGATACTGTCTTCCATCCACTGGCTGTGAATTTTGCCCTTCCTGAGTCTCTGAAGGTTATTTTACCTTTATCTTTTATACGAGGGAATTTGCAGAGAAAGGTGAGTGGAAGCCAGCTAACTATTCTAGGAGACTTTCTGGGATCTCCAAACAGGAGAGAGAAACACAGAGAGATTTGTGATGCTTTCTGTTTGCAGTTAGGTGCTCCCAGCTGCACTGGCCCCAGACAAAACATAGTAACTTGGTCATGAACCAAGCAAATGTTGCTCATAGAATTCCTACAGTGCAGAAAGAAACCATTCGGCCCATCAAGTCCACACCAACCCTCTGAAGAGCATCGCACCCAGTCCAAGCCCCCCACTCTATATTCATAACCCCACATTTCCCATGATTAATACATTTTGCCTGCACATTTCTGGACACTGTGGGCAATTTAGCATGGCCAATCCACCTCGCCAGCACATCTTTGGACTGTGGGAGGAAACTGGAGCACTGGAGTAAACCCACACAGACACAGGGAGAACGTGCAAACTCCACACAGACAGTCACCTAAGTCCAGAGCTGAACCTAGGTCCCCAGTGCTATGAAACAGAAGTGTTAACCACCGAGCCATCTTTGTTGTCAAGCATATGTCCCCTAGTTCAGAAACCAACTTCTTCCTTTTGGTCTCCCTGATCCATACAAAAGAAACATTGCATACAGCTTACAATGTGCACCAGTAAACACTTTTGAAAGTACAGCCATCTCTTTGCACAGTCTCTTTGTTTTAAAGCAGTATCTTACTTTTTAGTTCACAGTCTAAAAACAAAGGAAATAAAAAGATACGATCTTTTCATGCTTCTGCTGTTGGTTCCCAATTGCAATCCGCTTTGCAGCAATCTCACCATTTTGGAGGCACACAATACAGTGCACTGATTGGAGTAGAATCAAATTTTCTTGGGGCAAAAAATGGGTATTACTTTTGCTTACATGTTGGCAAACCCCTTGAAATCCTCTCATGGGCTCCACATGGGTGGTCAAGCCCAGCTGAGAACCCCAGCTCCATGTTATTTATTAAAGGAAAATCAGGAATGATAGGATAGCATTTCTTAAGAATTCCAAATAATTTAAGTCTTAAAATAAGAATCGGATAAACACTGGACTCGGACATTATCAGTATATGTAGCATTTTGCCCAGTACCAAACACTATATTTTGTCCCAGTTTGTAGTCTTTAACCACCCATGCTTTATCATCTATATCATGTCAGAATATAGGCATATAACCTTTATTTTATAATGTTTTCATTTCTTTATGACAGTAAATTCTTTGGTATGAACAGAAAATATATATTTATTACTGTACAACCTGCTCATTCAGGAATGACGAATATTTCTTTGGGAGGATTTAATAATTTCAGCACTATAAATTATTTGAATACTGCAGAGCTACGAAAGGCCACATTGACATTTAAATCTGAAATTAAACTCATTGTGTCAAAGATTATAATTCTGAGAGCTTGGTGCTTATGATGCAGAGAATTTTGAATGGTAACAGTTAAATATGTTATTTATTCATGGATGCATTGCACATTTATTTTTAACCATAATAAGCTTGGGGTACAAATATATTGGCAAGCTATTTCCAATTTGCAATTGGATGTCTTGTGATTTATTATTTTTAGTTGGAAGGTTTGTTTTTACCTTTATCATCATAATTATTTTTCTTGCTTTTATAAGATAGTGTCATAATATTCTCAAATTAGTTATTTAAGCAGACTTGCTGCATCAAGTTGCTATTCAAAACTATCTTTTATACTTTGCTTTGCAACGTCCATAGTGCAAAGTCCTCGGTGATCTTTGCATTACAATTACCATAATCTTGATTCAGTAATTTATGTGACCACACTGCCTTCTGTCCAAGTGCATGTTATTTAATGGGTGTAGAAAGATGAAAGATATAAAGTAATATAGAATTTCTTTAATTCTGTGCTTCTATCTTCAACGTATAATTTCACTGAATAAACTTGTTACGAAGTTAATATTTAAGAAACGATAAAAAAATTTTTTATCTATGTTGTCGACTTAAATAATTTACTGATAGGTTTGATCCTGTTGAACCAATTATTTTAAATGTTTATAAAACTCAGTGCCATTTGTAGAAGACACATCTTGTTGTTTTTAACACTAGCATTAATCGTTGATTTTCTTTAAGTAAGATTAATTCTTATGAATTGTGAGCATCAGTCTCTGTGAAGAAACATTACCCAGCTGAATTATATTAACCATTCCCAGCTGCATAATTAAAGACTAACATGTGCAGCCAGCTGATAGAGCTACCTTGAAAAGATCCTTGAAAGCTTCATTATCCTAGTTTCGTAAGAGCATTTTCCATTATCATTTGCACTTGGGTTCACTTAAAATCCTTGCATTTTTCCTCTTTCAAATACTGTGATTAGCTAGTTTCCCCATTTAATGTATTACCAGGTTTGCAATGGATTTAATATTTTTGGATGTAATTTAGCAATGTATTCATGAAGAATTTTCTGCCGTCAACAACAAACTTAAATTTGGTTTGTCTCATGGAATTGTCTTTCTGCAAGAATGTGACATGACTGTGTCTATCTCCCTGATGTACAATAAACTAAATCTAAAAAAGAAACAACAATAATGACAATTAGACAAAAAGGTGGTATCTAATTGCCTGTATAATAATTTTTGAAACACAGCATTGCATTGGAGCAAAAGTGAACAACAAAAATCATTTTGTTTCAACAGTATTACATGCCAATACCAACTGGAATGTATGAACCCATTCAAAAAATCCATTGAATAACAAGAATTGCTCTCATAAGGTAATGAAGCATTCTGGTCTTTCAATTCTGCAAAAAAAAAATTGCGATTGCAAGCCAATTTAAGGCTCAAAGAACCATGTTGACGATCTCTGTTGCTCACCAACTCTGGGACAAGTGTAGGAAGTGAAATCAATACTTATGTTTGGCAGAAGAGTGGACAAAGATTAAGGTTAAGGTATGATGGGCCAAATGGACTTCTTTTGTTCTGTTTGATTCTGTAGGTTGTATTTCCACACTGGGTTCAGGAAACACCAGTTGGGCCATTTCCTAACGTTTGAAACCCAAACCCATTACCTATTAAATTTTCACCTTCCAGTGACGTGGCCGGGCAGGGTTTGGATTTTCTGATTCATGTGGCAGTGCCAGAGGAATGTGGGAGATAAGACAGGCTGTTTTAAAGAATAGTTAAATCATAGACCTAGTTCTCCATAACATTTTTACACCTTCTAACTACATATAATTTCTCGATCATCCATCCCTCCTCCAAGCCGCCTCATGTTGCCTCTGCCTCTTGCTGTGTCCCATGTATCGCCGTATATCAATAGTTCTCAGAAGCAATAGAATAACAGTGGGAATTATTTGAAACAGACATGAAAAAGTACACCTCTATCTAATTGAGCTAATTTAATAGAGCTGTCATCGGGAGCTGATGGCATCCCACCTGAAGTATTCGATTGTGGAGGAATTCACATGATTAGGAAATGCGCTCTCTTGCCTCATCTGGAATGTGGGCACTGTGTCCAAAGCCATCAAGAATGTATCCACAATTGATGTATGCAAGTTGGGAATTACAAGACATGATCTTTGCAGCACATCAAATTCAGAAAATGAACAGAATAGAAGCCTCTGACCAGAGTTTCATCATAAACTGTGAAGCTTTGTGGTAGGCTCTGTACAGATATGGCTGCCTGGATATGTGATCAGTGTCATTCATTCATTTTACAATGACAATAGCCAGCATGTTGCTCTATGGTACATCATTGGATTCCTTTGCTGCCTCCAAACACACCAAACAAGGCTGTCTTTACCATGTAGTTTTCGGCTATGTTTCCAGTACACATTCAAAGATCTTATCAAAGGAGTACATATTCAACTCAGGACAGCCTGTTCAATTTGCAAAGTCTCAAGGCTCGACAAAGACTAGTGAAGAGCTACTGAGCGAATATTTGTTTATGGATGACTGCTTTTTACATATGCTGAAAGACATTCAGTTGATTACTTTGCCCTAGCTTCAAAATACTTTAGCCTTTCAGTAAGTCTGAAGAAGGTAGAAATCTTGTATCAACCCACCTCTGGTCATGTAATCCAAGACCCCAGACATTATCAACACCATACCTGCCCATTCAGTGCAGAAGTTTTGCCATCTTGGGAAAATTATTCCTTTCAACCATTGGCAGACACAAAGAAGCTTAACATTTGGCATGCTCAATCACAGACTTTGAAAAAGGCATGGAGTTTGTGTCAGGCAAAGATCAGAGTATATCAGATGTTGATTCGTCCATCACTTCTTGATGGGTGCAATAGTTAATAACATACCAGTGTCATGTAAAACATATCAAAGTATCCCGCCTTCACGGTCTGAGAAATCTATTTGCAACATCAGGTAGCAGTACAAAATTCCCAACATTGAGGCCCTTGTAAATTACTGCATGTCTGGCATGAAGAACATGTTCCTTGGAGCTCCACAATGCTGGGTTGGCCATCTGGTTCACGAGAAGGATTCCCAACATCAATGGCAGTACTGTACTCTACAGCCAGCTGAGCACAAGAAGCCACACTATAGGATTCCCCAAACCAAGAAATGAGGACTGTCTGAAAGCCAATCACAGAGTCTGCATGCTGAATCCAAATACCTGGGGGAAAAAGTGCCATTTAGACTCAAAAGAGAAGCCTCTGGCTTCAAGTGATTTTAACATTTGAGGAGAATAGAGTCAAGTGTCTGAAGGATAAGTTAGTGCAGTATGAAGCCAAGGCCTCCATCCATCTGTCCAACACTGACATCATGTGATATATATCTAATTGATTAAGTAAATTTGGCCTTAGTCTAAGGGCGTACTTCAGACAGTATCAACCTAAACTGTTAACTTTTCTTTTTCCCTTTTTGTTAACACTAATCCATAAATTGTCCAGATAATCCATCAAAAACACAACCATTTATACTGAAAAAACTCTAGATCCAATGATAAAAATTGTAAATCCTCTTAAGTAGTCATTTAATTAATTGATAAAGACAAATGTGATAACCCCAACATGGTTCATGGGGAATCATGAATTAAACTCTGTGGAGCTTGTTGAGTATGAGTTCCCTTGGTAACAGGCAATGGCCTGCCTAACTGGAACTCATCACCTGAGCCCTTCGGGCTTTGCTTGTAAATATTTGATTGGCTACATGGGTGATTACTGGTGGTAGTTAAATGAAAAAAAAAGTTACGGTCATTTTGGTGTTGGGAAAGTCCTCAGTTGTGTGAAATACCATTTCTGGGTATAAAGAAAACGAAAGAAAGAAGAATAATAAGTTAAAGCAGATCCAGGAATGGGACTAGCAACTAGGAATTGGGATATGAAGTCACAGAATGGAGAAGTTGTTCATTCTATTGAGACTGAAAACATTAAC
Organism: Rhincodon typus; assembly: GCF_021869965.1. Taxonomy (NCBI): domain Eukaryota; kingdom Metazoa; phylum Chordata; class Chondrichthyes; order Orectolobiformes; family Rhincodontidae; genus Rhincodon; species Rhincodon typus. The sequence goes on along the minus strand of NC_063343.1, from coordinate 39,837,196 downwards.
TAAGGTCTCCAAAGGAATTATGCAAGCAATAATAATACGCTGGTGAGTTCCAAAAAGAAGTGTCAGTTGATTACGGATAGCCTCCATCATCAGTTAAAGGCTTACTAATAGTCTGAAGAGGATTAAAATAATTCAGCAACCAGGCATGGAAAGCCAGATGTTAAATCACTCTTGTGAAAATGAAAGGATCAATAATAAAGTGTGGCTTCTTTACAGAGAGCAAATGTGATTGTAGAATGCGCCAGCATGTTTGGAATTAGCAAGGTTTCCATAAAACTGAACATTTATAAAATGATGCCATCTAATTGCATCATCCAGAAAGCAGCAGGCAAGATTTTGTCAAGGCCACCTTCACACCCTAATTCAGATCAGATGGTAGGACAGGATCACTAATATCAAGGTAGATAAACATGCTGCCAACATCAGCATCGAGGTTATGAAAATCAATGTGTGGTTCTATTGGGCTGGACAGGTTGTTAAGATTGATGATATACGATTGTTGAAGGAGGTGCTTTATGGAGAATTACATGACAGAAAGAAGCAGGATGAGCAACAAAGGCATTACAAGGACAAACCGAAGATTAATTTAAAACAATGTAACTTTTTTGAAACTTTGGCAGTAAGTGGTACTGGCTTACTGAATAGAGGGAAGGATTGAAAGGCTTTGAGTTTATGCGGAGAGAAGATAGATGAGTGGAAGGATCAGCTACATTAGAAGGATCAATGGAAAGGTTCCCACCCCAGAGGAACAGCATTATCTGAGGCTTGAAATAGGCAATGATATTCATCCATATACACATAAAAAGAGGAAAAACTTACGTTAATAAACCATCAGATGTCTCAAAACAGATTATGGCAATTAATTTGAGCAATGTCAAACAAAAACATGGATGTAGTTTTTCTATTAATATGCAAGCCTTGTATGGTCTTTGTGAAAGTGTAAGGATCTTTGACCATGCATGTAAAACACTTGCTCTAAACTGGTTATAGCAGCTCACACGACCCAATTTGACCAATCTATGTTATGTGCAACCATTTGTTGATAAGATAGGACATAAAGGGGCATCATTTTTATATGGTTTGGGCAGTTAATATATACATGGAGTCAGTGAACTATGAGGATGAATCCAATTGAATACAACTCCAAGCAGGCCCAATGAAAGTTTTTGTATCTTGCTTTCAAAACAGGGCTGTGCAGTCATGTTTAGCAGTGGGACTAATGGATATAAATTTGGATCCTGCCTAAATAACAGTGTGTATTGCGCCAAAGTAGTCATATTGCTTAAGTATAATATTCCAATATAAAATGCTAGACTTATTGATATGCATCTCCAGTTGTCTTGAGGCATTGCATCGCCGACAGATATTTGTGTCACATGTAGAAATTAGCCATGTTGTTGGGTATCACACAATATTCATGCAACAGAAAGATGGGACTCCTTTAGGGACTCTTTGAATACTGGTCATGGTGGGATATCTGGAAATATCTGATATCTGGTGGGATATCAGAGGTGTTTCAGCATAAGAAATACCCCTTCTGTTTGATGTGAGATGAGAGTACACCAAAATTGAAGTCATGTGCAAGAACAAGCTCTTCCCTTTCGGAGAATAAATGGTGCAACTCCTGGCTATGACCTACTATTGCCCAAAATCCCTCTTCTGCCCACCTGTTTGCCTAGTTTGCGAGCTGTCCCAATATGTTCAGATGTTTAGAATTAAGAGTCTACTGATCACCATTGTTGATTGTCAGAAAAACCCATCTGGTTCACTAATGTCCTTTAGGGAAGGAAACTGCCATCCTTACCTGGTCTAGACTATATGTGACTCTAGACTCACAGCAGTGGTTGATTCTTAACTGCCCTCTGGCCTACCCAGTAATGCCCTCATCCCATGAATGAATAAAAAAATGTTGACTGACATAGCTGTGCAGATAAGGTGAATTATACAAATATAGCTGAATAATTAATTTGCAGTGTGAACACAGTTGCCTGATACAATTATGAAGTTCAACGAACACGAATTTCTCGCAGAAGAAAACAATGATTTGTTTTTCTGCTGAATCCTGCTTTTTAACGTACTTATCAGAAAATTTGTACTGTTAACTGTATGTAAAAGCAGTGACTTTTCCACATTCAGTAACTATTCATGACATTTCTTCTGCTGGGCAGGAAAGGACTGCATATCAAAGCAGTGACAGGTTATTAGCTGGTGGGGGAACGATAGGAATCACAGAAAGTTATGACACAAAATTAAACCACTCTTACTCATCACATTGTTGCCAGCTGTACAAGAGCAAGACAGCTGGTAACACCCACTGTCCCGTCCACTCTCCCCACCTCCTGTTCTTTCCTCACGCTCCTGCAGAGTTTCTCTCTTCAGGTGCTTATCTCCTTCCTTCTGAAAGCCACATTGTGCCTCCACCATACTCTAAGGAAGTGCATTCCCAGCCTAACCACTTACTGTGAAATTTTTTCAATCATGTCATCACAGGTTCTCCTATCAATCACCTTAAATCTGTGCCCTTGTGGTTCTGGACCCTCTGCAGTGGAAATAGTTCTTTTCTATCTACTCTGTTTAGATTATCCATGACTTTGCTTACCTTGCATGGTGGCTCAGTGGTTAGCACTGCTGCCTCACAGCACCAGGAACCCAGGTTCAATTCTAGCCTCAGGCAACTGTCTGTGTGGTGTTTGCATGTTCTCCCTGTGTTTGTGTGAGTTTCCTTTGGGTGCTCCAGTTTCCTCCCACAGTCGAAAGATGTGCAGGGTAGGTGGATTGGCCATGCTAAATTGCCCATAGTGTTCAGGGATGTGTAGATTAGGTGGGTTATAGGGGGATGGGTCTGGGTGGGATGCTCTGAGGGTTAGTATGGACTTGTTGAGCTGAAGGGCCTGTTTCCATACTGCAGGGATTCTATGATTCTTATTAGATATAAGTTCTCTAAGGAGAGAAGCCCTAACTTCTCCGATTTGCCTATGTCTTTGAAGTGCCTCAATACTTTTAAACCGTTCTCGTTAATATTTTCTACACTAGCTCCAAAGTCCTCAGATCTTCCCTGCAGTGCCTTGAATTAGACACAAAACTCCAGTTGATGCCAATTCAATGTTTTGTGAAGGTTTGTTGTAACTTTCTTGCTTTTGAGCTCTTTGCTCTATTTACAAAATCCAAGATTCCTCCCTCCCCAGCATCCTTCATGAATTTTGCATATGTACTCCTAAGGTATGTCTGTTCCTTCACCTTCTTCAAAATTGTAACTTTTATTCTCAAATTGTTGAGTAGATCATAGAATCCCTATAGTGTGGAAGCAGACCATTTGGCCCATTGAGACTACACCAACTCTCTGAAGAGCATCCCAGCCAGACCCACCCCCTACCCTATCCTTGTAACCCTGCATTTCCTATGGCTAATCCACCTAGCCTGCACATCCCTGGTACTCTAGGCAATTCAACATGGCCAATCCATCTAACCTGCACATCTTTGGACTGTGGGATGAAACCAGAGCACCCAGAGGAAACCCGTGCAGACACGGGAAGAAAGTGCAAGCTCCACACAGGCAGTCACCTGAGAGTGGAATCAAACGCAGGTCCCTGGTGCTGTGAGGCAGCAGTGCTAACCACTGCACCTTCATGCTGCCCATCTCTTTTGCTACCCCTCAGTTTTCCTGCCAAAATGTCACAAAATTTCACAACCCCTGGTATTAAATGTGACCACCACATGCCTATCTATTCTTTTCATCTGTCCATGTCCTCCAGAAGTCTGTCACTCCTCCACATAGTTCACAATATTTCCAAGCTTTGTGTCATTTGCACATTTTGAAATTGTGCCCTCTGCATCCAAGTCTAGGTCATTAATGTAACAAGAAAAGTAGTGGTCGTACTATTGGGAAACATCACTGTGTAGATCTTTCAAGAACTAACCGTATACCCCAACATTCTGTTTCTTGTCATTCAGCCAATACAGGGACAGAAAAACAATGTGTTTTTTTTTGTTTAAAAAATATGCATTTCGTGAAAGGAATACCAACTAGATGCAGACATTAATGCACCACTTCAGCTTCTGCCAGTTCCTCAAATGTTACCTTCAACATTGCAAAATTGATAGTTGTCCTCTTGATGGTTGTACCAGGACACAAAGATTAAAATCAAACTAAGTAAATTTACTCATTCTCCAAATATTTAGTAGGTTGCATACATCAACTCAAGGAAATGCACAAACATCATGAAATTAGAAGCAAAAACAGAAATTGCTGGAGAAACTCAGCAGGTCTGCCAGCGTTTGTGAATAGAAAGCAGCGTCAACATTTCGAATTCAGTGACCCTTCCTTTCACAGATGGAGTTGTTTATTTTATTTTACCATGAAGTTAGAGGTGGATATATCCTAATGAGCTTTAGCTTTGTGAAATAGACTAGCATTAAAAGCATCAATGTTATTATCATTATTCCATTGAACGAAGATAGTTATTGGTCCAAGTTTGAAGGATTTTGAGGATCAACATTTATATAGGTAATCAAATGATAATTAAGTAGGCTTAACTCAATGTCAGCATTCTAATATATTAAGTTAGAAGATGTTTGGTTCAAGCAATAGACTAGGACTTGAAGACATTGTGTAAGCTTCTGGAGGATTATGTATGTTAGAAGTGCAGTTTTTGGACAACAGTGTCTTCCTGAACTAATGTTGCATCGTAATTGCTGCATCTCTAACTGAGGTCACATCCATGCATTTCAGCAGTTGTAATAAAAATCTGGCTACACTTTTGAGGGGAGAAAATAACTGTATCTTGGTGACTATTTAGCCCTTAACCAGTGCCAACAAATTAAATCATCTCATTGCTGTTTGTTCTGAACTTGCTGTTTACAAATTGTTTGCAGCATTGCCCATATACTAAGTGAAACGTTTTAATATAAAAATTAATTGGTTGCCCAATAAAATGAATAAATATGATCTGGAGGCCATTGCAGAGATGTGGCTGCCAGATGACAAAGTTTGGATTCTGAATATTGAGGGTCATATGACATTCAATCAGAATAGGTAAAGGCAGATGGCTGGCACCCCTAATAACAGATGTTATCGGTGCAATAGTTAGAGATGACCTTGGTTCAAGAGGTCAGGATGGTAGAATCATTTTGGGTGGAGTTGAGGAATAGTAAGGGAAAGAAGTCACTTGTGGGAATGGTCCATAGGCTCACATGTAGAACAGTAACCACATGTTGGGAGAAGTACACAAGAAATATTTGGTGCTTATGATAAAGGGATGGCAATAATTATGGATGATTTTAATGTACATATAAACTAGAAAAATGAAATTGGTAATTGGAGTCTCACTGAGGAGTTCATAGAATGCTTTTGAGATAGATTTTTAAAACAGTACATCTGGAACTGACCAGAGACCAAACTGTTATAGACTTGGCGTTGTATAATGTGACAGAATTAATTAATGACCTCAGAGTAAAGGTACTTCTAGGTAACAGCAATCATAACATAATTGAATTTTACACCCAGTTTGATTGACTGACAAGTGGGTCTAAGACAAGTGTTTTAAACTTATAAATGATAACAGTATGGACCCGAAAGCTGAACTAGCTGAAGTGAACTGGATATTAGGCTAGGAGATAGACCAATAGAGAAGTAATGGCAAATATTTTAACAGATACTTCAGAATACTCTGAATAAGTACATTCCTACTTCAAAGAATAATTCTAAAAGCTCTAGGTAATCAGAAAGAATAAGTATGTTTTATGAAAGGGAAATCGCATTTTTATAAATTTATTGAAATTCTTTGAAGGAGTAACTAACATGCATCGTGGATGAGGAGGAGCCTGTTAAAGTATTTACTTGGATCTTCAGAAGGTTCTTGATGATATGTTTGGTTGCAGCAAAGGAGCTGGTCAAAAATGTTTAGCAAATTTCTTGAGGGGTTATCTGTGCATAAAGATTCAGAAGTAACATTTAAAAAAAACTAAGCAGCTTACATTAGTCCCAGACATAGATCACTTGCTGTCTGCAGGTTGGTTAAGATTAGTTACAAAAATGGTGAAGCTAGTTTGGTGCTGCCTGAACAAAATATACGTTCACTCAAGGATATCTGAAAGTATTAACCTCATCCCGCCCCCTTGACCTGTCCGTCCTCCCTGGACTGACCTATCCCCTCCCTAACTCCCCACCTACACTCACCTTTACTGGCTCCATCCCCGCCTCTTTGACCTGTCTGTTTCCTCTCCACCTATCCTCTCCTCTATCCATCTTCTATCCGCCTCCCCCTCTCTCCCTATTTATTTCAGAACCCCCTTCCCCTCCCCCATTTCTGATGAAAGGTCTAGGCCCGAAACGTCAGCCTTTCTGCTCCTCTGATGCTGCTTGGCCTGCTGTGTTCATCCAGTTCTGCACCTTGTTGTCTCGGATTCTCCAGCATCTGCAGTTCCCACTATCTCTTGAACAATCTTTCAGGGTTTTTATTTGATAAATCAATTTTATCTGATTCTCCAAGGTGTCTAGAAGTTAAAAGATGTTGAATGGTATTGCTCAGAGATCCCTGACCAAACTGTAACTAAAGCCAGAAACAAAAATAGAAATTGTTGAAAATGTTCAGCAGGTTTGGCAGAATCTGTGGAGAGAAATCAGAACTAACATTTCAGGTCGAGTGACCCTTCCTTAGAACTGTTCTGTCCACAGATGCTGCCAGACCTGTCGAACTTTTCCAGCAATTTCTATTTTTGTTTCTGATTTACAGCATCCGCAGTTCTTTCAGTTTGTAACTAAAGCCGTTCAATGAACCACCTCAATATTGGCACTGCTGGGAAAATGGGCTGGAAATATTCAGCAGGTCAGGCAGGCATTGTGAGGCTGGAATACTGAGAAGAACGGGTTTCCTGTCCAATTTAACAGCAAGTCTGGATTAATGTGTTTCTATCTCTGATTATCAGCCACGGCCAGCCAGCTCAAAAAACTGGAACAAAAACAAAATTGTTGGAAAAGCTCAGCAGGTCTGGCAGCATCTGTGAAGGAAAAAACAGAGTTAACATTTCGGAGATAGTAGGAACTGCAGATGCTGGAGAATCCGAGACAACAAGATGCAGGGCTGGATGAACACAGCAGGCTAAGCAGCATCATAGGAGCAGAGAGGCTGACGTTTCAGGCCTAGACCCTTCATCAGAAATGGGGTCTGGTGACCTTTCCTCAGAACCCTGATTTACAGCATCCGCAATTCTTTCAGTTTTTATTTAGTTTAAGAAACTGACTGGCTTTAAGGTGAGTTGGTTTTTTGAATTGCAGGTCATAACCAAGAGGGAGGGAAGGATTGAGGGAGAAGGGGAGACTGAAAGACTCTGTGGTGGAGTACTCTTACCAGAACATGTTTTCGGTTCCAAATGTTCTTTTTATGTTATTTGTATATACCAACAGCTGCCATGGTGGGATTTGAACCCATGTCCACAGCATTAGTCTGGCTTTCTAGATTGCTAATCCAATAATATTACAACTGAACCACCTCCCCCCACAGATTATGCCATTTGGACCTCTCCAGTTATGCTTTTGACAAAAAATGGGGCTGGTGAGTGTAAGTACCACTACAGCAGATCCCTGCCACTTACATGCTTCTGGAATCATCGTTCTTTTCAGAAGAGTATCATCCATAGTACATCCACTTCCCACCCTTAAGCCCATCTCCATCCTGTATGTCTTGCAAGTCTGTAGAGCATGAAGTCCCCATCATAACTCAATCCGAGATAATAATAAGCTCATTACGGGAAAGACAGAATGAGAAGCTTTTTTGAGGGTTCCATTTGTCTCATACCAGTTATTTTTAAAGACAAGCAGAACCCTCAAATGTTTGGCTGCAATGGTGTGGTAATTGCAGTTGACACCTGATGTGAAATACTGGAACAAATTGCTTTGCCTAAAATTGGCTTTCAGAATTTTTCTTAATATCTCAGTAAATTTGTCACTTTGGTCATAGCTCATGTTGCGCAGTATTTTATTACTTTTAAAAGATTCTAATTTTTTCAGGATATAAAATTGTAAGATTGCACAGCACAAACCTTATACTGTACCATGGAAAGTTGTCATGTAATAGAATGTATAAAATATTAAATACCCCGTACTGTTCTAAAAGGTTATCACTTCTAACTGATTTAAGAGATGACTGAGGGCAACCTAAATCATAATGAAAACTTGTATTAATACAAACTTTTGGGAATCGGTGAAATAGCTCTATTTGCCATGGTTTGTGCTGCTCCACTGGTTATAATGGACCAGTGAATAATAGAGATAATTAGAGAAGTGAAATAGCAGAAATTATTAAAATACAATTGAACAGTTTGTGAGACACAGGTGGTCATATTGCACAATGCATACCAGCAAAACCACCAAACAAAACCTTTACAGTTGTAGGAGATTCAGCAAGTAGGCAACATAGCTTTACAACCCTGAGGTTGCTAATAGTGAAGATAACAATCAATTTAAGATAACCAGCCATGTTCAGACTATGGCACGCGTGTTTTATATTATATATGTATATATTTTTTATTTATATTTATTAGTGTTTTACCTATTAACAGTGTTATACACTCATAAACACAGTCCCATTCTCTGCAAACAAAAGGAATGTATGAAGCATTGCATTTTTCTTCAATCACTTCTGTATTATTTTCTCCATGGCAATGCTTTGGTCATTCAGAGTTGCCAACTATTCAGCATCCTATAGTGTAAATTGTTGTGAATATTTGAAAATCAGCATTCTTATTTTTGTCTGAATAAGTGCAAGATAGAAAGTTTTGTCATCACCCTCTCTCTTTTCAGCAATGTAAAATACCATGTTCAGTACAAATTATTGAAATCAGAGATTATTATTTTCAATTCAGACCCCATTACTTGATTAACTGTTTGCAGCATACTAGGAGACTGGTGTTCAGATTATCATACACCAAGCACCTCGTCATTTCACTGGAATGTTATTGGCTATTGGCAAAGTTTATCTATAGTCAGTCCTACTATAAACAGTTATCAGTGTGTACTGTATTTTTGAAGTATGCTAAAACAGTATTAGGCTCCATGGCACAAAATGAAAAACCTCCTCTGACTTTGCCTGTCTGCTGTGGAGAGATTCTTCACATGTTTCCCCACGGCCGTCTTGCAGTTACTATTCATTTGCCAACTTCTTTCAAGTTGCACTTGCTTCTGATTGGTTGCTTGGGGAATTATGAAATTCATAGCAGTTTTACAATCCTCCTGAAAAATAAAGTGAGAAAGAATCATGTGATAAGGTAAACGAATTAGTGAATTTGTATACTTAAAGCTGTTTCTGCAGCTGATTATCGATTAGCAATAATATTTAGTTCACCTTTTCTTCACCACGGATGAGTTATTCTAATGAATACAACAGTACTGGCTGTGCTTTGGATGAGGAAATACTCTATATAGCAATATTTAAAAGCTTGATATATGCAAACACATCAGATATTGATCTATTGACACAGTAATAGGACCACTTTGATTAATGGAGCACCAGCACTTGATTAGCTGAAAAGATGGCCTTTTGGAACAACATATTTCCCTACTCTGGCATTAAAAACGTATTATTCCATTGTATTTTTCAGTTCTAGAATGGTTGGTGGGGCCAGAAATTAGTCTTGAACTTACATAAAGTATGCAAGCAACTAGAATCACTTAGTTCAGAATTTACTGAAAATATTACAAGAAGTGGAATTGAAAACTCAGCCAGCAGTTATGCTTTAAATTCTTTTAATTCTTTTCCCAGGTTTATTTTTATAGAACAAAATATTTGTTATAAGTCTACTTTCACACCTGGCCTTTAAAAACCCTTATTGCTCTGACATGCGTATTATATTTCATCATCAGAGTATTCAAACTTAAAAGTTAGTAGCTGTCTGAATAATGTCTTTATTTAACGAAGGCTGGTGCATAATCAGTGATTGTTGGTTGATAACTAAAGGGAAATTTTCAATTTGCCACAGTTCTCCATTCCCCAAACATCAAGCAGGCATAATGGATCTGCAGCCTGTTTTCAGTTCTGCTGATTCCAGGCACACTCTGACCCAGAGTTAAGAACGAGGTATGCAGTAATTCATGTATTCCCCATTGTCAGCAGTCAGTCACTATTCCCCTGTTCCTTCAGACTCTCTGTGTAAACAAGTTAAGCTTTCACTTCCTGCACCACAAATGTTGATATTGTGCTTCCCTGACATCTTACAAAAAAGGGGGATTTGGGAATTGTGCCAGAATTGGGAAAAGATCTCAAGAAGGAGAACAAGACGAAGTAAAAGAGAGACGTTGAGAGCAGCACAAATTTAGGAAAAGCTAAAGGCAGACGGAGAGACTTTTGAACAGAATTTCACAGAGCGGGATCATAGTGACTGAAATCTTTCCCAACAGAATGGAGTGGAGAGATGTAGTTGTTCAGTTGTGATTGAGTGAGATAAGGAAGGAGTTAGGAAAATGGCCTTGGTAATATGCTGGATGTGGAGTTTGAAGTTTAGGCCAGTGTTAAATAAGGTTGAAGCTTTACAATCTTTGGTTTATAAGTTGGAGAGTAGGATGAATCGGGCTAGGTTTCTGGGACGATCTGAACAGTACTAAAGCCTTTGAAAAATCTATTTTATTCACCATGCATTTAGTTTATCCCACAAATTAACTGATTTGAGATGATCCATTAAGTGAAGAGAGCTATAAAATGTTTTCTGTCTGACTTAATTACTTACCTGAGCCTTCCAGGAGACAATATAGAACTACCAGTAGACCACACGTTGGATGCATACGGTCAGTACCATAGATCATAATGCCAATCATAACTACCAATGGCCATATCTCACTTTTAATTCAAACATGTGCTTCTTAAAAGAGGCTTTCTCCAGCCAAAAAACAATTGCAATGTAAATTCAGTAGGTTTGCAGAGACCCTGGAATGTCTCACCTATTGAAGTATAAAGGAAGATTTTAAGGGATGAACTTTAAAAGAGAGAAATTTAACACAAGCTGAGCAGTAATCTTTGCATTATCTCAAACTGTGAACATAATGGGGGAGAAAAAGCATCAGTCTAGGTGAGAGAAGTCTTTTATGCCTTCCAATTTCACTTTCAAAACCGTTGAATGGGGTGTGTGTGTGTGTGTGTGTGTGTGTGTGTGTGTGTGTTGAAGGTATGTTGGTGACCTAAGATACTTGAATGCAATAGCCTAGGTTTGAAGTTGCTGGGTTGATGTGCTATGAAGGTCACGGTCAAAGAACCACACATGAGTCACATCTGAGTTGCAGATTAAGAGCTTTCATGCTTTGAATGCAAAAAGCCAGTTAACCAACAAGCCAGTCAATAGGAAACAGGACAAGAGAATTTCAATCAACCTGCAAAGCCAGGAATCTCAAAATCAAACGCTCAAAGTTGCACTGTCTACTTTTTGAGAATGGGTGAAAGACTGACCGTATATCTTTTAACTTTTTTTTTGGATTTACTTCTCATTTCTAATCTAAGTACTTTTGTGTTATGTGATTACTTGTTTTCAGTTGTAGTAAATAATAAACTCACTCATTTCTAAACTTAAGGAAGCCTGGTTCAGAAACTCAAGAAAGCCTGGATCTTATTAAAACATAAATACATTTGGTCTGAGGGAGAAGCATCCACAAGAGATCCGATTGCATGTATATAAACATTGTTTGAATAGCCAAAGAAGCAGGTGAATAAAGAGGAGCTAGTTTATCCATCCTCATCCCTGAGTGTGACAATTTGGTGTATTCCATCTAGAACTGTAATAAATTGGGGCATCGTATCTGGGATCTGGACATAACAATGCTGTCAAATTATCAATGCTTTTAACACTATAAAAATGCATTTTTGACCTAAAAATAGGCATCCATCAAATTTATTACCAGCATTGATTTCATACTAATAAAGATAATCCAGTGTTAAAATGCAATATTTTATAAAAATGAATTCACAGTATCTAACATTTAAAAGTAAATGAGCAATGCAATCAAATGTCGAATGAAAAAAAGACGTGGATAAATGTGTTCCTGTCATTGTTTATTCCTTTCTGTTGTAAATACAATTTGAAATCAGCCAGGGTTGGTTGGAGATTTTGTGAGCTTCACTGGAGTGAAAACAAAATGCAACTTTGTGCAGAATGATGAAGTCTATTTCATTATTCAATCAGTTCTGGGACTGGTCTGCAGTAATGCTGTTGTCAACCCTCAGGCTTAGGTCAGGCCTAGAGAGGATGCAGTAGAGTGATTGTTAATTGGTTCCACAGAATGTTGAATCAGTTTTGATAACGTGTGCAAACAGCTATTCAAGTACTTGTGCATTTCCTGCGATTCTGATACCTTCAAGGATATTGCTTCACACACAGTGGCAATGATTTTAATAGGGAATAGTAAGAAGGGGCGCAGGCTCATCAGAATAATGGAAGGTTACAGACCAGAAATGTTAACTCTATTTTTCTCTGCACAGATTTTGCCAATTGCACCCAATATATTTGTAGCTATTTCAGTTTTAATCTATGATTTCCAACATCTTTGATATATTTCCTTTTGTACTAAATGAGCGCTTTATACCAGTCTTTGCCAGGGAAAACAATACTGAACTCTTAGTGAGTGAGGACTTGAGATGCCTGATTGGCTAAATATTGTTAAAATGAAGGATTAGAAAGGCTGGTTGCTCTTCAAGTTGATAAGTGACCAAGGCTTGAGGGGGCTTTACAGATAGATGTCGATGTTTCCACCAGTTAGAGGAATCACAAGATATGGGACATAGTTACAAATTGAGAGGACATGCACTGAAAACTCTGGTATAATAGAATTTCTTCTGTCAGAGGGGAGTGAATATCTGGAATACTGTACTCGAGAAAATATGGAGGCTAGATCACTGAGGATTAAAGAGGAGGTTTTGAAACAATGTTTTGAAATATTGAGGAGTTGAGGGCTATGAGGATTTGGCATGAAAGAGGAATTGAGGCCTGAGACAGATCAGCCATGAATACAAAATGGCTTGAGGGATCGAATTACTTACTCCTGCTGCTATTTCCATTGTTCATGTTCCAAAGACTGAATGGGATGTGTCCACCAATCCATATTCTTCCAATTCTTCTTAGAAATAGGGTTTTTCCTACTGGACTGTGGAATGGCAATTATTCAAAAAAGTACGCAAGGCAAATCCTGGCACCCAACAGTTTGACCTCAGCAATGGGAAAAGTTTAAAAATGCTAATTTGGACAAAACAAAGAGTCATTTGGATGAGTGTGGATAAAAAAAAGGAAAAGACAGAATGGATCAATTAAAGATAAATTTATTTAACTAATTAGGAACATGAGTAAGCTATTCAGCCACTTGAGCCTGCTCTGCCATCCTGGATCATTCATGGCTGATTATCTGCATTAATGCTGTATTCCTGCACTATTTCCATCTCCCATGAAAGCATTAGTAACTAGCAATCTATCATAGATGTACAGCTGGATGAACACTGCAGGCCAAGCAGCATCAGAGGAGCAGGAAAGCTGACGTTTTGGGCCTGGACCCTTCTTCAGAAATGGGGCAGGGGAGAGGGCTTCTGAAATAGAGAGAGAGGGGGAGGCAGATGGAAGATAGATAAAGGAGCAGATAGGTGAAGAGGAGATGAAATAGCACCTCATATTTCGCTTGGGAACCCTGCAGCCCAATGGTATCGATGTGGACTTCACAAGCTTCAAAATCTCCCCTCCCCCAACCACATCCCAAAACCAGCCCAGCTCATCCCCACCTCCCTAACCTGTCTGTCCTTTCTCTCACCTATCCAATCATCCCACCTCAACCCCCATCCCCACCGCCTACTTACCAGCCTCATCCCCGCCTCCTTGACCTGTCCATCTCCTCTCCACCTGTCTGGTCCTTTGTACATCTTCCATCCGCCTCCCACCTCTCTCTCTATTTATTTCAGAATCCCCTTCCCCTCCCCCATTTCTGAAGAAGGGTCCAGATCCGAAACGTCAGCTTTCCTGCTCCTCTGCTGCTTGGCCTGCTGTGTTCATCCAGCTCTACACCTTGTTATCTCAGATTCTCCAGCATTGGCAGTTCCTACTATCTCTAGCAATCTATCAGTTTTATTTAATGACTGAACTTCCGCTACCCTCTGCAGTAAGAAATTCTTAAGATTCACCACCTTATGAAAGAAGATGCTCTTCATTTTCTAAGTCCTAATGGCTTGCCTTATATTCTGAGACTGTTTGACTCCTTGTTCTAGACCTCACAACCAGGGGAAACATCCTTTCCGCATCTCCTCTGTCTATCTCTTCAAGAATTTTGTGAGCTTCTATGAGATCGTGTCTCATTTTTCTAAACTCCAGAACTTCCGGGTGCAGTCTCCTTAATTCTCTCCTCTGAGGACAATTCCACCATCCCAGATATCAGGATGGTGAAACACCGCTGCACTCCCCTATGGCAAATATGTTGTTATTTAGGCAAAGGGACCAGAACTGCATAAGATACTGCAGGTGTGGTCTCACCATTGTTCGATTCAATTGAAACAAGAATTCTCAACTCCTGTACATGAATCCTCTTGTGATAAAGATTTTTCTTTCCAAAATGCTTGATGCAAGATTTCAGTGGCTTATGGACATGGGCACCCAGTTCCCTTTGGATATAAAAACTTTCAAATGTCTCACCTCTTAGGAAATGATCAGCAACTCCATTCATCCTTTCAAAATGGATAACCAAACACTTATCCATGTTATATTTCAACTGTCATGCCCTTGTCCACGCGCTCTGCCTTTCTAAATCCCCGTGTTGCCTATTTGCATCATCCCCACAACTGCCATTCCCATTAAGGTTGAGTCATCTACAAACTTGAAAATATTACAATTAACCCCCACAACCAAATCACTAATATTGATTGTGGTTACTATGGCCCATGCAGTAATCCTTACTGGTACTGGTCACTGCTTGCCAACCTGAGAATGACCTATTTATTTTGACTCTCTTGAGCTCTGCATGTTAACCAATCCTCAACCCATGCCAGTATATTGTTCCCAGTCCTGGTTGGCTTTGGCAGTGCGGAGGTGACTGGATCCTGGGCATGGGCGGAGGGTGCATGTTAGGTCAGAGGGGTCAGGACTGGCAGAGGGGGAGAAGTGATGGGGATCTCTTGGGGGATTTTGTCCAGGCTGGTGTCAGGCCAACAGGGATAGGGTGTTGGGTCGAGTGTTGGGATATAGGGTGCTGGAGCCAGTGGCAGGGGAGCGGCAGGGGGGATGCTGGGGGTATCAGAGGAGGTGTAGTTGGCAGGATGATTGTTGAGTTGATTGGTCAGTTTAGTATTTATCCAGAAGTTGGACTAAGTTTTTAATTGTCTCACATTTCATGAAGAACTGTCAACATAACTGAAGCAGAACTCTGAATTCGCTGTCTGGAATGGATTCTTTCAGAGAATTCCAGATGGAATTGCCCATTGAATCTTCAACCTCCTGAGAAAATCACACAGTGTTAGTTGCTTCTAGGATGTTACAGTGTCCCAAACCACCACTCAAGGCTTTGCTGCTCAATATACACACTGGCTATCAGAATATTGGGTCATGTTTTTCTTCCCAGCTTCAGTCTCTTGGTAGACTGAACTTACGCAGAGCCTTTTCCTTTCCTTGCTGTGACATCTCTTTTTTTCTGTCAGTGAGCAAAAGCAGTTATCCAGCAGTTGCTTTGCTGCAATTTCCCATTTGAAAGGGAAGACTACAAATTTAATTGGGAATGCTGCGTTTTTTAACAGGATACTATTGAGCCCACTGAATTGGGCTGAGCACTCCTCTGCCAAGTTGGAGAGCCAGGCTACACTGTGAATGTGGTGCAAAAGCTGTGTTAAATGAGATAGTGATGTAACTGTTGATGTAGTCATGACATGAGCACTAGTTTGAAGAGGAGACTGGGTGAGAAGCAGCAGTCCATACTTGGAAAGAAATGGTTCTTGTTATTTATTGTTGTCCATATGTTTTCATATAATTGAGCCAGAAACTAAAGTTAAGCCTGAGTGCATTGTTTCAGTAGAGAACACTTTTGCATCTGCACCTGGATAAGCATGTTGTGTGAGAGAATCTGTTTGAACTAGTCTAGTGCAGTTTGACTGTGCGTCTGTGCAATCATCCTGCTAAAATAAACAAGGTATGATGGAACAGAGATTGAACATCAGACAAATTTCATCCCCTAAAAGACATTAGTGAATCAAATGGGTTTTTATGACAATTGATGATCGTTTCACAGTCACCAATAATGATTTATAGTTACAGCATTCTTTCATCACTTTATATTCATTGAATTTAAAATTCGTCATCTCCACAGTGAGATTTGAAACCATGATCCCAGAGTATTAGCCTGGGCCTCAGCATAAGTAATCCAGTGAAATTACCACCGTACCTTCAGCTACTTGTTAAACTGCAGAGAAAGCACTTTAGAATAATTGTGGTGACTAATTGGCATATATTACATTGTGAAATATACTGACAAAGGTAAGTAGAATGGAGCCTTTTAAACAAAGAGTTAGATTAAACTCTGTTTTTCAGTACCTGCTGAATATTTCCAGTATTTTCTGTTTTTATTTCAAATTTGCTATATTGTACTGTTATTTCCTTCTTTATGATTGGTGTCGCAGTATGTGGAAGTTTTGAGAGATAGTTTTTATAAAAGCAAAGAATGATCTGCCCTCTTCCTGAAAGTCCACAGTGTTGATAGTAATGATGATGTGCTTTTGTATTTATAATTGACCACATTTTTCATATTACACATCTTGCTAAACACTATCAGAAAATATTAACGTTGAAGATTACTTTTCTCGTTTTAATGTAAGTTGGTGCCTGATAACATCAATTGCCTTTTACTGTGGAAAGTGACAAAATACTTTATCACAGTTTCACTATCACTCTGTTGAAGCAATAACCAGTATAACCTGAAGCAGTTATCAGGTTTCTTGTTTACAATCTATTTTAGTTTCCACAATG
Source organism: Rhincodon typus (assembly GCF_021869965.1). Lineage (NCBI taxonomy): Eukaryota > Metazoa > Chordata > Chondrichthyes > Orectolobiformes > Rhincodontidae > Rhincodon > Rhincodon typus. Next base: position 39,820,240 of record NC_063343.1, on the reverse strand, counting down.
CTTTTTCATGTATTCAATTTCCACCTTTCCTCTTTTCAATGAGTTCATCGCTGCTTTTGTTTCTTGACTTCGTGTTTACGATGTTGGAAGAAAACAAACTCATCTAAAGTAATGGATAGTAATGATATGTGGTTTTTATACATAACCCTTGTGCATACATTAATGGCTATTGATTTCACATTGTATTTCTTCTTGTAGGAAACAAGTGAGACAAATGAAATTCTAACCTGCATCCAAAATCTCTCAATCACGATTATTCCTTCCGATGAATTAACAGGATTGTTAACAAGATTCCCAGATCTATTTGTCTGCAAAACAATGCAGTTCAACTTGCAATAACCATTGGACTTTTCCCATAATCTTAACCACATACAGTGTAAATCGTTTTGTGAACATGAATGTTTTCAAGAATAAGACACCCCTGAAAACAAATCACCTGCTTAATACTGCAAATTCCAATGCTGCTGCACTTTAAGCTTATTGTGCTGTTTTAACTAGTCCCTCAGAATCTCAGTGACTGGTTTATATGACATTATTTATTTCCAGCTGTATCTGAGATACTATTGGATGCGTCTGTAATGTCAGGTTAGTCTGGATAAATGCCTCTGTTTTCAATGACTTTTCTGTTCAGTCATCCTAATTTGAACCCTTGTTAACAATATCATCTGATTTAACATGTTTCCACTGGCACCATTGACAACATATCAAAACAGTCTTGATGGCAAAAAGAGTCAAATGGATGGTATTGAAACAAAAATAGAAATTGTTGGAAAAATTCAGCAGGCCTGGCAGCATCTGTGGAGACAAAGCGGAGTTAATATTCGGGTCCAGTGACTCTTCTTCAGAACTGATTGTAGCTAGGAAAATGTGGTACATATGCTGAAGATGGGAGGCGGGTAGTGGGAGGAGTAAATGATAGGTAGACATGGAGCCCAAAGAGAGAACAACAGTAAACCAGACAAAGGGATGGACCATGGTGAGCCAGGGAGAAAGAAAAGCTGGTAATGGGGACCATTAGTGCATGAAAATTGGTTTGCTGTGATGAAAGCAGCCCATGTGATGACAAGGCCTGGGGTGTGGCAAAAGGACATGGGAGAAGGTGCTCAGGCCCGAGAATTATTGAACTCAATATTGAGGCCTGAAGACTGCAGCGTCCCCAAGCAGAAAATGAGGTGCAGTTCTTCAAGCTTGTGCTGAGCTTCGCTGGAGTATTGCAGCGAGCTTGAGACAGAGATGTTGGCCAGAGAACACAGTGGTGTGTTGAAGTGGCAGGCAATTGGAAGCTTTGGATTATTTTTGCAGACAGAATGTTGGTGTTCTGCAAAGCAATCACCCAGTCTGTGTTTTGTCTCCCCGGTGCAGAGCAGACCGTATTGTGAGCAGCAAATACAGTAGACTAGAGAAGGTGAAGTGCAGGTAAATCACTGCTTCACCTGGAAGATGTGTCTGGGGTGTTGGATAGTGTGGAGGGAGGAGGTAAATGGGAAGTAGACAGCCCATTGATCCTGCAAGCAATCTTCATATTATTAGCATGGTTTATTGAGTCCATGACCAAATATTAGTCAAGCTGCAGAGCTGATGTCTTGCCCAAATATTTAGCTGATCCTCTTTGCCATCACTCAGGAGAAAGTGCTGGGGAAGCTAAAAATTCTGAAGATAAATAAATCACCTGGGCCAGATGGACTACGCCCCAGAGTTCTGAAGGAGAGAGCTAAGGAGATTGTAGAGGCATTGGTTGTGATCTTTCAGGAATCTCTGGAGTCAGGGAGGGTCCCAGAGGACTGGAAAATGGCAAATGTAACACACCCCTTTTTCAGGAGGGAAGGAGGCAGGAGACAGGAAACTATAGGCCGGTTAGCCTAACCTCGGCCTTTGGAAAGAATTTATTATGGATGAGATCGAGCAGTGCATGGTAAAATAGGGCTGAATCAGCACAACTTCGTCAAGGGGAGGTCATGCCTGACAATTTTTTTTAGAATTCTTTGAAGAGTTAACGAGCAAGTTAGATAAAGGACAGACGGTGGACATGATCTATTTCAATTTCCAGAAGGCCTTTGACAAGGTGGTCCACAGGAGGCTGCTAAATAAGATAAAAGACCATGGTGTTAGGGGCAAGGGACTAGCATGGATAGAGGATTAGCCGACTGGCTGAAGACAGAGAGTGTGAATAAAGGAGTCTTTTTCAGGATGGCAGCCGGTAACTAGTGGAGTTCTGCAAGGGTCCGTGTTGGGACAACATTATGCATTAATGATCTGGACAAAGGAACTGAGGGCATTGTTGCTAAGTTTGCAGATAACACAAAGATAAATAGAGGGACAAGTAGTGTTAAGGAAGTGGGGAGACTGAAGATGGACTCGGACCAGGTAGGAGAGTGGGCAAAAATGTAGCAGATGGAATAATTGTGGGAAAGTGTGAGGTTATGCACTTTGGTCGGAAGAACAAAAGTATAGACTATTTTCTAAACAAAGAAAGGCTTCGGAAACCTGAAGCACAAAGGGACTTAGGAGTCCTAGTTCAGGATTTTCTTAAGATTAACATGCAGGTCCAGTTGGCCGTTTGGAAGGCAAATGCAATGTTAGCATTCATTTCAAGAGGGCTTAAATACAAGAGCAGCTCAGGCTTTATAAGGTTCTGATCCGACCATATTTTGAGCAGTTTTGGGCTCCATACCTAAGGAAGGATGTGCTGGCATTGGAGGGGGTCCAGAGGAAGTTTACAAGAATGATCCCAGAGAGGAAGGATTTGTCATATGAGGAGCGTTTGAGGACTCTGGATTTGTACTCAATGGAGTTTAGTAGGATAAAGGGGGATCTGATTGAAACTTAAAGAACATAAGAGGCCTGGATAGAGTGGACATGGAAGAGATGTCTTCACTAGTTGGAGAGATTAGGACCAGTGGGTGCTGCCTCAGAGTGAAGGGACAGCCCTTTAGAACTGAGATAAGGAGGAATTTCTTCAGCCAGAGGGTGGCGTATCTGTGGAATTAATTGCTGCAGAAGGCTGTGGAGGCCAAGTCATTGAGTGGCTTTAAGACAGAGGTAGCTATGTTCTTGATTAGTAAGGGGATCAAGGATTACAGGGAGGAGGCAGGAAAATGGGGTTGAGAAACATATCAGCCATGATCAAATGGTGGAGCAGACCCAACGGGCTGAATGACCTAATTCTGCTCCTTTATCTTACGGTATTCATGGTCTTAAGCTCCGTAGTGGAGCCCATTGCCCCTCAGCATGTGAAGGGAAGACCCCAGGGTGGTTTTGTCCCGTCAGACCAGACGTACCAAGGGTCTTCTTGCCACAGGGAAGGTGACCCTTCCTGGCTTGAAGTTTCAAAGATCAGAAGAGGGCAGACAGGGTGGAGGTGGAGGACCCAGTCAGCTCAACAGCCTCCTGAGAGACCTGTGTGTGGCTCTTTCTCTGGCTGAGGCCTTTTGAAACTGCCCTGTCTCCATGTGAGGACAGGTCACTTGGACCATGACCAAGGCTTCGTGTCTCCCTCTCACCCTGGCTTCAGTCCTGAGGACCAGTGCCAGCACTGATGGAGTGCAGGTATCTGCCACACTGCAGCTGTGCCTGAGGTTGATGAGCCTGTCTCCCTCACAGCCACCAACCTGTCAATGGAGGTTGCCGATATCACTCCAGGTTCTCAAAGAGGACAGCCATTGCTTCTCGAATACCTGCTTATCCTCCTCATCTCTGAGCATGTCCACAAAGTTACTCATTCATAAGACCACAGGGTCTTCTCCTGAGCAGGTACCTAGCCACTGATGCTCCTCCAAGTTTTGATGTCACTGCTGGTGGGGCGGAGGGTGGGGGGTGGTGGTGCGCAGTTCCATGTGCAGCATTGCCAATGGTTCCTCCACGCGCTGAAGTGTCTCTTCCTCTGAAGTTGAGGAGGCTTCCTCCAGCGGAGTTAGCTGCCTCTTGGTTGATGTGCTCAGCACCCTGGCTACAGCGAGAAGATGCAAAAAGTACCATCATAGCCAATGGCTAGAGGTGCTGCCTAACGCAAGTTGCTGACTCACTGTCGGCATTTCAGGGCAATGACAAGTGATACCTAACTTGGTTGCTGGGGCATGGTTGTCTCCACTTCCTCACAGGACCTTCTCTGGTCCTCTCCAGCCATGCCAGGTATCCTCTCCTCTTGGAGTCTAAGGACTTTGATATCCAGAATACCCTCCATGAGCTTGCCTTTGCTCTATCCTGTTGTGGAATGTCTCCTCCTGTAATAATATAAAGGGAGCAAATGGGTTAGACACAAATGGATGACATGGCTGTTAGTGCTGGTGCATGTGGCTGGATTGGTGTTATGGTGTTCCAAAGGAATTTGAAAGTAGAGTAAAGGGAATGCATTACTTATTGTGGGAGGATGCTGGAATGATGATTCTGTAGATTTAAGAGGTGTATTTTGTCCTTGTTTCTTTTTTATGAAGAGAGGTTGAGACAGAGGTAAAGAGTGGTCTGCATCAAGCCAATAAAGTAAACAGCATATGAGGCCTTCAGAGTATGGTGCACTGACATCTACATCGCCGAGCCCAGGTGCCAACTCTCCGACACCTCCTCCTACCGCCCCCTTGATCATGACCCCACCCCCGACCACCAAACCATCACATCCCAAACCATCCACAACCTCATCACCTCAGGTGACCTCCCACCCACAGCCTCCAACCTCATCATTCCCCAACCCCGCACCACCCGCTTCTATCTCCTTCCCAAAATCCACAAACCTGACTACCCTGGTCGACCCATTGTCTCCACCTGCTCCTGCCCCACCGGACTTATCTCCACCTATCTCGACTCCATTTTCTCCCCCTTGGTCCAGGAACTCCCTACCTACGTCCGTGACACCACCCACGCTCTCCACCTCCTCCAGAACTTCCAATTCCCCTGTCCCCAACACCTCATCTTTACCATGGACGTCCAGTCCCTATACACCTGCATTCCCCATACAGATGGCCTAAAGGCCCTCCGCTTCTTCCTGTTCCACAGGCCCAACCAGTCCCCCTCCACTGACACCCTCATCTGAACTCGTCCTCACCCTCAACAACTTCTCTTTCAATTCCTCCCACTTCCTACAGACAAAGGGGGTGGCCATGGGTACCCACATGGGTCCAAGCTATGCCTGCCTCTTCGTAGGTTACGTGGAACAATCCCTCTTCCGTACCTACACTGGCCCTAAACCCCACCTCTTCCTCTATTACATTGATGACTATATCGGCGCCGCCTCGTGCTCCCACGAGGAGTTCAAACAGTTCATCCACTTCACCAACACCTTCCACCCCAACCTTAAGTTCACCTGGACCATCTCCAATACCTCTCTCTCCTTCCTGGACCTCCCTGTCTCCATCTCTGGCAACCACCTAGAAACCAATATCCATTTCAAGCCCACCGACTCCCACAGCTACCTAGAATACACCTCCTCCCACCCGCCTTTCTGCAAAAATGCCATCCCCTACTCCCAATTCCTTCGCCTCCGCCGCATCTGCTCCCAGGATGAGGCATTCCACTCCCGTATATCTCAGATGTCCTCATTTTTCAAGGACCGCGACCTCCCCCACCTCAGTGGTCGAGAACCGTGTCTCCCGCATTTCCCGCAACTCATCCCTCACACCCCCTCCCTGCAATAACAACCAAAACAGAATCCCCCTCATCCTCACATACCACCCCACCAACCTCCGGATCCAACGCATCATCCTCCGACACTTCCGTCATCTGCAATCCGACCCCACCACCAAAGACAATTTTCCCTCCCCACCCTTATCTGCTTTCCGGAGGGACAACTCTCTCCGTGACTCCCTTGTCCTCTCCACACTCCCCTCCAGCCCCACCACACCCGGCACTTTTCCCTGCAACCGCAGGAAGTGCTACACCTGCCCCTACACCTTCTCCCTCACCCCCATCCCAGGCCCCACGAAGACTTTCCACGTCAAGCAGATGTTCACCTGCATATCTGCTAATGTGGTATTCTGCATCCGCTGTTCCAGATGTGGCCTCCTCGACATCGGGGAAACCAAGCGGAGGCTTGGGGACCGCTTTGCAGAACACCTACGCTCGGTTTGCAGTAAACAACTGCACCTCCCAGTCGCGAACCATTTCAACTCCCCCCCCAGTTCCTTAGACAACATGTCCATCCTGGGCCTCCTGCAGTGCCACAACGATGCTACCCGAAGGTTGCAGGAACAGCAACTCATATTCTGCTTGGGAACCCTGCAGCCCAATGGTATCAATGTGGACTTCACAAGCTTCAAAATCTCCCCTCCCCCTACCGCATCCCAAAACCAGCCCAGCTCGTCCCCGCCTCCCTAACCTGTCCTTCCTCCCACCCCAAGCCCCACCCCCATCTCCTACCTACTAACCTCATCCCGCCCCCTTGACCTGTCCATCCTCCCTGGACTGACCTATCTCCTCCCTACCTCCCCACCTACACTCACCTTTACTGGCTCCATCCCTGCCTCTTTGACCTGTCTGTCTGTCTCCTCTCCACCTATCTTCTCCTCTATCCATCTTCTATCTGCCTCCCCCTCTCGCCCTATTTATTTCAGAACCCCCTTCCCGTCCCCCATTTCTGATGAAGGGTGTAGGCCCGAAACGTCAGCCTTCCTGCTCCTCTGATGCTGCTTGGCCTGCTGTGTTCATCCAGCTCTACACCTTGTTATCTCAGCATATGAGGCCTTGTTTTTTTTTTAAAGTTGGAACAACAGAAGCATCCTGAATGGGTGAGGTCAAGCTCCCACAGAACCAGGATTTTTAGTTTAGCTTTTAATAGTTGTTGGGTCTATGAGTCTATGAATGCTGCTCCATCTGTCTCTTTCTTACATCTAAAAACTGAGGTTCTCTTCCTGCTGCTCGAATGGCATGTGAGACAATCTATTTTACTCACTTTGCCTTTGCCAAGGGTGTGTTTATGGGATGTTACTATATTGGAACAGTTAATGAGTAGTTTATTACTTTGTTAAGTTTTTCTATAGAGTTACAGTTAAGTCAATTCTTTTCTTTTTATTTTGTCTGTATTTCAATTATAGAGTATGAATTAAGTGTGCTTTGCTTCAAGTCAGATAGCTTGACAAATTGAATTGCATTCAAAACACAACGCCTGGCACTTGCCTTTAAAATAAGAAAATATTGTGGTCTCGGCTATCTCCTTATATAAGAAGTAGGAGGAGTAGGCCATCTGGCCTGTCGAGCCTGACTGCCATTCACTAAAATTGTGGCTGATCTTTTCATGGACTCAGTTCCACTTGCCTGCCCGCTCACCATAACCTTTAATTATTTTACTGTTCAAAAGTCTATCTAAGTTTACCTTAAAAACATCCAATGGGGCAGCCTCAACTGTTTCACTGAGCAGGGAATTCCACAGATTCACAATCCTTTGAGTGAAGATGTTCCTCCTCAACTCAGTCCTAAATCTGCCCCCATCCCCTTATTTTAAGGCTATGCCCCCAGTTCTAGTTTCACCTGCCAGTGGAAACAACCTCCCTGCTTCTATCTTATATTCCCTTCATAATCTTATATGTTTCTGTAAGATCCCGCCTCATTCTTCTAAATTCCAATGAGTATAGTCCCAGTCTGCTCAATCTCTCCTCATTAGCCAACCCTCTCAATTCTGGAATCAACCTAGTGAATCTCCTCTGCACCCCCTCCAGTGCCACCACATCCTCTCTCAAGTAAGGAGACCAAAACTTGTACACAGCACTCCAGGTGTGGCCTCACCAGCACCGTACACAGCTGCAGCACAACCTTTCTATGTTTAAACTCCATCTTTGTAGCAATGAAGGACAATATTCCAATTGCCTTCTTAATTACCTGCTGCACCTGCAAACCAATTTCCTTGTGATTCATGCACAAGGACACCCGGGTCCCTCTGCACAGCAGCATGCTGCAATTTTTCACCATTGAAGTAACAGTCCATTTTGCTGTTTATTCCTACCAAAATGGTTGACCTCACATTAACCAACATTGAGTTCCATCTGCCAGACCCTTGCCCACTCACTTAACCTAATATCCTCTGCACACTTTGCTCTACCACTTGTCCTTGACATGTTTTGAGGGAGTTTGGTCTGGCCCGTAACAGAGGGCAGTGGAAGTTAATGAGGGAAGATGTTACATGCTACAAAGAGTGTGTCAGTTTAGAAACCTTTGTGGAATGTGTGTGCAGTAACAGAGAAAGAGTGAGTGTAAGGTAGTAGAGAGCAGAATACGACATTGACCCTGGAGGCTCGAAGAAGGGCATGGACCTTCTTATGGCACTGCTGCTTGATTCTCTAAATGTGGACAAAGTACTTGACCAGACAGAGATGGCACAGTGGCATGACCTTCTCCCTCCTTCCTTTGGAAAGAGGATGGCTGTCTTATGCATCACCCATCAATCCAGACCTCAGGTCCCTGTCAGACACAATGTCAACTTACCCTGGTCAGCCAGCTCCGTCCAGTCACCAGTCACAATCGGGGCAGATGCCAGCGCTCCTGGCGCGGCTCCAAGGAATACTGGTCTTATGGCTGATGGCTGGTGAGTGGCAAGTTCTGCCAGGAATGGAGCATGGAGGGATGCAACATGGTACCACTGAATCAGCAGCAGTAATTAAAGTGAGGAGTTTGGTAAGATATTATGAGAAAAATCTCGCAGTCCCTTTCACTCCGCCAAAATAGACACAACTCACACTTCACCCAAAAAAGAAAGATTCCACCAACTGCCATTGGACAAAAGCAGTTCAACAATATTGTCTACTCGTATGCTGTACAGAAAGTGGCAGAGCTCATTGCACTCATTAAAATTTACGCATGGACCTGGATTTGAGGATAAAAGGTTGCCTTGATATATTTGCAGTTGTTTGTCTGCCAGACTTGAGAGATGGCCTAATTTACATTGAGATTAGGTGAGCACCATCAAGATTTTGCTACATATTTAAAGCCAGTGCAATAAAATATATGCGCACAGCATTTACATCAAAAATGATAAACAACCCAGCACTGTCATCCTGCTGAAAATGTACTAGTTATTTGTGTTTTAGTCCATTTATGGTACAATGTAGAAACAAAACTGAATTTTAAAAAAATCAAAAGGCACTACACGTGAGATTTAAGCAGAAAAATAATTAACCAATATAATAATTACCCATCCTTGACTTTCATTTCCCCAATATGAGGCACACTTAGGAATTTTCCTAAGCATTATAAAGATATTCCACATTGGTTAAGAAGGCTTTTATTTTTTATTGTAATTTCTGCACTCTGAAGACCTGCATGTTTTGATCATCCTATTAAATATGTGGGCCAATTTGTAGCTAATGTTTCCAGCAGAGGTTTTAAAATAACTTGCTCACATATTCATGACAGCACTTGGCACGGGATTAAGCTGATTGTACCTAGGTAAAAATATATTAATGATGGGGTCACTTTTACAATGAACACAGGCTGTCACTTCTGGTCACTTCATCCACATTATTAAAGCAGTTATGTTGGTAGAGATTAATACAACATGAATAAATTTATTCAGTACATCACCACCTATGCATGAGTTTTGACAATAATAGAATTGATGGGTTAAGCAAATATTTAACTTGATGTTTGATGTCCTTATTAATTCAGGGATTATTGATGACATAGGAGTAATGAGAATGTATATTAATAGGTTTTCCATTTTTCTTCCCCAGTTATGCTTCAGTGAAACAATTGCATTCCTGATACTTCAGAGTAATCCAGAGACCATTTGGGTCATTAACTTCTGGGACGCTCTAATAAATTGTGTCTCTCTGACATGGCCTCCGTTACCTCCAAATGACTCCTATTGCTGAAATAGCATACACATCTGCGAAAGCCAGTGATTCAATTCCTAATATTACTGACTGCCGTATACACAGTTATTTTTCACTGTCAGCATTTTGCTTTATCAGTGCTTGCACTTGGGATTGCTCCTTCTTACAACTAATGACAGACGTTTGATCTGAAGGGGTACAATGTTTACTAGGCTGCACTGTTATTTTTTCAACAAAATTCACCCAAAATCTCCCAACCGGTGCAAAAAGTCAAGGATTTTTTAAAATGCAAATTAAACCTAGCTCAAAGTTCATTTTGACAATTTGTGCCAGTTAAAAAAAAATCATACTAGAAGCTAACTGCTGACAAACCAGCCTTGTCCTCGAATCAAATTAATCATCATGGTGATTTTTGCAAGCTGTGAATTTTTGTGCAGCTCTAATGAGACTGACAAAATTGATCATTTCTTTGCTGCATGAGCACAAATACGTACCTTTTAAAGGCCTATAAAAGACATACATGTAGAGATTGGAATGAGGTCAGACCTCATAGAATATGAATTCCCTGATTGGGGCTGTTAACCTGGTCTAGTGAGGGAGTCCTGGCTGACCGATATGAACAGGAGTATCAGAGGCTGTGCCCACTCTAGGAGCCAGCTCTGTGCTAGCTGGGTCAGCATTATGTACTACGCACGTGTAAATAAAAGGTGACTTGGTGACGGTGTACCAGCTTTGATGGAGTTATTTCACCACACAACAATGTAGCGTGAAAATTATTTTACATAGCCTTTTAAAATGTAAATCTGGTCATGCATAGGTCAGTTTTGATGCGATAGAACTCTCAAATACATTCTAAGTTTCTGATCTTGCATCTTAGCTGTTTACAATCTATATCAATCTTAGATGAGAGGTTGTTTTGGTTTTGATTAATAACTGAGAAGCTTATAGTAGCAGATTGGAGGACTGCACTGTTTCTGTCTAGTTCCACTACTCCACTGGACACAACATAAATGCTTTATCCAATCCCTTTATGGGCAATCATATCCTTTCTAAACATCAGACTTAAAATGAAAAGATCCATCAACTAGATTTCTTTAACAAAATCAAAATTATCAATTTGTTATAAAGTAAACCCATTCAATTAAAATGCAGAATTGGTTAATATATAAATTGTGATCCAAAAAGGTAAATGATAGCCCCCTATGTACCTCAAAGTACGCATGTAGTCTCACTCTTCAGGTAAAGGGAAACAACAGATATCTTTCAGCAGAAATTCATGTTTAAAGAGAGAAAGCACTTTTTGGCCAATGGTGGTTATTTTTGAAGGCAATAAAGGTTAATGTTGCAAGTCTGCTAATCTGGTATCCTTGCATGTGTGGTCAAGTCACTATTCATGCCCAGTTGTCTGCAAACAGAACTCACTTAGGCAATACAATATTGAAATTTTTGTTTGTCTCTTCAAATAAACAAGCAGGTTTCAATCTGATTTCACAGTGAAGATGTTTCAGAGACAGGACACATGAGCTGAGCAGCTTGTTCTGTCGCAGTCTTTACCCAACTGAAAATCCAAAACCAAATTTCCAGTCTGTAAACACTTTGCAAACAGAACAGCCAATAAAGTCATAAAACAGTTTTTTTTCCCCCTGAAATGAGTTCAGTAATCAAGATCAGCAATTACCTGAAACATATGGTTTCCAAGAAATGTTTTATTTTTAAAAAGTAATTTCCAAGTTGTTTTATCGTTGACCTTTTAACAAAACAATCTGAGCAGGCTGAACAATCTTCAAACTGAAGTAGTCAAAAATAATTAAATAAAAAGCAGCTTCATAACACACATGATCAAGAGGCATGGGTTCAAATCTTACCACAGCAGATGGAGAATATAATTTCAATAAATTTGGAATAAAAGCTAATATCAGTGTTCTTCATGATGAAATTACTACATGAAATCCTGCAATAAAAGCCATCTGGTTCACAACTGTCAGGTAAGGAAGGAAATCTTACCCAGGCAGGTTTATGTGACAGTAGACCCACAGCAATAAATTGGCTTAACTGGCAAGCCATTCAGTAATTCCCCACCATCCTCTTCAGAGTAATTAGGGATGGACAATAAATGACTTTGCCAATGACTTTGTCAACTCACATCCTGTGAGTGAATTGAAAAACAATCCAAGATACCTTACAATGCGAAACTGCATGTAAAATGAAGTTGTCAGGATGAAGAAAGGCTGCAATGGCTACAGTCTGGTTAAATAATTGGGTTAGAAGTTGGCAGATGGAATATACTGTGTGGAAATGTGCAATGATCCACTTTGGCAGGTAAAAGGGGAAAGCAGAATATTTTTGAAAAACCTGATAATATGTATAATTACGATTCAGAGAGATGTGGAGGCTTTTGTACAAGGAAGTTAATGTGCAGACACAGCAAACAATTAGCAAGCTAAGTCATGTAAGAAGCTTTATCACAGCAGAGCTGGATACAAAAGTCAGGAAGTCTTGCTGCGATTACATTGAACTTTAGTAACCTTACCAAAGTAAGGATGTACTTGTGTCAGAAAATGTGCAAAAAAAGTTGCATCCTAGAAAGTAGGAACTGTCCATAAGATATAGGAGCAGAATTAGGCCATTCAGCCCATCAAGTCTGCTCTGCCATTCGATCATGGCTGATATGCTTCTCAATCCCAATCTCCTGCTTCCTTCCCTTAACCCATGATCCCCCTACCAATCAAGAATATATGCATCTCTGTCTTACGTACCCTCAATGACTTGGTCTCCACAGCCTACCGCAATGGGTTCCATAGATTAACCACCCTCTGACTGAAGAAATTCCTCCTCATCTCAATTCTGAAGGGTCATCCCTTCACTCTGAAGCTGTGCCCTCAGGTCCTAGTCTCTCCTGCTAGTGGAAACATCTTCTCCACTTCCACTCTTTCCAGGCCTCTCAGTATTCTGCAAGTTTCAATCAGATCCCCCTTCATCCTTATAAACTCCATCAAGCACGGACCCAGAGTCCTCAACCATTCCTCATATGACAAGCCCTTCAACCTCAGGATAATTCTTGTAAAACTCCTCTGTTCCCCCACCAATGCCAGCACATCCTTCCTTAGATACAGGGCCCAAAACTGCTGACTATATAGCAAATACAGTCTGACCAGAACCTTGTTCAGCCTCAGCAATACCTTTCTGCTCTTGTATTCCAGCCCTCTGGAAATGAATGTTAACACTGCATTTGCCTTCCTAACTGCCAAGTGAACCTGCATGTTAACTTTAAGAGAATCCTGAACTAGGAATCCCTAGTGCCTTTGTCCTTCAGATTTCTGAAGCCTTTGCTCATTTAGAAAATAGACTATGCCTCTATTCTTCCCACCAAAATGCATAACTTTACACTTTTGCACATTGTACCCCATCTGCCACTTCTTTGCCCACTCTCCTAGCCTGTCCAAGTCCTTCTATAGCTTCCCCATTTCCTCAACATTACCTGTCCCTCCACCTATCTTTGTTTCATCTGCAAGCCGAGCTGCAATTCCCTGAGTTCCTTTGTCCAGCACATATGTGTGCACATTAGGCGAGAACAAGATTGGAAAGAAACTCAGAGAATGCTGGTGAAACTCAGCAGTTCTGGCTGCATCTGTGAAGACAGAAACAGAGTTAATGTTTTGAATCTGCTATGACCCTTCTTCAGTTATAAAGAGGAGTCTCACTGGACTCAAAGTGTTAACTCTGTTTCTTTTATTTGAGAACAAGATCGGGCCTTGATCCATCACACCCCATCTGAAGTTTATGTTATAAACTGACTTGATATGATACATCTCCAGTCCAGGTCTAACAGCCTGTAAAATAGTTATTGTCTTCATCAACTCTTCAAGCACAAGGTACCCAATAACATCTCGTCTGAATTCAATATTGTCAGGGAGTGAGAAAAAACAGAAGTCTGGAATTTCATCTACTCACTCCTTCCAAAGCTGAAAAGACTCTTTTTAACAGTGAAATATAAAATTTGCTGGTCCCTTCAGATGAGAATTGAAATCAATTAGATTAAACATTTTACCCTTTCCCGAGCCTCTCAAACTTTAACAGGAAGGAAAGATCAGCTCATTGACTGCTGCTCAGGGCTCTCAATTAACCCGATTAGTTCAACAAGTGGCTCTTATGATTGGCACCTTATCTAAAATAGAAGGAAAAGCAACTTCCTTCCTACATGAGATAACAATGGCCATCTCCAGTCTGTCAGTACTGGCCTTCTGAAAGTTACTGAACAGTGACTGGACAATGTCTGAGTGTGCTCCCTATGTCTGAGGTCATCTGATCTGCCCAGCTGGCACACGGAGAATCTGGAGGTGGCCTATGGGGAATCTCTCCTATGATGAGAGATTGCAAAAAATGTGCTTATAGAGACATAGAGTTGTACAGCATGGAAACAAATTCCTCAGTCCATCTCGTTCATGCCAACCAGATATCTTAAATTAGGATTATACTCTTATGATAAGAAGCCAGCCATTTAGGATTGAGATGAGAACTGATTTACTCAAACAGTTCTGAATCTCTGGAATTCTCTGTCATAAGGAGGAGTGGATGCTCCGTTGGAGAGTATATTGGAGGCTGGAAAATCAAATTATTTTGGCCACCAAAGGAAATGAGGGATAAATGGACAGAACAGAAAAGTGGATTTGATGTGGATATTCAACCATGATTCCATTTAATGGTGAAGCAAGCCCAAGATGCCACATGACCTGGCTCTGCTTGTCTTCATAGATGGTGGACGTGGCATGTATTAAATATTTGTGTGAATAAAACATTTCCCATTGTTTAACTCAAACTGTACAAAATTATCATTCTTAAATATATTAGAAAATCTTTTAGAGTGATTTTTAAAAATTACTTTCTCAAACTCATGTCTAAATGCAATGGTTCATGGAAGAAATTCTACTCAGGGATATGTGAATCAACTTCAGCAAAATACCTTCTCTACCAAACTACTGTGATTGCATTTATGCCTAGATCGCTAACAATGTCTGAGGCAAAGGTTCCTGCTTGAGCTTCTTCAGTTCAGCCATAACTGTCAACTGGTGCAATTCAAAAACAGCATACACTGCAAGTTAAGCTGGACTGAAGTTAAACAACAAACAATACTTTATGTGGAACTATGCTTCAAACACTGCAGTTTTCTTGGGTTTAATTGTCTAAGTACATTTATCATTTTGATAACATATTCAAGATCTCTGAACATTTCTGGTACAAATTCTGCTTGTACAATAATGGATTAAATGTTCCCTCATTGGACAATGAACTTACAGGGAAGGACTGCTCAAGATCAAGGATATTTCGTCCGTAATCAGCCAACATCAATGTGAATTTGAATGCATATTATTAATGATCGCTGGCCATATTGCTGGTGCAAAGAAAATTGAGGAACATGTCAAAATCAAGGGTAACCGTGTTGATTTGTGGAGAGTATTAATACCAGATTTGCTCTATGTTACATGATTGAAGGTTTGTGTTAAAGTTAGCTGATAGGTTTATGTGGTAGAGGCGAATGGACCTCCCAACCATTTGATATTTATTAATTGCTTGAAAATTTGTTAAAAAATCAAATTCTCATTCATTATAAGCTACTTTCTGTTAGCCATTTTAAATGGTCTTTTTTCTTTCGGGAAGATGATCTTCAACCAAGTAACCAAGTACTTGACTGGTTACACTTGGCTGCATCTGAAGATACTTTAGCATCTTGTTTTGCGGCTTGTGAGATCTGTTTTGTTTTCCCCGGGTTGCTTTTTGGGGTTTTGATTTTCATACACTAAAGGTGCCACATTTTCCAAAGGTCAAGTTATCGATAATAATAATTCAAGGCAAATTCTTATAGGGCCTGAATGACATTGGTGAGAAATATGGTAGAATTTCACGTGAAGACCAGTGAGGCCTAACCTGGCACCAGTTGGCAACTCGCTGCATCTATTTAATAAGCTTCAGATATTGAGGTGAGATTCTCACTGGGCAGTGGTGAGTTGCCTGTGAAGGGGGATTATTGCCTATTAACAGCCTCATTGACTACAGATCTTAGCCTCATTAAACTAGTAAACAAGGAGCAAACTAGATGCAAAGATTTCTTGACATGCAAGTCAGAGCAGGTGCCTGGTATTTCTAGCTCACTGCTGGCTGTGAATAGCTTCCATGTCAGTCACGACGCAATAGCATCTCAGGGAAGGATCCATACGCACCAGCCGCATGCACTCCTCATCCATGGACACAGAACCATCTGTCAGTGCTGTGAGCTGCATCACAATGCCAATCTCCGTGCATGCAACGGCTTAGAGGGAACATTGCTCATGGCAGCTCACCTATTCCACTTGCCGCACATTTGGGAAGTTGAGTCCTGCATTGCAGGCCACATTGGCAACTAGCTTTAAAAAGCTACTGCAAGGACTCATTGTGCGTAGGCTTAGGCATTAGCCACATTCTCAGGGTTGCTCACTTGTTACCATAGCAGTCATTTGCTTAGCAGCCAAATGGCTGCTAGCAGCAGCCTGCCTTCCCTGTTGTTCCTATTAATGCAGTCATACAATTAGGGAGGCTGCCTTCTCGTTCACAGGCTGCAGTCAAGAGGGGTATACATTTTGCTGGACTGCAATGGGCCATGTCAACCCCTACATGCCAAACACGCTGCATATGCCAGCAAGCACACCGCCATGTCTCAGAGTCTTCGGTGAGCAGTCCCTCCTGAAGTCCATGGAGGCAGCTATCACTCAAGGACAGCCTCCAGTGCCAGCTCAGGAAATTGGCCACGGTCAGGGGGTTCTCAATCTGTCTTTGCAACTTACAGTCCAGGGAGTGGGTCACAGTCAGTCCTGTGGTTCCATAGTGGCCGGTCCGAGGGGGGCAGAGCTACATGGTCAGTGAGTTGTACAGCCAGCAGTCAGGGATCTGAGCACTTCTCATCCAGGGTTAGGTTGCTCAAGGAAGTGGGCCACCATCTGTCCATCCAGAGAAACTATGGAAAAGGGGACTGTGGGAGATAAGGGGAGGCTGCCACCAATATAAGGAGACTTGGGAACCTATTGAAGGCTGCCAGCTGAGGGAATGGGATGGTTGGGTGTAGTGGCATGACAGTTGCGAAGGAGCAACTGTATTTGTAAAGGAGGGTAAATAGTAAACCATGGATTGGGACAGGGCAATGCAGCAGGAGGCTTGTCCATGATCAGGACCATCTTGGTTTGAAGGAGGAGGCAGTGTATAACCACACTTGGCAAGCTCAGCTCGTATACTGGGGGCTGGTGGAGGGGGAAACAGCAGGATTCACTCACTGGGGTTGGGTGGGCACCTGGGGAGATAAAGCCGATGGGGTTCATGGAAAGGGCTATCAGGAAAATGATCTGGATGTATGGGACCTCACCAGTATGTGGAGGCAGAGGCTGGGAACCACCGCCTGAAGAGCATTTGCTTTCGACTTGCAGCAAGCTGGAAATTGAAAGTTCAAAATGGGGAAGAAAATGGCTACAATCACACCAAGAGTGGGCAGGGAAAGTGTCTTGATCTGTGAAGGAGGGAGCTGCAAAACCCACTGATGTGAGGTCCTTTCAAAGCAAACAACATTACACACAGGTCCGTGCACTGTACCGGACACAGACCTGCAGGGTCCCTAAACTGTGGAGATAATGCATTAGCTCCCTGTTTGCTGTAAATCTCCCTGCCCCACACATTGGTGATCACACCAATACATTTGTACATAGAGACCAGGGCAAGGATCATGATGGGCAATGGCAGAAACAATTGCCTTCTCTAAACCTTGGCCATCTGGCTTCCACGTGCTCTCGAAATCTCCCAATGCAGATATTGATCCAGAGTACATCCACAATGGACATGATATTAGGCACCATCTCAGCACAGTTACTAAATAGAGACTGAAACAAACAGATGGATTACAAAACAATTAACATTTATGAAAACACAAGATTTTATCTAATGTTCTGTCGCCCATGCACCATAATGCATGCAAAAAGGATTGTTTTACTTCACTTCCAGCTATGCCACGGTGTTGTCCCAGGTTCCAGAGCTCGCCTGGAGGGAACCTGCCTGGCAGTGGAGCCAGTTGGCCCTGGAGGTCTGGTCAGGCAACCCCAGGGACATTCTGAGCATCTTCTTGCCAAAGGCAAGCGAACCCCACCTCAGCTTGAACTTCCAAAGGTTGGCAGCAGGCAGAGTGGAGATGGTGGGCCCAACCACCTCTGGAGCATCTGGAGAGGAGGTCTGTGTGTGGTTCCTCCTCCAGCTAGGTAACCCCTGACATTACCCTGTCTCCTTGTGTGGAAGGGACCCCTGGAGATGGATGCCTATCCATGCATGCACAGTAGTCTGGGATCAGCATTGCAATGCAAGATGTGCTTCAGAATGCAGCAGTGAGGTGGAGAATTACATTCTAAATGAGTCATATAACAATGCTGTGGTGAGGTTGGTGTGTGTCCGATACCAATCTCTGGGGCAAGTTTGGACTGCACGTGAGCGTTACAGGTGAAACAATATTCAATCTTAAGGTGTACCTCGGCAGCTCAAATTTACGTTTGTCAGTTCTCAAATCGTGTTAGATTAGTCTATTCCAGGACACAAGATTGACAACTATTCAATTTTGATCTTTAGTGTAATTTCTTAAAGAAATAAAGGCAGGCAACAATCTTGACCTCTTTATAAACAAGGAAATAATGTTCTGTAGTTTGTTGCCATGTTTTAACTCTGTGCATTTCAAACAGACTACACTGGTGCCTGGTTATCACTAGAAAGTACACATTTGTCTTTCACTTCATAACAGACAAATTTACATAAAGTGTTCCTGCAGAAAATCCCAATGGAGAAGCAACACAGTCTGGATTCAAAACACTACAGGACTGATAGAGTGTCTGGTTCCAACATAATTACAGGGACACAATTTAGTTCACACATGGATTAAACAGGTCTTCATGACGACAACCTTCATCTATACTGACTCCTTTTCTCACAGTTATGCTCAATCAGACCAAAGACAAAAAGAAAATCCTGTTGCTGTTAGAATTTTGTTCATTTTCCCTTCAAAATAAATGGATGCAAAACTATAGTGAATGCTAATTTTTAGTTTTTAGTGCAAAAATTCAATCAGTGGTTTCTGACATGGCACAACCCAAAATGGACTGTGCAACATACCATGACCATGCAATTGCATAATTAGGTTTGAAATTTTACCAAAGTTTATATCATCCCCTATCCTCTACACCTCTGTCTTTCAAAATGTTGGCTATTGCTAGGATGCATGAACACAAGTGGCTTTCACCTTACTCATGATCTTTATTCTGATTTTTGGTAAGAATCAGCATAAGTGGAAAGGACTATATCTCAGCTGATTCCAAATCTGTCCATAACTGCCTCTCAGTACAAATGCCATTTTATTTTCCCTGCTCTTAAGCAAAAGTAATAAGACCAATTATGCACAGACTGGATGTTAAATCTAGGGTTTTACTCTTGATTAGTTTAGCTATTCAGCAAATAGATGTTGCTGAACCATTTGGGAGCCCAGCTTAGAAAACCTTTTATTGTTCAAATTTTTCTATTATGAACTTATACATTAAGCAAGGGGAAGCTCCAGCTCTCTCACGGTTCAGTTTCAAGGACAACTTAAAAAGCATTTCCTAATTTTATCAAGTATTAAAATGATCGAATTAGAAATATAACATCTATTGAATTCTCAAACTGAGTTTAAATGCAAGAGTAATCTTTTTCAGACTTCAAAGAAATTGAATGTTCAAACAGTAATCCAATGTGTAGTCATGACTTTTTCCATTGACCCTGGATTATCACACAGGAAAGAGAAAATGGTTTCTTCTAATCACTTGACATAGGCTGTACGTTCCAGAAGGAAAGGCTAAATTTGGTGACTAGCTAACAATGTATGGATCATAGATTGCATCACAAATTTTGCAGGCGCTTGCTTCTATTATTGTGGTAGGTAGCTCATACTTGCACATCTAAACATGGGTGTCTGCTTCGTTGAGGCAGCCGAGCTGAGTTTTCAGCTAAGGGACCCTCTTTGGTATGGATGTAAGCAATACATTTCCCGATCTTTCTCACGAAGTAAATGATTGTTTAAACAAGTGTAATTAAGATCTTCTGGGGTAAGGTAACTTTCTCTTGAGACTTTCTTAAGGCAGAGCATCTAGGATTTATGTTAGCTTTCATCAAACAGTGGCAAACTGTGTAGAATTCCCAGGCAAGCTGAAGAAAGCAACCGAAGCTTTTAGTGGAAGTTTTCAGTAGGGAGGCCAGGCAGAAGACTCTTTTAATCCCCATTTTTGATTCTTCATAGAATGGAATTTCACCCATAGAATCCACCTATGGAGCAGAAGTCTCGCTCATCCAGATATAACAATAAATTTTAGCCTGCTACAATCTAATTTCCACTCTTCTAATTTTGTGCAGCCAGGTGGACCAGAAAAGTCCCTTTTAACTGCTCAAAATTACTGCAACCTACAGCTGGTCCACTGAGTACATGGGAAAGTAATAGCAATTATACCATTTTAAAATCAGCTGTACCTTCCATATTGTTGTGTTATTTGGAAACTATATTGTTTTATACAGGTGTGCACGTATATACAGAGCGCTAAATTACTCACTAATGCACTCCAATCTGAGTATCAAAGCAATAATATATCATTCCACAGTACATGGAGGAATATGGAAGAATACACTCAATCTCAGCTCCAATATTTCTGTCTAAAAACGTGATTATTTCTGACTTCTGGGAACCACAAGGCATAACGTCTCCATCAGCAAACCCAACTGAACAGTATTTCTGACTCTAATTTGACAGCTCCGCTGATACCAGACACGTACCTCAGGATATCATTTAGAAATCGAGTTAGAATGGCACAATTTTACTACCTTTGATTCAGAGAAATTGCCAGTTTTTAAGACTGTACTTTTAATTTATGTTAGTATGTAAAATTAAACATTTCTGGAACATTAGCAAAATGTATGAGTACCTTATCTTGCTTGTAGCCAGGTTGTTAAGCTATAAAAATATTTTTCTGCACATCAATGTTGCCGTATAATAGCTGTGCACATGCATATATGGGAACTGTTTAGCATTCTGCAGGAGCCCATTTATCAGCATAATCATTTTATCATCACAGCTCAAGTAAGTATTAGGTCACTCTTATTTCTGTGTTATGTTGTTGAGAGGTAAGAACTTACTCAAAACTAAAATTACTCAATACTACCCATAGGTACCCAATCAAAGAACGATGTATAAAACATTGCTAAGAAAATTAGCAACCATCATAAAATTAGAATTTTGTTTTCTGTCACTGTTTATGAATTACTGATCTAAAAGTCTTCCAGATCAATGGGATAAATAAAATATTATGGTTTCTGGCTCAGTCTGATTTGAGTCTTTTGGACGGTCTTTGCTTGCGTAGCCGAGTAAATTTTCTGGCTGTATCTTACCAAACTTGCAGCAAAACAACCTGCTCCGCTCCTATTACACCATTCATGTCCAATTCAGGCTCATCTTTACCACCAGCCCTTCCCAGAACAACACGCCACTCACTGGGTATCTGCTGAACGACTTCTAATGGAGAGGAGCACACAACTGGTCTCCATTACTTCAGCCATTGGCCTCCAGTTCCAAAGGCATGGCAGAAAGGGCATGGGGAAGCTGGCATGCATTCCAGGTGCCCTTTCCTCACAAGGAGACAGAAACCCAGCGGGTTGAGGAACTACATACAGCCACCTCAGAAGTTGCCTCTCAGGACACTCCAAAGGTGGCCCTGTCCCTCCATCTCCACCCTGCCTGCCTGCGCCCCCCCCAACCTCTGAAATTTGGAAGCTCACGCGCCCAGGAGATCAGCTTGCCTCTGCCAAGAAGATCTTCAGCATGTCTGAATTGTCTAGATGCGAGCACCCCTAGAGTCATCTCATCAAACCCTAGTGACCAATGGGCTCCACTGCTGAGAAGGGTCCTTTCACTTCAGCTACAGAACCAGGGAATACACTGAAGGGAGGCAGAAGAGGAAGAAGACCTATTGAGTGCATTTGGATTGTAACAGAAATGTCACAGATATAACCTTTTGTCTGATTATTAGTATCTTTGTGTAGGCATGAATGGCATTGTATCAGCATCAGACATCACTTCCTTGCCACAGTCAAAGTTCCATGGATGGAGCTCTGAGCTGAGAGCCGCCTGCATCATCTAAGAGGAACAATGTGTATACATGGCATTGGGTCATGCTTTGGCCCTCACTGGACAACATCCCTATTCTTTCACAGCCTCTGTGTCCAAAAGATCTAACTGTCAATGATTTGTTCAGCAATATTTGGGACGTGTAACATACAAAGAGAGGCAGTGCATTTGGATTACCAGGGACTAGAGACCACCCAGGGCTGTGTCCTGTACAGTACATGGGCCTGTGTGCCATATTCCATCCTTATAAAAGCATTAAGATCAGTGGGTGCTGCAGGTTCCTCCCAGTAGGTTGAGTCATCTATCCCACGGCATTCTGAATGCAGTCACAGTCATTATCATTTCCATTGTGTGCTTTCAATTTCCAGCACAATGGGCATTCCTGGACCATCCCCTTCCTTATAGCCCCATAAACTTCACATCTCCCTGAGTCCCTACCCAACCCAACTGCATGAGCCTACACCTGTCCCACCCCAAGTCTCATATTGGGTGTGGTCATTCAACGTCCCCCTTCGATGTCACCCCTTTGACAAGGATGAACATGACTGTGGACCCCCCCAAACCCCTGCCAATCAATGCTTTATCATATACACCCATTTGCAGATATTTCTCTCCACCTTCCCTCCAGCTTGCAGCCTGCAGTCCCAAAAATTAAATTGCCACATCTCATTCCTGTTTTAAGATAACAAGGTGTAGATCTGGATGAACACAGCAGGCCAGGCAGCATTAGAGGAGCAGGAAAGCTGATGTTTCGGGTCTGGACCGTTCTCTGAAGCTGCCTGGCCTGCTGTGTTCATCCAGCTTCACACGGTGTTATCTCAGAATCTAGCATTGGCAGTTCCTACTATCTCATCTCTGCTTTAATTGTGGCCTTGCCCTGCCCACTTCAAATCCGCTGTACCCTTTGTTTTTGCAAATGGAGCTAATGAATTGATCACCTCCTTGAGTGACCCAACAAGACAGCTGCCCTTACTCCCGCAGGACTTGCTGCTCTGGAGCCACTGCGACTCACTTCTGAGACTGCAGAGGCACGGAGCCACTGACTGAGATCTTTTTGAACGGATGACTGATTGTGTCCAAACCCCGAGACTGATAAGGGAGACTCCCCTTGAATGACTAACAGGTAGCTCTGTGAAGTTCAATGAGGACGACTCCCCTAAGCCTTTGGGACATGGCTGCCACACATGCAGTTATTTGCTGTGTAACTGCTGGCTCATGGGACAGGTGTAAGCTTCCTATTCTACACTCTCAATACAGCAAGGTGTACATCACCTTGACTAAGGAGTGTTGACTGGCAAGGAAAACTGCCTGGTTGTGTGACTGCGATAATTGGCACAACATGGCAGGGCATGCGTGATATGAGCATGCAGGGAGGCACTAAGTGTGCAAGGTCAAGAAAGCAAGCAAGCATCCCTGAGATTCAACCTGGTCCAATCTATAAGTTGGATGTCTGTTCCAATGTGCAAAATGTGTCTGCTGCAGCATTCCAATGTTCATTGTTGGAATGCCTTATGCATCCAGAGCATCTGCCAGTGTATCAGAGAGATGTCATGATGGTCATGAGATGGCAAATGCCCCTGTCCATGGATGAGGGATATGAGCAGCTGGTGCCCATGATGTTGTCCTGAGCTGCACTTTGATCAAATGCAACATGGAGGTCATTTGGAGTAAGTGGCAAGTTGAATCCACTTGGTACCCGCTTTGAGTTTTCTCAACATTCAGGTTGTTTGGCACATTTGGTAAGATAGGAGGTTGAATATTAATGAGGCGGGTTGTGCTGTTAACAACGCATTTGAGAAACAATAATCCCCCAACTCACCTTGCCCCTTAGAGAAAGCATAAAATATGGTGGGATATGCTTCTGAGATTGAGCCAGATCTCACCGATCTTCTCATCCAATTAAACCACAAATCCCACTGCCATCCATGTTGCTCAGACCCCTATAAGACTCTGCCCCATGTATTGCAGCATTTAAGGTATAGTAACAATTGAGTTCCTGAAGAATAGGTACAGATAGAAATAAAAGCAACATTCTGTCGATGCTCAAAATCTTAAAATAAAATCATAAAGTACTCAAAAATCTTAGCAAGTTGGCAACATTTCTGGAGGGAGAAACTGAGTTAATGTTTCAAGAGAAATGTGACATCTTAAACAGGCAGGAGGTCATGTTGTGGCTCTACAAAACATTGGTTAGGCCACTATTGGAATACTGCGTGCAATTCTGGTCTCCCTGCTATAGGAAGGATGTTGTGAAACTTGAAAAGGTTTCAGAAAAGATTTACAAGGATGTTGCCAGTGTTGGAGGGTTTGAGCTATAGGGAGATGCTGAATAGGTTGGGGCTATTTTCCCTGGAGCATTGGAGGCTGAGAGGTACCTTGTAGAGGTTTATAAAATCATGAGAGGCATGGATAGGGAAAACAGTCAAGGTCTTTTCCTCAGGGTGGGGGAATTCAAAACTAGAGGGCATAAGTTTAAGGTGAGAGGGGAAAGATATACGGACCTAAGGGACAACTTTTTCACGCAGAGGGTGGTACATGTATGGAATGAGCTGCCAGAGGAAATGGTGGAGGCTGGTACAATTACAACATTTAAAAGGCATCTAAATGGGTATATGTAGATTAATTTAAGATAGCTGGTCAGAATGAATGAGTTGGACTGAAGGGTCTGTGTCCATGCTGTATAGCTCTACGACTCTATGACTGTATGATAACTATGGTGTCAATGTTTAGTACTTTGCTTCTCTTAATAGCTCCTGAAAACCATCATAGATTGTAATGGTTGTCTCGATTGTTGGGCGTCTCACTTTTTGCACACCTTTGAAAGATGATTCTCTTCTTTTGTCACCTACATTTTGAGGTAGCTTTGCATTTTTCAGCAGTCTTGTCTCAACTCAATTTGCAATAGCGCCAAACTGTTGAAAGTTTTAAAGAATCAAAAATACAAGTGTTTGGCCTTGTGACAATATTCATATTTCCGCATTTATGTTGGAAACAGCATACATAATCTTTCATCCTTTACAACCTCCAGGTAATGGTGGCACTGCGGGACCCCACTACTAAAACATACGGCTCAATACTACAAATTTCAACAACAGTTACAGATAATAAGGTGGCATTTTAGTTGAAAATGCTGACAGGAAGTGGATGTGTAAGGTGCTATAGATGAACCTGCAACCTTGCGCCGCCCACCTCCAATTAACTTTCAAAAATGAATACTTCCATTAGCTTGAATAAATTCATTGTTCAATGCTTTCCACAGAATTTTTCATTATAATTTGTACTGTGGTTTGTATGATGTGCTATGTGTTTTTCTGCAATGGTTTCCAGTAATTTTCTGTGCAATTTCCACAAGCAATAATCGTTATAATAGACTGAGCTGGATTAAATTGTGTTCTTTGATATTATTCACTGGTTTGCAGTTGGGAACAGTTATGTAGATATGTGATTTTGTAAAACTGTTACATAGATAGAATGAGAAATATCATATGAAATTTTGCAAAAGTCTGGATGTAAGTATATAAAAATCTAAATCTATGACAGTATATGAGGGTGTGTATTAATAGATCTAGACCTTTGATTCCTGCTGGTGAAGACTGTTTATTTATATTGTTTCCTGAGTAGGTCAATTGGATTTTTTGTCATCCACCAAATTTATCTCTTCTCAGCAGACACCTAGTTTGCCTAATGGTTGCACTTGTCCTGAAAGTAAATGCAAAATTGCGAATTGAAGTCCCTCATTGGATATAATACATTTTGCCTACATTATGTCTCTTCCATAATTGGCATTAAATTATGTTTTTGCTTCAGGATTAAAGCAGTTGTTTAATATTTAATTTTACTAGCATATAATAGTAAGTGTGTGTATATATACATGCACACAGTTGCAGGGTGACAGATGGCTATGTCTCACAACATCACAAAATAAATTGTTGTGCTTCCTTAATTAATGATTGTCATTGCCAGTAAATCTGGGTGACTGACTGCCACTTAGCACTTCATTGCATATGTTCATGAATCAAATTCTTTATCTTTAGTTTCTAGATTTTAGTGTGACTTTCTCCAAAGAATTCCCTAATTTAGCTGGATGCAATCGACTGAATGTTGCATTCAGTGGCAAAGTGAAGACACTTCATGCTCATAGCAAGTCTCACTGGAAGATGTAGCGGTCTGTCATTGAGAATTTCACCTCTATCCCTGGGCAGTGATTTTGCTGCAACGTTCTTGTCTGTGCAGACCCCGTGAGAACTGGAGTGGTGTCAGGCTGTCCACAAACCTTATTCTTTAAAGGATTTTTATAGGTGCACATGGAGACAAAAAAAAGTCCATTTTGCACACTGCGACTTTTCGTTTGAAACATAAATATGGAGAAAGTAGAAACTAAAACAGGCTGAAAAATCTTTTAAAATATTACCTAAAAAATGTAATCAATCAATTGATAGCACTGTACAATTATAAAACTACTTTTTCAGTGTCAGTTCTGTTGTTCAAATTTTATTTACCTCAACATCATTAAAAAAGTTATATTTCATTAAGTGTTAAAGTAAAAGTTACAAAATGTGAAATATGGTAGGAAATTTCTTCTCTGAGGGTCATTTGGTAATGTTGCATTATGGTTACCCCGTGTGAATCATAACATTATAAACTTTTAAATTCTGAAGCAGCAGTACTCCCATGGAATCAAAATGAGGCATGTAGATAGTCTGAGTGTGTATGAGCAAGATGCTAATGCTAGTAATCTGTACCAGTTGATCATCAACAGTGCAGAATATTGAGCTAGATTTTGCAAGGGGTGTAGGACTGAAAGCAAACTGCATGTTTGGGTTATTAGAAAATTGTGCCTTTTGAAAGTCATCTTTATACAGAGATGAGAAAAGATTTGATGTTGCTGATTTCTGGCTATGTGGTACAGAGTCCAGAATGCAGTCTGTGTTGGAATGACTGGTAAGCAACAGATTTTAACTGTGGGATGCCTGATGTCCGAATGTTGTGGTTAATTTAAAAGGCGTGATAATGGCAAAAATGCATTTTTTAGCTAAAAGCAAATTAATTATCCATGTAAGATAACAAGGTGTAGAGCTGGATGAACACAGCAGGCCAAGCAGCATCATAGGAGCAGGAAGGCTGAAGGGTCTAGGCCCGAAACGTCAGCCTTCCTGCTCCTATGATGCTGCTTGGCCTGCTGTGTTCATCCAGCTCTACACCTTGTTATCTCAGATTCTGCAGCATCTGCAGTTCCTACTATCTCTTAATTATCCATGTACTGAGTTTGCTATTTGCCTATTGCTATTGTTATTTATATGCAAGCCATATTTGCCTAAATAGCCACTATTGAGTAAGCTTGAAAGTACCACAGTGACTGCAAAATGTTTTGGGATAATCTGAGGACATAAAGTCTACTTCTATCTTAATGCCACGCTATCTCGCAAGATTGCTATCCTAAACATCAACAGACTGCTCATTTATTTGGTAATGTTGAACTGCTGCATTGAATCACTATTTGAAGGCTGTTTTTGCTCAGACAATTCGTGGAGACTTTTTGCCTTATTTTGGAGGTTTCTTCCAGTAGAGTGCCTGCTACTCATCTGCTGGCACCTGCCAGAATTCAGCAGTTATGAAGATTCCTATTTTGTGAAATTGTATTTCACTGCATGTGATATGTTAGTCAAATAGTTTAAATTTCCTTTTTGATCTAAGTTTGGTAAATCCTTTATTAGTGGACAATACTTAATACAATCACATGATTTTGCATAGAATCCGTACAGTGTGGGAACAGGCCGTTCCACCCAACAAGTCACACTGACCCTCAGAGCATCCCACCCAGACCCATCCCCCTATAACCCACCTAATCTACACATCCCTGAACACTACAGGCAATTTAGCATGGCCAATCCACCTAGCCCGCACATCTTTGGACTGTGGGAGGAAACCCACCCAAACATAGGGAGAATGTGCAAGCTCCACACAGACAGTCGCCCAAGGGTGGGATCTAACACAGGCCTCTGGCGCTGTGAGGCAGCAGTGCTAACCACTCAGCCACCGTGCTGCTCTGTCCATTACTTTGTATTAGCCATGAAATTGTCTCATAAACCTGGGGAAGGGTAAGGATATCTCTAAACTGAAATGATTTCTCATGGTTCAGTCTCAAAATTGTACCCAAATGAAAGTTTATTATACAGACAGTAATAACAATATCACATTGACACATATAACCTGGTTTACTGGAGGACAGACTAACCCATGAACACAGCCTCAATGTGGTGCAAAGAGCAGAAAGAAAGTTGAAACCCTTTGCACATTCTCCCTGAGTCTGCGTGGGTTTCCTCTGGGTGTTCTGGTTTCCTCCCACAATCCAAAGATATGGAGATTTAGTGGATTAGCCATAGGGAATGCAGGGTTACAGGGATAGGGTAGGGGGGTAAGTCTGGGTGGAATGCTGTTTGGAGAGTTGGTGTGGACTTGATGGGCCGCATGGCCTGCTGGCACACTGTAAGGATTCTATGATTCTTAAATAACAGGAAGCAGCTGCTTGTCTAAACATGGAATTGTTGGATGTAAAATAAGGTTGCTGCATGACAAAATAAAAAGAGCTTATTTTATTTTCAAATCGATCTCACTTCTTTGCAGCATTCCTCTCCTGCTCCCTCCTAGCAGCCTCCTTCTGTCTCCCACTCCCCCTGCAGCTCCCCAACCTTCCCCCAATCGCTTCTCGGCATAAAAGCCTCCACTCCCCGCACTCTCGGTGCAGGCCTCCCTTACCTCTGCTCTCACTGCATGGTTCCCCTCATTCACGCTGTGACCCAGCCTTTGTCACACTTCCAATGTGGTCCCAGTCTCTGACTTTCCCAGGATTATACCCACATCTGTATGAAGCGCCCTTTATCCTTCTGTCGCATGTCCAAATAATGTTCTTAAAGGACTGTCCTCAGTAATGTGACTCGCTTCACATGATGGCTAAATATATTTGAAGTTGTGCTGCTATTCATCAAATGGCCAAACCTTGACACAACAGCCGTCTTGAAGGTTTAGCTGCGACAAAAACAGAAATTGGTGGAGCAACACGGCAGGTCCGGCAGCAACTACAGAGAGAAAACAGAGTTCACATTTTGGGTCCAGTTACCCTTCGTCAGAGCTGGAAAATCCGAAACATTGACTTTCTTTCTCTCCACAGATGCTGCCAGACCTGCTGAGTTTCTCCTGCAAAGTCTGTTTTTGTTTCAGATTTCCAGCATCCGCAGTTCTTTAATTTATTCATCAACTTAGCCTTATTGTTTCTTGCCTGACAGTATAAAAGAACAGGAGGTGTTCTGGACAAAGTCTGCTGGTTAATTTGGCTGTTGGCTGTCCTACACAGATTTTTCTCCTTCAACTGTCCCGGTTAACCACATATTAACAAACCCTTATCTGACAAGTAATGTGGTTAACTGAGACACTTGACTCAGAGTAAATTCTAACACCATGCTATAATGGACGATTATTTTAAAACCTGTTGTTTTTTATTTCTTTCTGTATTCAGCTCCCAATCACCTTGAGTTTGTAAACCTTACAAATTATACAGTACATACAAACATATTAAATGGAAGCAAAAGTAGGCTATTTGGCCCCATGAGCCTACACAGCCATTCAATAAGATATGTCTGTTTCAAATTTCACATTCCCATCTGTTGCTGATGGCTTTTAATCTCTCACTTGACAAGTATATAAACTAAAATAAATCTGCTATAAAAATATTTAATGATCCTGCTTCCACTGCCTTATGAGGCATTGTGTTCCAAAACCACACAACCATCTGAGAGAAAAAGAATCTCCTCTTCAAAAGGATCAACTTTAATTTTAAAATCTTGCTCCTTGTTCTGGACTCACTCCAAAGACAAAACATCATTTCCATGTAAACCTCTCTTTTGTTTTGTTTCTACACTTCCTAGCAAAGCGATCCTTTAGAGTTTTTCACTTCCTCATAAACTTTCTTCTATCAAATCATTTCTCCTCTCTTCTTGAGGATCTCTTGACAGCTATCAATTGTCTTTGATACCAAAATACTTGTTAATTGAGCGAATTGTTTTGGCAAGTGCTGCTAAGTTGCTATCCTGAGGCCAGAATAATAATACCTGATGTTATGTTTTGTAGTTTTCACAACTATGTATTTTGCTCACTGCAAGGGAATTGGAATAAAGAATAAAGAAGTATTCCTACAACTGTCCAGGGCTTCACTGTGCACTTTTAAAGATGTATCAGCTCCTGTTAGAGACAGTATAGTGAAGACTCACTAAGTCCATCTCTGGGATGTGGGTGGTATCCTGTGATGAAATAATCAGTAAATGGGGTCCATATTCTCTGAAGTTTAGAAGAATGTGAACTGACCTTATTGAAACATATAAGACTCTGAACTTGATAGAGTAAATGCTTAGAGATTGTTTACAGTCGTACACGGTCTCAGGATAAGGATCTAATCAATTAGTACTGAGATGAAGAGAAATTCCTTCACTTAAAGAGTTGTGAATCTTTGGAATTGTCTACCCAGAATTTTGCAGATGCTCCTATCTTTGAATACATTTAAGGCTGGGACAGGGAGATATTTGGTATCACAGGGAAAAGTTCGAGTTAGAGCCCACTATTAGATTGAGTGACAGAGCAGCAGGCTTGGCAGATCGTGTGGTCTTACTGCTTGTAATTCTTGTTTTATTTTTCTTGTAAATACAAATAGAGAAAGAATAATTAAAAGTTGAAAAAACATGTGAAGTAAATAATTTTGCTGTTACAAATATACACTTGAGTAATCTGAAACAATTAATTTGTGGAATTTAGTTTTAATTGGAATAAAGAACATGTACTACAGCTCTTCAGTAAGAAGCTTGTTATTAGATATGTCTGTAAAATCATTGTATAAGGATGCCATTCAAAGACTGATTGCAATTGAATTCCATTTACATACTACTGGACAATAAATTATTTACATAACAATTACTTCAGTGCTGAATGAACTTCAGCTGCTTTAATGAAATACATGATTTACACATCAGTCTCAAAAGAGGAAAATCTCATCTGAAACTTCTGTTGCACTGGGAAAAGAAACTGCTGGGTTTTGAAATGTAGATGTCAGGTTTTCTTTAATAGATCATTAAACAAAAAAAATACTCAATTGAAAGAGTGCATTAATCGTGTCTGTTAGTTTGTCAATCACAGATCTGAGGGGGAGCTTTGAGCAGGCAGTTCAAGTTCCACCACTGCGACCAAAAGTGGAGGTGAACCTTATGTCACCAGGTGGCAGGACCAAGGACTGTGTTTTGCCAGCGGAACCACTTAATTGGTTGGTGGCAGGGCTGCCAGTCTGTGAAGGGTGGTTGCTGCCAATAGATGACTGGCATATCAACAGCGATACAGGAGTCAATGCTAGGGCTTCACCCAGAGGTTGAGAGCACATTGATAGTGGGCACCCTCAAAGCTATGTAAATAAGGTCAGCAGACTCTGGGATCCCAGTCATAGGGGGAGAGGGAAGCTATTGACTCAGGAGAAGCCATGGCTTAGTGGTACTATCACTGGACTGTTAACCCAGAGACCCAGGTACTGCTCTGGGGACCTGAGTTCGAATCCTGCCATGGAAGATAGTTGAATTTGAATTCAATTAAAGGAAAAATTGAGAGTCTAATGATAACCATGAATCAATTGTCAGGAAAAATCCATCTGGTTCACTAATGTCTTTTAGGGAAGGAAACTGCCGTCCTTACCTGGTCTGGACTACATGTGACTCCAGACCCACAGCAATGTGGTTGACTCCTAACTGAGCAATAAATGCTGGTCTAGCCAGCAACACCCTCATCCCATGAATAAATATAAAAAAAGTCAGAGTCATGCATCAGGAGTGGCTATTGCTGTGTAGGGACCCTGTCTTGGGGATATAAAATACCTAAAAGGGAAGGT
The DNA here is from genome assembly GCF_021869965.1 of Rhincodon typus. Taxonomy (NCBI): domain Eukaryota; kingdom Metazoa; phylum Chordata; class Chondrichthyes; order Orectolobiformes; family Rhincodontidae; genus Rhincodon; species Rhincodon typus. Next base: position 39,788,379 of record NC_063343.1, on the reverse strand, counting down.
CCTCCCTTCCCACAACTTGATGAGAGATGACCAAGTTTCATATACCATACGCTGACCATCCATCCTGATGCAGGTAAGTGCTGGTAAAAGTAGGAAGAGGATGCAATTTGCTGTTCAGGTAACTGAATTAGTTTCCCATCTGGCAACCAATGTGCCACCTTTTCCAATGCTAATGCTGTGCAGCACTGGAATAGTGCAGCTCCTGTTCCTGAAGTCATCATAATGGTTAAAATTGTTGAAAACTTATCCAGAACTCCCCAAATTTCTGTTCTTTTCAAGCCAGATTCACGGGCCAAGTTTCTGCACCTAACAAGACTTACTGTCGACTCTAGCCCCAGGTAATTGATTCTGAACCATTAGCATATAACTCTATTAATTAAGACTCTAAACACTCTTACAAACTCTTCCTCTAACGCGCATACAGACAGGAAAATGCTCATGGGTGTTACAGGCAGAGGGAAAATCTGAGAAAGTAGATCAGTGGTCCCTGTTGATGGGATTTGCTGAGATGTTTCTTGTGTAGGTCAGAATGCTGTTTCTTTCGGTGCTTTCTCTTGTTTATACAGGAGGACTGGTTCAAACTTACAAAGGCCACTGAATTATTAGTTAAAAATCACAGCTTATATCAACTGCTGAAGGAAAATTAACGTGACTTTTACTTCAGAGACAGCTCCTGAGCTTGCAGAGATCTAATGGCTTCTCACTATTTTGTTCACAGCCTAATGCTGTTCAGCTACCTGGGAACCAATCACATCATTGTTGTCAAGCAGAGGGCCTATCCATTGATAGCTTGTCATTAGTTCTCAGACCAATCAGCTGCTTGTTGCCGGCTGAATCCCTAGTTGTACACTGTCCCTGGCTCCAACTTTTTTTGCAAACTACATCTCGACAACAGTTGTGTAAACAGCACTTACAATTAGGATCAAGTTGCTTGCTTTCTAAAAAGTGCAGCAGAAAAATAAAAAGACACAGTTTTTATGCTAATAATGTAGTATGGCCATAGGGTATACTACCTGGCTCCTTTCCAAACTTTTATTCCAGCCTTTCTGCTTCCCAGCTTGTCCACAAAGGAATTGGTAAAATTCTGAGTGCATTCTGCACACATCAGAGACAATATCCCTGCTAGCCCCAAGATGTCATCTTTCCCCTAAGAACCTGGTCTCCACCCACCTCTCACCCATCCGTGGGCAACCTGATCTAAAATTCCAGCATTTTCCTTATTGGGCAGCTCTCAGGTTTCTTCTGTACTTCTGGCAGCGTGTACTCTTCAGCTCCTGAATACCCCAGCCATGCTGTCCTTCATGGACCTGACACTGTCCCCACTTCCTGCTGGCCTAAATCCACGCAGAGTCTATACCACTGCCCCTCTGGTCTGACTGTCCCCAGTGATAACACTTACCCAATCTACACCGCGCCCAGACCCTACACTGCCCACCAACCGAGTGCCCAACACTCCCTGGATGACAGCACCTCTCCTGCCATTTGACCCAACACCACACCACCTCTAACCCTGCTGCCCTGGCACCCTACTTACCTGTCCTCCAACCAGGCACCTGTCACTCTACTTACCCTTACTTATTTATTTACCTGTGCCCTGTCCACTTGGCACTCTGTCACTATTCCACCAGGCACCCAACTGAAACCATAGTTTGAATTGGCACTACATCACCCTGGCACCTCACCAACCTTGCACCTGACCCACCTGGCAGCCTAACTCCCTTAACCAGCTACCACTCTAACACACTTATCTCACATACCTACCCTTTCACAGAAGCTGTCAAAGCGTCTGGCTTTGCTGCTGGACATTTAAATCACAGAACACGACACCCTGCTGCAAAAGGAGCTGTGGTTTTAATGAAGATTTTCTGCACTGTTGGAGTCATGCATTCCTGGACAGGTTTGTAATAGGAGGCCCTTATCCAGGAATCTCCAGTACAGCAGAGCTTTCAGAAGTTTAAGTTGATAATTTCTCATCCAGTCAGGGATGAAAATAGGGTTTACAACCATGATCAGTATATCTGGGATAATGATTTTCAAGTTTGGAAGTCCATCACACATTGGTTACTTGGAGCAGGAGGAGAGGAGATCGTTGCCAGTGAGAAGCACAGTGGCCCATAGGCTGGATGTAGCTGTAAAGAAGGAATCATCTAAACCGGATGCAGTTTCTGCTGTTTCTGCTCACCAGAAAGACAGTAACTGGTTTGTGCAACGTGCTCACTGAGGACTCCCAGTGAACAGTTTTTGACTTAGACCCTTTGAAGTACCAATGTGGAGCTGAGCAACATCAATCAATCAACAGTGTATAAAGAAGCTATCTGATGCACTATTTACCAAAGCAAGCAGGTACCTCAGTTTATCCATGGGGAACAAAGAGAAACTAAAAAAGGTTGCAGTTCATTTTTTAAGTGTCAAGATTCCCAAGCATTCAAAATGTCTTTGATAGCACCCATCCAAGCCTAAACATTATTGCACATAGGAGTGCTCAATATATGAAATTCATAAACAACATTTATGACTAGTCATCATACTGATAGATTAGGTTAATTGTCAAATGACTAACGTACCTCCAGCAGCTTATTAGATTTTTCTAATGTAACTGCATTTAGCATTTATTTGAACATTATTGACTGAAATGAAGAAACAAACCTCATTCTTGCTACAGAAATGACTCAAAAATAAGTTTTTTCATAATCTCTGAGCTAAGTCCTTATAAACGCTTTTATAAAGCCTCATGAATAATATTAATCCAATATGTCAATTTACTCTAATGACAGCATAGTGCAATACATCCAGTGAGTAATACCGAAGGAAATCTGGCCAAATTACAAATATAGCATTGCAAGTGTAGTACTGTCAACATTTTTAGGGTGATATATTGAAGCATTAAGTCCATTTGCAATTCCTTTGATACAAACTCTGTGATTACCCTGTGAATCCATATTGCAACTGTGGATTTTGTACACGTGTGCCGTATGCCTTTAATTCTTCAACCTATTGGCAGCATTTAATTGTCTTATTAGAAATGTCATCAATATAGAATATTTAACGAGTAAATAGGGCAAAATGTTTCATAGAGACGTGAACAGAAAATGGATGCTGAGTCATCGGAAAAATTAGAAAGTTGGTCAAAGTCTTTGTCAGAGAGAAAGAATGTAAGAAGGGCTGTAAAGTAAGGCAGGGAAGTTGAGAGGCAAAAAGTTCAGGATGAAACCTTGGGAGGGTAGAAACTATGTGGCTGAAGATATGACTGACAACAATAAGGCAAAAAGACAGAGGAGTGAACAAGAGGAGAAAAGCTGAAGGTGGAATGTGTGAGGTGTTGTAGCGCTAGAGAAGGGTACAGAAAATTCAAGATGGCAGCAGAGTAGTAGGGCTGCATGCAGGGCTCGTCTGCTCCCACATGATTTCTTTCTGTTTACTCCTATGCTTTTTCATTCAATTTTTTTCTTTCATTATTTTTTTCTTTGGAGCCTTTTTAGAGGGGTTAGTCGGTGAAATTGGCATGGCAGCTGGAGCAGGCTGAGCACGGAATGGCAGGTTCTCCCGGTGGTTGGAGGTGGTGTCAGACATGGCTCCCCACGGTGACCAGAGGCAGTGGTGGCAGTGGCAGCAGGGGAGTCCTCCTGGCGTTTAGAGCTGGCAGTGGCAGCAGCAGTAAAGCTCCTCCAGTGATTGGAGGCAGCAGTGGCTGCAGAATTTCCAAGATGGCAGTGCTGGCAAGGCGCTTGGCCTGGTCTGGCAGGGGCACCAGGAATTCCTGGTTGCAGTAGGCCCACAGCGGGGACTCCTGGCACTGGCCAGGCAGTGGCTGCAGCAGCGGCGGGGTGGTATGCCTGGAGCCAGGACTCCTGATGGTCATTGAGGCAACAGCAAAGCCGGGGTCTCCTGGTTGTAGGGTGAGTGTGGGTTCAGCACAGGACCCGGTATCAGCGGTGGTGACAGTGAGGTGGGCCCAGCGGCACAGGGATGGCACCTGAAGAGTGGCAACTCCTACATTTGTGGGTCTGGTGAAGGTGATGGCAAGGCTGTGGAGGAGCATGAGTGTCGTTAATGAGCCGGTTCAGGGCTCAGGACTCTCTTTAAATTATATCTTTTATCCTTTTAATTCCTAAACTGCTCAAAATGTTGCCGAATTCTGGGGACTGTTGAAGCTTTTCACTGTATTTTACTCTATTATTCACTGTAAAATGCAAGTGACAATAAATAATTAAGTAAATCACATAGGGGAGCCTACAAGTATTGGAACACAAAGTTGACATTAAATTTAAGCTGCAAGGAAGGCAGTGAGACACAGTGAAGGCCATTCGACTCTCTGAAGGATTTTATGTAAGTCATAACATACCTAGAGTCATTTCCTGAAAATGGAGGCTTCAGAAGCAAAGGATATGGAATGTTTGTTTTGAATATGTAAATACAAAATCCACTATTTTTTACTGTAGACAAACCAAGCACTTCTTCTAATTTGAGAAGAAGCAGTTGGCAACCTTGTCTGAACATTTCCATCACTGTAAATTGAATAGGATTTGTGGATTTTCCCTCCTCCAGCAATCCTTTTGGTTTCAGTATTCAAACAGTGATTTTTGAAATATTTTCTATCTTCACAAGATTGCTGAGAAGTGAATTAATCCAGCTGAGAACTGTTCAAACAGAATCTTCTAACTTGCCTAAATTTTACAACATATGTGTTCGAGATCGCATCCCATACCAATGACCTTTGTCTAATGTGTATTATTTGTGCTGTGTGACTGTGAACTTTTAGCTTCAGGTGCCAAGGCAGTACTGTTTGCAGAACAATACATTTTCAGAGTGCAATAACCGTAGAGACTGGAACTGTAATCATACTGCAAAGTAACAGAAGAGGCTGATTAAAATCCTTTTCAGGAAGGCTTAAGAGCCTTTTACTGCCTGAACCCAGTATTCAAAATCAGCCTTGAATGATGGAATGGATGTTTCCTTTGCCTGCCAGATGTAAGTTGAGGAATTCCTAACTAAATTCCTATTTGGCTGGGTGCACCTCACAAAATAATGTCTCCAATTGGCACTATCACTCAGAGAGGATACAGGCTATTGATGCAAGAAATAGGCAAATGTCACATTGGTGTATTGAGGGTAGGTTTCTATGTAAAGTAAACTTGAATTCATATCTGACTTGGTTACGTTTGAGTAGTACATAATAGTGACAGAGTCTGAAGTAACAATGTTCTCCCTTTTCTAACATCAAAATATTTGCCTTTGATTGGTACACAGCTCACCTAAAGTGATGGGAGCTAGCTTTTGAATTTGGTTATTGATGGACTAAAAATGTTGAACAAATATTCCACCTTTCATTGTTCTCAGCATTGGCAGTCAACCTGTTTTACTCAAGTTTTGCTTAATTAAATCATGGATTTTGGATTTGAAACTTGTATGTGCACAGATAATTGCACAGCTGACAGTAATAAAAAAAACATGTTGAATTACAGTAAAAGTCAAGACTTCACAATGTGTTGTCACACTGATTCCCTCTATTGCCATCTCATGGTAACTGCCACCTCTGCTGGTATCAGGTTCAGGGTAAGAATTGATTGAGGTAGTTCACTGTCATCAGTCCTCCTTATGTCTATACATTGTGTAGGGCCTGTCCAATGATCAGGGATAGAGAGTGCACCACCATAGAGTCTTTACAGAATTGACACTGTTCCTGTATAACAAACCGGTTATTAGCACGATAGCGATAAGTTCAAATCACAGAATTGTTACAGCACAGAAGGATACGATTCAGCCTATCGTATGTGAGCCCACTCTTCCAACAGGCAATTTCTTTAGTGTCATACTCCTGCCTTCTCAAAGCTGCATTACAAATAACAATATTATTCCCTTTTGAATGCCTCAACTGAATTTGCCAAATCCTTCAATGGTACCATGGTACATATGGTACATGGTACCATGCTATTTCTAGATTATTTATCAGGTATAATTTACTAGAACTCTCAGGATCATACTGAATGCATCTGCTAACTGTAAAAGCAGAACTCACTGTCTGCACTACAAACTGCATGGGACATCAACAGACTAGGCTGAGCTCAATGTAACATGAGTATTAACTCCTTCACAACCATTAGGTTATTCAGCATCTCCAGTCAAAAGTTCACTCATTATACAATGTATTAAATTACCTCTACCCTACCCCCTACTCCCATCCTAAGTCTCTGACTTTACAAAAACAGGCAGCCTGGACATTTCGCAATTTTCTGAGAAAGCACTCTTTTCAAACTTGGAAGATTGGAAGTTTGTTTGTTCGTTTGGGCATTAGGTTCTGATCTGTGGATCAATTTTCTGCTGAAAGATTTTTAATTCCCTGGATATCCTTAGTAAGGGACTTAGTTCCTTGTAGACCTTGTTGTTATTCCATTACCATGTTCGGAAGAACCTTAACCTCCTCGATTCCCTTTGCAGAGGAACCTTTTGTTGGTAACTCATGTAGTTAGATGAATGTCCATCAAGGAAGACAGCTGCTCTGTTGAAGCAAATATTTTCTTCTTTGCAAAGACCTGACTTGAAACTAACTAACTACAGGTTTAAAACTAACATTAATGTATAAAACATATTGTCATTATAACTATACAGCCCTCCAAAAAAAAAGTTATTCTAATCACTAAAAGGTGACATTCTAACTTAAAGAAGCTTATCTGTGTGCAGTGGTCAGTTTGTTACCCAATTTTGTTTCTTTCACTTCAGCGTCAAAGCTAGTATGACATCATCATTCCTTATTTGGTACAAACTCCCCCTCTGGTGGCCAAAACCTGCTACTACAGATCTTTCAGAGATAGTAGGAACTGCAGATGCTGGAGAATCTGAGCTAACAAGGTGTAGAGCTGGATGAACACAGCAGGCCAAGCAGTGTCAGAGGAGCAGGAAATTTCTGAAGAAGGGTCTAGGCCTGAAACGTCAGCTTTCCTGCTCCTCTGATGCTGCTTGGCCTACTGTGTTCACCCAGCTGTACACCTTGTTTACTACAGATCTTTCTCTCTTTCCATGCCAGCTCACATTCAGTAAAAGTAATCATGCAAGCAAACGAAGGAAGAATATAAGGACAAAACAGTGGACTGAGTAAGAAAAAGGAACAAACAGGCCCTGCAGTTTACTCCAATAAAACAAAAATCCACAGACCATCAACAAAAAATGGAAGGCAAGGGTGGCATGGTGGTACAGTGGTTAGCACGGCTGCTTCATGGTGCAAGGGACCCTAGTTTGATTCCAGCCTTAGGTGGCTGGTTGTGTGGAGTTTGCACATTCTCCCTGTGCCTGCGTGGGTTTCCACCACGTGCTCTACTTTCCTCCTACTAAATTTTCCATGGTGTCCAAAGGATGTGCAGGTTAGGTAGATTAGCCATGGGGAATGCAGGGTTACAGGGATGGGGTAAGGGGCTGGGTGAAATGCTCTTTGGAGGGTCAGCACAGAGTCAATGGGCTGAATGGTCTCTTTCTGTACTGTAGGGATTTTATGATTTGGCTGTAGATTGGTCTGTGAGTAACAGTTTCACCAAACGATATATGCAGTTTGACTTCACTGTTACATCTGTAAAATATCACGTGCTATGGGCGTGCAGGGCCTTCACAGAATAAACAAGTCTACACTTTCTGTGGATGACTGAAAATATCCAGAGACGATCTGGAAGCTACTTGATGATCAGCTTAATGTATGAATCAGCTTCTGGTTTAACAGACTCCAATTCATGTTGTAAAGACAGAAGCCCCAAGAGCTTATTGATAACTGTCGCCAGATGCCACAGCAAAGGGCATATGTGTGATTTCTCTAAAACAGAACTTAAAGTGAGGCTAACTGAGGCAAGACAAAGGGTCATGCCAATAATGCATGCATGGATTGGTAGGCCAACAACAACATGCAGACAACAGAATAGTGATAGTCAGCAAAGTGGACCAAAGCAATTAGTTTTGTCATAGTTTTTTGTTTCAGCTACCGAGAAATTGTCCAATGTTTTCTTTATATCTGCAAAGCATGTGGCACCAAAGAACATTGGGGATGTGCAGGAAATCTGATATCAAAAGCCAACTGAACTCTGGGACAAGACGCAGATGACCAACAAGGTGCTACAACACCACCATGCTGACAGTATGGGAATTCAACCAAGCATACACAAACATATCAACAAAGTGAACAGCCAACAAACCGAAAAGCAACCTTTGGAAGCTAACCAAGCCTTTCATATTGTCAACCTCACAATCCACATCGATGGTTTAAGACAAGCAGAACTTTTTACAACCTTCAAAGTTGTAAGACTCTAATAGGCAGGTTGACGCACACCCCAAAAGCCAAAATTGATAGAGGACAATTGCCCCTACACCTTCTAAAAGACATGTACCCCAACAAGTAATGCTGCATGGTACAACCAACAAAACACTAATTCCCAGCATAGAACAGGCTATCAACTCCCTGCAGTGACACAGGTGCAGTGCAAATATGCAAGTTCAACCTAGATCCTGGAAAGACTCAACCTGGTAGATGTCAATGATCCAACAGTGGACGGACTACCAGTATGCACAGATCTCAGCATTGTAACCATTCATGAGATTCCAAACACACCCACAATGGTGAGAATGAAAGGGCTGAAGGAATTTCCTCTTCAAAGACAGAAGAGAATGAAACAGATACAACGCCAGTGAGTAAGTAAAGAAATATGCACCAGAGAGTGGGAGTCCAAAGGTTAGTCACAAATACCTGGAAACTAGCAAAAGTTTCTAAGATATGCAACCAGCGTAGGTTGTAGGAAGACAGTATTGATCATGGTGCTACATTGCGAAGGAAAATAAGCCATCTCAAACCAATAGAGCACGGACCAACCAAGCTCACAAAGAGCGAAGAAGAAAGCTCCCATGAATGTGCAATGATGCTGAGTGACAGCAATCTGTAGCAAGATAAGCAACTTGTCAGGCAAGATCAACTGCTTCCCTTCTGCTCATCTCCTTCCGCCATTGCTTTCCTACCGTCCCTGGTGTCCTCTCCATGCTCCCCTCCCCTTGCAGCCCCCACTCCCTTACCTACCTGCCTCACACCTCTGTCTCCCCTCCTGGATGCGTCAGTTGTCCCTGAGCACCCTTGCACCGCCCCCCCTGCCCCGACCAACACCCCTCTTCAATCTGTCTCTCTTTCTTCCTCATCTATATTCATTCCATTATAACTCTGCATGACCTGAAAAATTCTCATTGATCTTGACTACCCATGTGCAGCACTATCAAAGTTGATGCAACAATTAAAAAAAGCATATTATGTGCAAAGAGAAATATGATTACTTCCACTAATCTAACAGCACAAATAAAGCAAATGAAAAGAAAAATACTGTTGGGCAAAATCTCTGAAGTGTAAAGTGTGAATGCAGGTTATGAATCATTGGTCTATTAACAACTTCAGCACTATTGCACTTTCAACTGAAATATGCTGGTGTATATTTATAAGCGTAAGTCCACCTAATCCACTTCGACTAGTTGGATTTGGAAGCAACTGGCTCTGGAAGAGGAGCTGTATTTTTTTATTATTCATTTGTGGGATGTGGGCGTCGCTGGCTGGCCAGCATTATTTGCCCATCCCTAGTTACCCTTGAGAAGGTGATGACGAGCTGCCTTCTTGAACCGCTGCAGTCCACCTGCTGTGCGTTGACCCACAATGCCATTAGGGAGGGAATTCCAGGTTTTTTACCCAGCGAATAGTGAAGGAACGGCGATATATTTCCAAGTCAAGGTGGTGAGTGGCTTGGAGGGGAACTTGAAGGTGGTGGTGTTTCCATGTATCTGTTGCTCTTGTCCTTCTAGATGGAAGTGGTCATGGGTTTGGAAGGTGCTGTCTGAGGATCTTTCGTGAATTTCTGCCGTGCATCTTGTAGATAATACACACTGCTGCTACTGAGTGTCAGTGGTGGAGGGAGTGGATGCTTGTAGATGCAGTGCCAGTTAAGTGGGCTGCTTTGTCCTGGATGGTGTCAAGCTTCTTGAGTGTTGTTGGGGCTGCACCCATCCAGGCAAGTGGGGAGTATTCCATCACAGTCCTGACTTGTGCCTTGTTGATGATGGACAGGGGAGTCAGGAGGTGAGTTACTCACCACAGTATTCCTAGCGTCTGGCCTGCTCTTGTAGTCATTGTGCTTATGTGGCGAGTCCAGTTGAGTTTCTGGTCAATGATAACCCCCAGGATGTTGATAGTGGGGATTCAGTGATGGTAACACCATTGAATGACAAGGGACAGTGGTTAGATTGTCTCTTATTGGTGATGGTCATACCCTGGCATTTATGTGGCACCAATATTACTTGCCACTTGTCAGCCCAAGCTTGGATATTTTCCAGATCCTGTTGCATTTGAACATCAAAGAGAGAATTCTGCTAATTTACAAATTAGCATATTTGAAAAAATGTATTTTGTTTTAACCTTATTCCTTAATTTCTACTTCAGATAATTTTAATCCCTGCAGCAAAATATAAACCCAAATCACCCCTCTCTCATTGTGACATAACTTCACATTGAGTATGTACTACTGTTTTATTCACATGCTACTACTGACCTCAGGCATATCCTCTGAAAGGAGCTCAATTAAAATAAATATCAGACCTTATCAGAGGATATTTGAACCCTGCACACAACACGCCATTCAACCCACCCTCACCCTACTACCACTGCCCACATCTGTTTGTTCTTGACAGGGCATCACTGGCAGCCAGAGGGCTGGAAAAAAGTTGCACGTGTCTCCTAGTGGGTCCTACTGTAATTTACAGCTTCATCTCTTCTTTCATGCTCTGTTTTTGTGGGTGCTCCTGGTCTTTTCCTGAAATAAGTTATGCACTAATTGGTTTCACAGAGGAAACAGTTTCAGCCGGCAGTTCCTCAGTTGATGTTGGCACTCAATCTTTTTGGCTGTACCCCAATGCCATGTAACCACATCATATGCTCATTGTTTGATGAGGTCAATTTCGTGGGTGAAGGCACAACCAATAAATGATGATCTGGGTCCCGCTGTGCTGTGTAATTAACTTCATTTACTAATAGGATGTTTGTGATACAGTGATGTGGTTAATGAGCTAACTTATATGATATGGTCCTTTATTTTTTTCTAAAACACTTCTGACATACTTGGAAAAGTCTTATTGTTACACTGCAAGAGACTACCTTCCGTGAAAAGTTGCTGTTTAAAGTTAGTGCTTGACCAATTCTAGTTTTTGTTAAATAGCTTTTCCTTTCATCTTCATGAAAGTGCACAGCAGCTACGGAGATGTGCAGGTGTGAAATTAGATTGAACTGGAAGGAAACAGATAGTACACAGTCAATGCCACAATGAGGGAGTGGTGATTTTTATATTTTGTTGCAGGGATTAAAATTCTCTGAAGTAGAAATGAAAAAATAAGGTAATAAAAAAGATGAGTTTCTTTTTTCAAATATGATAATATATAAATTAGCAGATTTCTCTTTTCTGTCATGTCTGACTGATTTTGTTTTATCTCTGGCCAACTCGAAATACTAAAGTGACAGGATTTCTTCTGGGCCAAATAAGCTTCATACATATTTAAAACTCAACTCACACAACATGATCTTGAATATCTCATTTATATAAATTGTCTCAGATGCCACGGTATCAATACTGACAAATGTGACTGACACCATTCTTGTTTTAATCCTAAGTCAGTATTTCCTTTCATTGACTATTTTAAAGTCAGAACTCTCCATTAAAATAAAAGTCTGTTTTTCTTTCCACTCTTGTCATAACATGTTGAAGCGATAATTGCTAAACGTTTTCATACATTTCATTATTAGCAAAGCAAACAGCACACTATCTTCAGATAAATTCAACCCATCATAAATTAATTTCATTTTAGACATTGTGCTTAATACGAGTCAGTACTCAGGCCATTTACACAACAGCACTGAAAGGGATGCACATGTACTTGGTTTTGGAGTGTAGGATCAATGCTTACATAGAATTTACAGCACAGAAACTGACCATTCAGTCAATCCAATTCAGGCTAACATGGCTGTGCCATTATCTACAACCATATAATCCCCCTCACACTCTACTTCCATTTCTTTCTATTCTCCCCAGCCTCGTGTATATATCAAACCTCAAGCTAGTACTCTGGAACTATTCTTTCATATTGATTATTTATATATTGTTATGAGTTCTTCCACATCTTCTCCCTAGTTTTATTGAATATCCAAGAAAACAATCCATCTGAACCAAGGGGCTGTGACATTATTACATTTGCTGGTACATCTGTATTGCTTTCTTTTTAACTCTTGTACCACCACACATAATTCCACTATTATCATTTTATTATTGCCTCCAGTATAAACTGAAGAAAAGTATTTGGTATTGCTAACATTTCAATATCTTCCCAATTGATCTCTGAACCCTGTGTTAGTTGGCCCTTTGTCTCTTATGCTGCTATAATTTAGTATTTCTTTTGTAGTCTGTTGTTTCTATTTCATATTTCATGTTTGGCTTCCTGATTGTCTTTATAATCTTTTCGCACATTCATCTTATCTTTTGACTTAATTTGCTTTGTTTTTGTAGTATGTGTATCCCTTTAGACTTAATTTAGCTTCATTTTTATTACTGCTTTTTTATGTTTGTTTCATATTTTTTATTAGTTCAGTTCACTGATATTTATGTGACATTACTTTAGCTTGTACTGTTAATTTACTCTCATCCCTTTTCTTTATTGTTAGATGATGTTGATAACTCTAACCAAGTCCCACTATTCAGAAGCGTAAAGTCCCTCTTCATAGATTTCTTTCTGCTAGGACATTGGCCACAGATCAGCTCAGTTGCAGTCCCTTCTGTACTTATGCCAGTGTTCCAGAATTGGCTTTTTCACATCACCTTTCAACCACAGGTTTACTTATGTGACCAGTTTCTCCATATGCTAATTAGTATGTGACCAGATAGAAATTCTGTGATTACCACCCTTGAGGTTCTGCACTTATGTGCTGTGTTTTGCTCCTATCCCTACATCATCTTCAGCAGGGGTCCTCCCTTTTCTTTTCAATGGGCAAAACATAACAGGGGTCTGAGCAGCATGGTTCACAATGAGATGTGTGGCAGAATCAGATGAGAAGCCCAGACAGGCAAATCTTGATATCGAGATTATCTCACTCCATGTTCTTTGGTTTTCACAAGTAGCAAGGTGAGATTCTCGTGAGGCAGCGGTGAGATGTCAATTTAATGCTTGTTAAACATCTTGCTAATTCCACAACTCATTTCATTCGTATTCAGCTTCCCATTTTACCAAACTCACCAAACAAGCCATACATTGAGAAAACTTGACAAGGAACCCAGCACGGGTACCTGGGCAGATTCAACTCGCCATTTTCTCCAAATGAGCTGAATGTTGCCTGCCATCAAACCACAGCCCAGGGCACAACTGAAAGGCACCAGGCGAATGATTCCCCTCTTCCACAGCATCTAGCCATCACAACCATCCTGGCACTTCTCCCATGCACTGTCAGAGCTCTTTGGAAGGAAGCACAGACTTGCATTGCAGGGCACACCAGCAACTCACATTGAAAGGCTACAGCAGAGACACTAGGCTCACAAACTGAACTGGGCTGCATCTCAGGGGTGCTCACTTGCTGCCTTATCATTTACTCACTTAGCGCTTGCCTGCATGCTCACAGCATCCCTGACTTGTCTTGCTGTACCAATTAGTGCAGTCTGACTTGTTGCTAAGCCATCTTCAGTCAAGGGGCTGTACATCTTACTGTATGTTACAGTGTTTTTACATCAATTTCCCACCTGCGGTATGTTCCAGTAGTTTACACAGCAAACACACTGCATGGGCAGCTAACAGGAAGCCATGTCTCAACGTCTAAGGGGAATACTGTAATGTTCACTGAATTTCATGGAGACAACTGTCAGCCAGGGGGTCCTGGCACAGTAAGCCAAGGGCAACCTCCCATTTTAGTTCAGGCATTGGGTCATGGTCAGGCATCTGGGCATGGGTCAAGGTTTCACTGGTCAGGGATCCATTGAGTGGGCCACTGCCTGTTCATTGGCTCCATTGCAGCGTGTCTGGTGGGGGATGGTGGATCTTAGTGGTAGGGCTCTCACAGTCAGGGAAATGTATCAGCAGCAGTCAGGGGTCTGGGCACGTCTTGCCCGGGGTCTGTGTGGTCACGTCATTTGAGGTGGGCTAAGGTAACTCTGTCAGGTCTGTCCACTGAAACTAACAGGGAGGGGATATCTGCAGCTGTTGCCACAGGATTGAGCATCAGGCTCTGGGCTCCGCAGGCTGCGGGCAAGGGCACAGTCCCATTGTGAAGGGGGCGCAGATAGATGTGCAAATTGGGGGGAGTATATCATAAAGCATGGCTGAGAAGGCATTCAGAAATATTCCAAGAGGAAGGGAACCATGATGGGAGTAGAGTAAGAGAAAGAAATCTGAGGTTGAACAGAAGGTTAAGGTGAAGCAACATCATCATAAGAGGTGAGGTGGCCATCAGGAAGAGTGGTGAAAGTATGTGACCCTTGCACACATTCAGTCAAGATCTCTGGTATTTGAAAGGAAGGCTTTGTACATTTAGATGATGTTTTAATGGCTGGTGTTCCTAAAGAAGAAGGCAATTGTGAAGATTCAGATTAGTCAGATGAATTCAATAATTGGGATATGAGTAGAGAGCTAATAGTTAATTGAACACAAGTTGTGCAGGATCTGAGATTTAAGTCAGATAGACAGTTCTGGGAGAGTGGAAACTATAACTGGAGGTCAAGGTCAATATCAAACCTTGTTGGAGAAAATGTCTAAAATGAGAACAGAAATTGGTGGGGGAACTCAGCAGGAGTGTGAAGTTTTCACCATACACATATTTATGATTTTATTTGACACCAAAAATCAAAGACAATGCTTCATGCTCTATCTGGGCATAATTTTACTCATTGGCAGTGCATGATGCAAATGCATTAGTCTTCCTTGACCATTATCAAACTCATGAGATATCACAGCATCTATTAGACATGACATGTTATTTTAATCATTTCGGACACATCACAATGTTCAAGCATTGCACCACCTTCCAGTTTACATTTATAAAACTTGAATGCTTTGTCACATTCTTTTGTCCAAAGCCACAGGACACCTTTCTCAAGATGAATGCTCTAAGATAGCCAAATTTGAATGAAGTTACTGGAATAATTCACTCGATCCAAAATTGATCTGAACTCAGAGATATCCTGAGGATGTGGCACATTTCTTATTGCTTGAACCTTACTCTGGGTACGATGTGATCCATCTTTGTCTACCCTGCAATGTCAACAGAACTTTCAACATTTCACGTTTGATGGCACTTGCTCAAATTCCATGAGCTAAATTTTCCCAAAATTTGCCTAAGCATCAATTTTGTAGTGTTTCTCGTTGGTTTTCTCTCTGTGAGCTCTATCAAGTATTCTGATGGAGTTTGACAGGACGTATGTAGCATGTCTCCCCTCTGCCACTCCCTGGTGCTCCTCAGGAGCAGGAGTGCTTGCTGCTGCTGGGATCATTCAGTGTTCATGCTGCCAGCACCATGTTTAAAGTCTCGCTGGACACCAGCTCAAACACCAAGAATTTTATTTCACTATTCGAGTGGGAGAAGAATCAAACAGGAGATGACTATTGGAGAAACACTGCCACCCTGATATGCTGACAGGATCCTGGAAGTCCTGGTGGACAGAATGGTTCAGAGGAGGGCCGTCCTGTTTACTGGGAACTGCCAGAGGAGACCGCAACACCATACACTACCAACCTTGTCTGTAGGTGTCACTTGGGCCAGTGCAATGTCTGAAACAAAAAAAAACAGAAATTGCTGGAGAAATTTAGTGGCTCTGGCAGCATCTGTGGGAGAGAAATCAGACTCAATGTTTCAGATCCAGCAATGAGTACCATCGTCAAGGGAGATCAGGAACTTGACCTTTGTAAGGATGGTGCCAACAGCCACTCAGTCAGAGGGGGATCCACAGCCCCACTTCCCCTCAGAAGTCACTTCTCAAGACACACCAGATGTGCCCGGCCCTTCCACCTCCACTCTGCCTGTGACCCTCATCCCTGTGGAAGTTCAAATTGATGAGGGTGAGTCTGTCTCTGGACAATCTGCATCATCTGCCCAAACCTACTAGGCCAATATGTTCCACAATAGGACAGGCTCCCTCCACCCCAGTTACGGGCTTTGAAAGGAAAGGAAAAAGAAAACATCCCGAGGGCACATAGATGGCTCAGGTGATACGTGACTGCAAATTCAATTTCACATTTGTCAATATATTTTTGCTTTATGTTATCAACAAACTGTTTGACTGTCATCTTAGCTGCAGCTAAAAGAATGGAGTTATAGAGGCTGCCCTTGCTGTGTGCCAGGTGGTGTTCAAACCCTGTCTGGATCATTGCTACTCTCCATAGTCCCTATTATCATATAAAACGTTGTCATGCCTGACTGTGGGAGTACCGGATGGTGTGAAGCTTCCCAATAGTTTTACTGCACAACAGAAAACGCGAGGAAAGAACAAACTGAAAAACTGTGTTTGTATTTAGGGATAATCTGAGACTACTGGTCTCTCTAGCATCCACAAATTTATCATCAATGAGTGATGACTTACCCAACTCAATTCTATTCGAAGTGATTGTCCAATAAATCCTGTCTGGCCTGTTGAATGCTATGCTGCTATGTTTTCATCATGGTGTTCCTCTGGATCAATGACCTCATCTTCCTTCTTGAAAGAATGCCACCATTCTCACAGCTCCTCATTATCTATCACTTCCCCTCTTTGCCTGCTTGAGATGTCCAGAATACAGCATGCAAGAATTGTATGGCATGCGCTGTCTGCAGCATACTGCAGGGAGAGTCCCCAAACCTGTAGAAGCATGGAACCTCATCCTGAGGCTCTTATGATGGCTCCAATGGAAGAAAGTGTTGCATAGAGTCATAGGGTCATACAGCACAGAAACAGACCCTTCGGGCCAACCAGTCCATACCGAACATAATCCTAAATTAAACTAGTCCTACCTGCCTTCTCCTGGCCCATATCCCTCCAAACCAATCCTATTCATCTATCTATCCAAACGTCTTTTAAACATTGTAATTGTACCCGCATTATTGATAAGTTAATGAAAATGTCCTCATTTTTTAAATTGCATGCAAATCTGTTCTATTATGTTCCCTCCTGACATTCTCCAAGATTAGAAAGGATACACAGCTTTTCAAAATCACAATGGACTCTTCCATATCCTCCCTGGCGAACTGATCCTTGGCTCCAAACCAGTAACTTTCTTTGTGATATATTTTTAGGATAGACACATAAATAAATACCTTTGTAGGAAAGTCAAACCACAGTAAGTTTATTCTGGCTTGTGCATATAAATACACAAATGACCACAAGAAGGTCCTATTTCACATCACCTCCAGTTATCCCCACCTCCCCCAAAGAAATCTGCTTCACTAATCCCTTTCTGTGAGGGAAATCTGCCATCCTTGTCTGGTGTGGCCTATATGTAAATCCTGACCCCCAGCAATGTGATTGTATAACTGCCCTTTGAAATGGCCTACAAGCCACTCAATTCAAGGACAATGTGAAATAGGCACTAGTGCTGATCTGGCCCATGATGGCCACATTATATGAAAGAATCAAGAAAGTTAAAGATCAAGATAAGTGCAGAAAGTAATATTGATACAGTCTCGGATGCATTGAAAAGGAAATGTGGAGGGGTCCTCATGGGAGCCAGAAAAAAGCGAGTGCACTGTAGAAAGTGTCATAAATGAGAACCATACTGGTTTCCAAAGGTAACACAGTGTGGAGCTGGAGGAACAAAGCAGGCCAGGCAGCATCAGAGGAGCAGGAAAGCTGACGTTTTGGGTCAGGACCTTCTTATCTCAGACTCCAGCATCGGCAGTTCTTACTATCTCTGGTTTCCATAGAGATGTGTTTACATTTGAGGAGTTGAGAATAGATCAAGCTCACCAGGTTGAGCAAGGTGATGGTGTTCATGGACTGGCTGAACTGTTGCTTGAAGAAGGAAGAGGTCTTCAGGTTATCCTGGTAATGGATGGTGGCACAAAAAAAGCAACTGCACTTATATAGCCATTTTTGCAAACGTAGCATAGTACTTTAGAACCAATGAAAATGCTGTCATTATTGTAACAAAAATTAACAAGCAATAAGGAGATAAATAATCAAACAGTCTGTTGAGAATTACTTAGCCTTTCTTTGCATAGGACCATGGGAAATTGTGTGTTCAGCTGACATCTGACTCAAAGGTCGGATCTCTGATAGTGCAGCACTTCCTCAGCAATGCACCAGTGGGCATCATCCTGCATTATGTGCCTAAATGTTGGAATGGAGATCGAATGTACAACTTCTTGATTCTCTAGTGTGATTGCTCCCAAGGCTGATACTACTGCACCACCATATAGCGTGACTGTACCTCCATAGTACAAAGAGTCGGTCAGAAAACTGGTGTTCATTTAAGTCTCTTAGGGTATCAGAAAAATCACTTAAGAAATAGATGAAAAGAGTAAGACAAGTGTAGCTGGGGAGCTGGTGGGCAGTGAAATAGTATCCCTTTGAGAAGAATTTAATTGCAGTTGACAGATGCAATTGAAATGATTGGTCTATTGGCAAAGAATTGGCATCCAATTAGTGGCCCTAGGTGCTGCCAGGAGGAGGAGGCTTACTCTCGAGGGCAATGTTCCAAAGCAGAGTGCATTTCCCTGCCTTGCACAATACAGGAGAGCAAAGGACCAGCATTCTCAAGGTGCTGGTAACACTGAGCAAAAAGGTACTCAACCCCAGATTCACTTTGTGTGAATAATCCTTATTGCCCAGCAATTTAACTTCAGCAATAACAGCTCTTAATAGTTGCATGCATTGCACCCAAGAGCTGTGCACTATTGTGTGCTAGTTTGCTTTTCCCAAACTGTGAATTGAAATTTGTCTCTGGTCCTTCCCAGCCAATTAACAAGTTCTTCCTGGAGTTTAACAGACAGATAATTGGAGGCAAGCTGATTGCCAGTTCTCCCTCACCAGCAGCCCCCACCCTTGCTTTGACAACAGCAGCACATTCTGAGGTGTCACAAGACTGACACACCATCTGAGAGCATTATTTTCCAAAACACCCACAGCTGCCATAACCCTCACTGCCCACTGAAAATCAAGCCATCTGATATATACAATGGGGATAGCTTGGCACGTTTGAGACGTATATAAAGCCCTGTTTACTGTTGATGATTAATAGACTTTGTACTGCTAAGATTATCTAATGCATGCATGGATGTTGTTATAAAATAGAAGAAAAAGGCTAGAATACTTTACAGAATCACCAAATCAATAAAAGAAACATGGGTTGAAGAGAAAAGTTTTATTGATCTTAAAGGAGTATAGGATGATGGAGAAACAGTGAGGTTAGAAAAATAAATTTTGGAACATGAAGGCTAATATTGTATAAGAGTGCAAAGGTCTCAAAGGGTTAATACTGAAGAGTGCCTTAAGTACCACCCAATATGATGGTGTCAATATGTATCTGGAGGGAGAGCAGCTGACAATTGCAGAAGAATAAGACCTAAAATTGAGGTCCTCCTCATAATATCTGTGGCAATGTCTATCACATTAATGTAACGTGCAACTAGTTGCTAACATGAAATAAACTACCTCTTGTTCGGTACGAGTCAGTCAAGTAAGTGTTTTTCTCTACCACACTGGACCAAGCACACTATGTTGATCGTTATACATAGAGATGGGGAGCACTGTGGTGCTGGAGGTGGACAATTTTTCAGAGGGTTCAAAGTCAGATTTCATTTTGCTAGAGGGAAGGAATAAAAATGCTGCAATGATATTACTTGGTGTAATCTGTAGAGCACCAGCTTGCAGAAATGATATAGAGGAACAAATCCCTGCAAGGCATTTACAGAGATGTAAACATTGTAAAGTAGTTATGTTTTTGGACTGTGGTAACTTGTATATCGACTAGGATAAAGGTAGTGTCAGGGGTAGCGAGGGACTAGTAGTGTTCAGAAGAATTTCCTATAGAAGTAAGTGTCCATTCCAGGTGTTTGCATCCTTGCATCTGTCTTTATCTGCAAGGCATAATGGCACCCAGACCATGGTCACAGAGGAGGAAACTCAGTCATTAGAAAGGTTTAAGCCTTATAAGGAGGTGGTTTTGGATGCGTTATTGAGTAATTAAATGCTTGACAAGGCTCTAGAGCCAAATGAGATGAATTCAAGAATATAAAAGGAACTGAGAGTGGAAATTGCAGAGGAGCTAGCAATTATCTTTCACTCTTCCCTGGATTCTGGGGCTGGTGCCAGAGAAACTGGGGAATTACAAACATTACTGCCTTGTTCACAAAAAGGTTGTAAAGATTACAACAATTGCAGACCAGACAGTTCAACTTCAGTGGTGGAGAAACTGTTAGAAACAATTATTTAGGATAGAATTAATAGTCAAATGGAAAAATGTAGATTGATTCAAAACAATTGGCATGGATTTGTTAAGGAAAAATCATGTCTAACTAGCTGGAATTAATTTAAGAGAGAACAGAGAGGGTTAATGAGGGGGAAGGCCATTGATTTGGTACACATGGACTTCCAAAAGACATTTGATACAGTGCTACACAACAGACTTGCAGACAAAGCTCATGGAAGAAAAGGGACAGTCACAATATGGTTACAAAATTAGCTGCAGGATAAGAAAGAGCACTAGGTAATGGGTATTTTGGAGTTCCCCAGGGATCAATTTTGAGACCCTTGTTTTTCCTGATATATGTGAATGGTCTAGATCTTGGTGCGCAGAGGACAATTTCAAAGTTTGTCGATGACACAAAACTGTAAACTTTGAGGAGATATTGTAAAATTTCAAAAAGACATTGCCACATTGGTGGATTGGATGGGTAGATGATAGATTAAGTTCAGTGCAGAGATGGATCAGGTAGTGCACTTTGGTACAAGGAGCAGAAAGAGACAGTATAAAATATAGGCTCTTGTTCTAAAGCATGTGCAGAAACAGGAAGTATATATGGGTAAATGTATGCATAGGTCATTTATATGTGGCAGGACTGGCAGAGAGAGCTTTTCTAAAGTATTCTAGGCTTCATATGTTGAGGCATAGTGCTCAAGAGTAAGGAGGTTATGGTGAACTTATAAAAGGCACTAGTTCGATCTCAGCTGGAGTACTGTGTACAGTTCTGGGCACCACACTTTGGGGAGGCTATAAACGCATTGGAAGCAGAGTTTACAAGAATCATTCTAGGGTTGAGACACTTCAGTTATGAGGATATATTGGAGAAGTTAGGACTGTTTCCTGGGAGAACAGAAGGCTGACAGGAAATTTTCTAGACATTTTTTCAAATCATGTGAGGTTCTGGACAGAGTGGATAGGGAAACACTACTCCCATTCGTAAATGGATGAAGAACCAGAGGGCACAGTTTTAAAGCATTTTGCAAAAGGAGCCAATAAAAGGTAAAAAAAACTTGATGCACACATGTCGTTAGGGTCTGGAATGCACTGCCGAGTGGAGCCACGTACATTTGAGGCAGTCAGAAAGGCAAAGGATGATTATTTAAACAGAAACAATGTGCAGGGTTATGGAGAAAAGGCAGGAGATTTGCAATATATTAAAATACTCACAGAGAGACAGTGCAGATGTGATGGGGCAAATGCCCTCCTTTGGCATGGTAACAACATTGGGATGCTGTCAGATGGCACTCCAAGATGGAGATATCTTCTCCACGTAGGAAATGGCCTCAGCAGCTGGACCACTATTGTGGATTGCATGCCCCACTGCATGGTAGCCTGCAGCTACGACTTAACTATGATAGGAGAAAAGGTCAAGAATCAAATCTGGAATGCTGATCTGCCACTGGGAGGCTGCCTCTAGGCATTTGCAAGCTTTTTACTCATGTCCCTGTGTACTGGGAGGCCACATGATAAATTGCAGTCAGAATTGATCTGAAAAATACCCATTAATAGACCTCTTTTTGCAAGATCAATTGTCTAATTACCATTTGAATGGTGGATCGCTGGACACCCAATGTCCCTCACCCCCTTTGCTACCTCCAGGCAAACAGCAAAATGGGGAATGGAGTGAGGGTAGTAGTCTGCCAGCAGGTAATGTGAATGTACATCCCCTGCCCTCTGACCTTTGTCCCTGCCTCCTATAGGCCCTAAAACTCCAGCCAAAAAGTCTTGTAACCCATTTACTATTATACCACAAATATTTTGGGTTAATTAAATACTTCAAATCTAACTCAATGTTACAATAACTCAATGTCCTTTGCTGACAGTTGGCTGATTTGGGAGAAAGAGCACAAGCTGTGAAACGTGTGGATGAGAAGAATATTGTAGGTTTTGTTTGCTGCCATAGCAACAAACTGCTACTTAAGATAAATGGATGTGGGTCAGAGCTCCAAATTGCTTAACATTAACAAAAGATTTTGACTAATTCTCTTGCGGATCATTTATCATCATCACAATTAATCCTTTGGAAGATTGGTATCTTGCATATTGTTTCCCACAGCTTGTCACTAAGTGGGATAAAAAATGTCGACACCATGGCCTATCGAAGTGAATGTGTCAGCTTGAAAAGCTAATACTTTTGTTTGTTGATTTACAACGAATGGTATCAACAATGTAGGCAGGAATTTATCAGAATGGGCAATTGTCCATTGGAAAGGAATTGAAGTAACCCTTTATGAGAAATCTTTCATTTGACATCTTCTCCAACTGTATGTGATAGATTGCAGTTTTGAGCAATGCCAGTCAAATTCAGACTTCAAATCTCAAAATTCAGAAGCACCTGAATTATGTAACAAAACATGGTGTTCTCAGGCATTTGGAGTTGTTTGATTGTGCAACTAACTCCTTTATGATAAATAACATGTAATTACATACACAAGATGTTGTTCACAGTTTTGAAAATCCTTATTAATTTGAAGTAGAATAAAATCCAGAGGACAGCATGAAATGATCATAATTATGAAGATTTTTAGTTTACTTGACATTTTGGTACTCAATCTTGACTGAAGAATTGGTTGTGTGAATTATTGTTTAATATTAGTAACTGGAGCCTATGTTGGATAGTAGTTTGACAAAAATCAATCAACTATGAGTCATATTTCAGTTGAAACATTAACTCTTTCTCTCACCACAGATACTGCCATACCCACAAAGTTTTTCCAGCATTTTTTGTTTTATTTCAAAGTTCCAGGATCCACAGTATTTTGCTTTTATTTGCATGTGAAAATTATCAACTCTAGATTCTTCTCTTAGATGAGGTTCTATTTTCATATCCCTTGCCCCCTCACTGCAGATTTTCATGTGGAACTAATTTGAGAAAGATGTAAATAAATGGAAATTCACATTTCTAATACCTGCTCAATTCCATAAACCACTAGGTAAACTTCAAAAACGAAATTGCTGGTGAAACTCAGCAGGTCAGGCAAGGTCTGTGGAGATAAATCAAAGTTAATGTTTTGAGTCCGGTAACACTTCATCAGGACTAAATTGTTGCAGTTTATTGTTCTTATGCATCCTGCTGTACCAAATAACTTCTAAAATATACGTGCATGTAGTACTTGACATTCACACTACCATAAACTGCCCCAAAAAACTGTTCAAATGAGATAACTCAATGCAATCAGTACACCTGGATTTTCTCCCGCGGTTCGACATGACCAGCATATAGACTTTTCGCTTCAATGTTTATCCAATTCTCCTGAAAGTTAGTATTGAATTTAAATCTACCACCCTTTCAGGCATTGTATTCTAGACCATAACAATTCACTGAGGAAAATTATTTTTCCTAATGTTGTTTCCAGTTCTTGGCAAATCACTTTAAATTGATGTCATTTAGTTGTAGTGACATTTTAATTTGCCACTGCAAAATACAAACATTGATACTCTTGGATTCAACATTCACAAAAGACATATTTTTAACAAATTAAGACTAAAACAAATACAACTGGTGTGAGCACAAGACCAGTTAATGATTTCCTTTTGTTTGAGGGTCATATATGATTGAATTTCATCAAAAATCAAAATATCATCCTAATAAAGAAACTACTATTTTCTAGTTATTATTCTTAGTGGCTTTGCAATTGTTAAATTAACCATTAATGGCATAGGATAAATAGTGCAAAAAATTGAACATTTGATGGTATATACTCATTAATATCATTACTATGGTGTGTGAATTTATTGCTACATTCAGTCACCCTAATCTTAGAATGATAGAATCTTTTGGAACTTGTGAGAAGCTTCTGCATTGGTTTAAGAATTGACTGCATGCCCACAAGAGAAAAGGTTGTCATCAATGGCTGTGGATCTATTACATGATTGATTATTGATGGTATCCTCCAGGGATTAGTGTTACAGCCTTTGCTTTTTACAGTTAATATACAAGATGAAAATGTTCAGTAAAGTGATTTGCAGTTTTGTAGATACAGTAGATAACAGCATGTAAATTGACCCAGCATATAAATCAATCACATACGTCAGCACCAAAATTCACATTTAGGCCTATGTTCACTGTTTAAGTTGAACCACCATTTTCTAGTTAGTTGATGCATGCTTAGGGCTATACTCTCATTAGACTTGACTTCATTTTTTCAACAAATAGAAATGGTTGTCTTAAGTCAGCGCACGGGATGAAATAGACAATATCAGACAACAGACTGTGCATGGTGACCAAAGAACAGAAATTGGTCCTCCTGCACTAATACTGGCTCCTCACATTTTATCCTGTCGGTGTTGATCCCTGTTTGTGGAATGATTTTGTAAAGTTTGGAAGCTGAATTTATAAGCTGTAATCTGCAGTATTTTGGGGAATATATGCTGCAAGTGGGTTACATAGCTGCATTGAAAAGTTCCACTTCTCTAACTAGTTAACTGTCATAATAATAGAATCTATAGAATTAACAATATTTGTGTACTCATGAACTGGTAAACAGCAAATCATGTATCATTCAATTTAATAATGTTTAATACAATAATGCAATGTTTGTGATGAATTAGTTGTATTTTTGGTGTTTGTAGAATTTTTAAATTAATTTACTCATATCCCATATTCATTATTAGTGGCTACTACACTATGTATTAAATAGTTTGATACTGTTGATCTATTAGTACTTATATTACAGAGCTGCTGAGCTCTGATCACCTTAGTAATTTAAGATGTTGCTTCCAATGCCTCCTTTAGTATAGGAAACTGTATGTTACATAGATCTCTTTGCTTCTACAGTTTCATAATGAGTGTGCAATGCTTAAGTACTTTTCACTCTAAAGTCTAAAGTGTGAGGCCACCAATACAATATACTATGAGGCAGAGTCTGTATGTTCATAGAGTATAAGACATGACCCATCCTTAAATGAGCATGCACTACCTTGTAGGACACATAGAAGTGTACACTCATGAATGATGACATAGTTGCACAATGAGTGTGGGGGTAAGTGAGTGGAGGCAAGAGCTGGTTATAAGGCTTAGACATTAACTTTGGCCTCAGTGATCTCCTCAATAAAGCACTAAGCTTTGGCAGCACTCATAAAAATGAGGGTTGAAGGATGCCTGAAATCTGTTGCTGTCCAGGAAAATTCTCAAGGTTGAGCAATACCTCACTAATATAACTTCTGTCCTTTTGGGATTTATGAAGAAGCTGCTTAACTCTTAACCAAGGCATAGTCACTTAACCAAGTCCTATAACTGAAATTACTGTTGATCAGACATGCATTGATTAAAAGTGCCTATATTTACAGATCTGTGAGTGTATTTACAATGAAGTGTCACCTATTATATCTGTGTGCCTTCACAGTGTTTTTATTTGCCTCGTCCACCAACTATGTCTAAGTACAGTCCCAGGTTCTGCCGTTTGCCTGGAGGGAGTCTGATCTCTAGTGGAATCTGTTGACCTGGAAGATTTGGGTGGATGACCCCAGGGTGTTTGTAGCCAGAGGATACAGACATGCTGACAATATCCTACCAGAGGCAGGATTACTGTCCTTGACTGTAACTTCCATAGGATTAGAGATTGCAGGCAGGATGGAGGTGGTAGGTCCTAGCATCTCTGGGATATCCTGAGAGGAAATTTGTGGGATGCCTGCTCAGGTTCATTCTCTATCTGGTGCCGATAGGTACCACCCTGTCTCCCTGAGAGGAAGGAACACCTGGACTGTTAAGGTCCATCATACTCTTCTCGCCTTGCTGTTGATTCTGAAGTGATGGAGTGCTGGTCTATGTGAATCTTTGGCAGACACTGAGCTTTCCAAGGTGGTTATCAAGCTGTCCGTGGAGAAATCCAGATGCACGCACAGACTGGAGCCAAACTCCTGAACCTCCAGTCCAGTTTCTGGGGGTCTATAACAAACCTGCCTGCTGCTCCTGAGACTGTCTGTGTACTTGTACAAAGTCATCAATGACCAACAGGGGCCTGGTATCCAGGCCAGTGACCTGGAGTAACTCTTACTGGACAGGTTGTGCCATCAAATGTGGTCATCAGAATGTGTTCCTGAACCTAATCTAGAAAGAAGACACACTGAGGCTGTCTGTTCTGCTCCAGGGTGCAGGAGAAAGCCTTGTCAGTGCATCCTCAGAGGGATCTGTGGATTCTTCCTCAGAGCTAGAGGAAGCGATGATGGATAATGATTAGTCTCCTTGGGGCGGACGTTATGCGAGTACCAATGAGACCTGTGGAAGAGTTGCCCATATTTGTGCAATAGAGTTAGAAGCTTGGGCATTTTAAGAATACGATCAGAATGGAGGGAATGAGAGAGCAGTTCAGTGCAGCATAATGAAGCTTACTTGGTTGACTCAACAAGGAAGTCTTGACATCCCCACATGAGCGATCATGGTCCTCTGCTGCCATATCAAGAATCTTCCCCTCACAGAGGATGTGATTGTTGCCTGTTACCCATCTATTCCCTCTCGGTCCTGTTGCGAGGCACTTTCTCCTACAAAAGGAGAGATTGAGTGAGCTGAAAGTGACTGGAAGAGTTGCTCACAATGATGCAGGAACAGGTAAGGCAGCAAGGTGTTCCCAGCTAATAAGTGGGGAGCGCAGAGAGCAGGAAGCATTAGTAATAGAGGAGGATGAGGTGAGTGAGAGTTTTCCTTGCTCGCTAATAATGGTACAGTGTAAGGGCTAGTTCCTGCCTTACAGCATTTCAACTGGGGTGCAGCTGGGGTTAAAGTATAGCACCTGTGGCATGAACACAGAGATTCACAGTAACGCTGAGCACTTCTGCCCCTGCTCCTGCATGATTACATAAGAAGGAAGCCCTAGAGGCCAAATACAAGCTGACAAACAGCCAGTAACATTCACATTACACAAATGCCAGACAATACCATCTCCAATAAGAGACTATCTAACCACCACCCCTTGACATTCAATGGTATTACCATCACTTAATCCCCCACTAACAACATCCTTGGGATTACCATTGATCAGAAACTCAACCGGACTCACCACATAAAGACAGTGGCTACAAGAGCAAGTCAGAAGCTAGGAATACTGTGGCGAGAAACTCATCTCTGACTCCCCAAAGCCTGTCTGCCATCTGCAAGGCACGAGTCAGAAGTGTGATGGAATACTCCCCACTTGCCTGGATGAGTGCAGCCCCAGCGACACTCAAGAAACTTGTCACCATTCATGACAAAGCAGCCCGCTTGATTGGCACTACATCCACAAGCATTCACTCCCTCCAGCTCAGTAGCAGCTGTGTGTACTATCTATAAGATGCATTGCAGAAATTCACCCAAGATCCTTAGACAGCACCTTCAAAACTCACAACCACTTTCATCTAGAAAAACAAGGACAGCAGACACATGGGAACACCGTCACCTGCAAATTCCCCTCCAAGTGACTCACCATTCTACTTGGGAATATATTGCCACCGTTCCTTCACTGTCACTGGGTCAAAATCTGAGAATTCCCTCCCTAATAGCATTCTGGGTCAACCTACAGTACATGGATTGGAGTGGTTCAAGAAGTTAACTCACCACCTTCTCAAGGACAACTAAGCAATGGACAATAAATGCTGGCCAGCCAACAATGCCCACATCCCACGCCACACAAGAGAATAAAAAAATTTAGATAAGCAACAGAAGATCGCATTAGAAAAGCCACTATGGGTCACAGAGGGAAACAGTCCATGGAACTCCCTGAAAATAACAAAACCAAAAAGAGGGGAAATTCAGCGCAAATTTTCAGCACAAGAGGAAGTTAATACAATAGTGAGAAAGGATGTTAGCTCTGACAATGTGCAGTCTGTATGGGTAGAGTTGAGAAATACCAAGGGGCAAAAAACTTTAGTGGGTGTCATATGTAGACCCCCAAACTGCAGGGGTGATGTTGGGAATAGCATTAAACAGGAAATTAGAGATGCATGTGATAAGGGAATAGCGATGATCATGGGTGATTTTTAATCTGCACATAGATTGGGCAAATCAAATTAGCCACAATGCTGTAGAGGAGGAATTCTTGACCAATATGTGGAGGAACCAACTAGAGAGCAGGCCATCTTAGACTGGGTTCTGTGTAATGAGAAGGGAATAATTGGATGTCTAGCTGTGTGAAACCCCTTCAGGATGAGCGACCATAACATGATAGAATTTTTTATTAAGATGGAAAGCGAGGTTGTTGATTCGGAGACTAAGGTGCTGAACTTTAATAAAGGAAACTATGAAGTGTGAATTGGCCTTGACAGATTGGGGAGAGTTACTTGAAGGGATGACAGTGGATAGGCAGTGGCAAACATTCAAGGAACATATGGGGGAACTGCAATAACTGTTTATTCCTGTCTGGCACAAAAGCAAAATAGGTAAGAGGGCTAATCTATGGCTTAGAAAGGAAACTAGAGATAGTATCCGATCCAAGGAAGCATACAGGTTGGCCAAGAAAAATATTATGTCTGAGAATTGGGAACAGTTTAGAATTTAGCAAAGAAGGACCAAGGGATTGATTAACAAGGGGAAAATACAGCATGAAAGTAAGCTTGCAGGGAATGTATAGACTGACACAAAGAGTTTCTATAGGTACTTGAAGAGATCGAGATTGGTGAAGACAAATGTAGGTTCCCTACAGCCAGAAAGATGGGAATGTATAATGCGGAACAATTGAGCAACTGAGCAACTGAATGCAAGGTCAGAAATCACATGACACAAAGTTATAGCCCAACTGGTTTATTTGAAAACACAAGCTTTTGGAGCCTCACTCCTTCTTCAGGTGTTAGTGAGATTGTATCAGACACAGAATTTATAAGTAAAAGATCAGAACGTCACACCACTGATGAGGATGTATTAAACAAATCTAAGATGCTGTTAAATCTCTAATCAGTTAGAAGGTCTTTTTGGCTTGTCCGCCATCTACAAGGCACAAGTCAGAAGCATGATGGAATACTCCCCACTTGCCTGGATAAGTGCAGCCCCAACAACACTCAAGAAGTTTGACGCCATCCCGGAAAAAGCAGCCCGCTTGATTGACACCACATCCACAAGCATTCACTCCCTCCACCACCGATGCTCAGTAGCAGCAGTGTGTACTATCTACAAGATGCACTGCAGAAATTCACCAAAGATCCTCAGACAGCACCTTCC
Organism: Rhincodon typus; assembly: GCF_021869965.1. Taxonomy (NCBI): domain Eukaryota; kingdom Metazoa; phylum Chordata; class Chondrichthyes; order Orectolobiformes; family Rhincodontidae; genus Rhincodon; species Rhincodon typus. Next base: position 39,758,798 of record NC_063343.1, on the reverse strand, counting down.
AAACCCAGGACCACTTCCACCTAGAAGGACAAAGGCATCAGACATATAGGAACACCACCACCTCCAAGTTCCCCTCCAAGTCACTCACCATCCTGACTTGGAAATATATCACCATTCCTTCACTCATACTGGGTCAAAATCCTGGAATTCCTTCCCTAATAGCATTGTGGGTCAACCCACAGCAGGAGGACTGCAGCAGTTCAAGAAGGCAGCTCACCACCACCTTCTCGAGGGCAACAAGCGATGGGCAAGAAATGCTGCCCAGCCAGCGACGCCCATATCCCACAAATGAATAGAAAAAAATATGTAAATCCCTGAATACCTTTCAAGTCACTGCCCTGAGAGACCAAATGGTTTTATCAGTGTAAAGAAGTGGTGACATTTTAGGTCAGACAATGTATGTTAGATGTGAGGCCTTGTTTAGAATCTGTTTGTGTTTTGTTTTGGAGTCAAATTGGTTTTATTTCTAAAGTAGGAATATTTTAAACGCCACATTGACTGCCTGTTCATAAATTGTGTGCTTTTTCAACAAAATAGAATGTATCTGCAAATACAAATTCACCCCATAGATTTTTGTGTGTGTGTGTGTGTGTGTGTGTGTGTGTCCGTCTGTCTGTCTATCTATGTGTGCATGAGGGAGAGAGTGTGTGTGTGTTTGTGAGGGAGAGTGAGAGACAGACACATACACTCTCTCTCTCCACCTCCCCCACTCACACACCCTCTCTCACTCTCTATTGGGTAAATCTGTATTTGCAGATACATTCTATTTTGTTCAAAAAGCACACAATTTATAGACAGGCTGTCAATGTGGCATTTTATAATTTCTTACTTTAGAAATAAAACCAGTCTGACTTCAAACCAAAACACTAACAGATACTAAACAAGGCCTCACATCTAATATGCATTGTCTGACTTAAAATGTCATCTCTTCTTTACACTGATAACACCTTTAGTTCTCTCAGAGCAGTGACTTGAAAGGAATTCGGGATTTACATATACTTATCAATCAATTAAAATCTTCCGACTGATTAAGGATTTAACAGCATCTTAGGTTTGTTTAATATATCTTCATCAGTGGTGTGACCCTTTGATCTTTTAATTACCAATCCTGCCTCTGATACCACCTCACTAATACCTGAAGAAGGAGCGAGGCTCCGAAAGCTTGTGATTTTAAATAAACCTGTTGGACTGTAACCTGGTGTCGTGTGATTTCTCACCTTGTCCACCCCAGTCCAACACCGGCTCCTCCACATCACAACTGAATACATACTTTTGTTCAGTCTTCACAAAAGAGGACACAAATCAGATACCAGAAATGTTGGAGAATGCAAGAGTTAGTGAGAGGGAAGAATTGAGGGAGGTCAATATTAGTAGAGTAATGGTACTGGAAAAGTTGATGGGATTGAAGGTGGATAAATCCCCAGGGGCTGATAATCTACTTCCCAGAGTACTTCAGGAAGTGGCTGTAGAAATAATGGAAGCATTGGTAGTCATCTTCCAGGATTCTATAGACCCTGGAACAGTTCCTGCAGATTGGAGGTTGGCTAATGTCACTCTAATATTCAAAAGGGGAAGTAGAGAAAAAACAGGGAATTATAGATCAGTAAGCCTAACATCGGTAGTGGGGAAAATTCTCAAATCTGTTTTCAAGGACTTTATAGTGGAGCATTTAGAAAGCAGTGGCAGGATCAGACAGTCAGCATGGATTTATAAAGGGGAAATCATGCTTGACAAATCTGTTGGAATTCTGTGAAGATGTAGCTGGGACACCAGCTATTCACAATATATATTAATGATTTGGATGAGGGAACAAAATGTAACATCTCGAAATTAGCAGATGATAGCAAATTGGATGGGAGGGTGAACTGTGATGAGGATGCAGGGATCCTTCAGCATGGTCTCGACAGGTTGGGGGAGTGGGCAAATCAATGGCAGATACAGTATAATTTGGATAAATGTGAGGTTATTCACTTTGGAAGCAAAAACAAGAAGGCAGATTACTACCTGAATGGCTGTAAATTGGGAGAGGGGAGTGTGCAGCGGGACCTGGGTGACCTTGTGCACCATCACTGAAGGTAAGCATGCAGGTGCAGCAGGTGGTAAAGAAGGCAAATGGTATGTTGGCCTTCATTGTGAGAGGTTTCGAGTACAGGAGCAGGGATGTGTTGTTGGAGTTATACAGGGCCTTGGTGAAGTCACACCTAGAATACTGTGTGCAGTTTTGATCTCCTTTTCTGAGGAAGGATGCTATTGCTCTTGAGGGAGTGCAGCAAAAGTTTACCAGGTTGATTCTGGGGACTGTGGGACTTACGTATGAGGGGTGATTAACAAGGTTAAGATTGTTTTTGCTGAAGTTCAGACAAATGAGGGGGAATCTCATAGAGACTTATAAAATTCTAACAGGACGAGATAACATAGATACAGGGAGGATGTTCCCGATGGTGGGTGTGTCCAGAACTGGGGGTCACAGTCTGAGGATTCGAGTTAGACAATTTGAGGTTGGTTGGCTCGCCGAGCTGGTTTGTTGTTCCGCAGACATTTGGTTACCGTGCTTGGTAACATCCTCAGTGCAGCCTCTGATGAAGTGTTGTACTACCCTACATCAGGAACACGTCAGAACTCACCACAAGACTTCTACGACCGCTGGGCATCAGAGTGGCACACAAGCCCACGTCAACCCTACAACAAGTGCTCACCCGAACTAAAGACCCACTCCCCGCCATGGACAGGACCAATGTCATCTACAAGATCCCCTGTAGAGACTGTGAGAAACACTACATCAGACAAACAGAAAGGAAACTAACAACAAGAGTACATGAACACCAACTGGCTACAAAAAGACACGACCAATACTCACTCATCTCAATCCACATGGACAAGGAGAACCACGACTTCGACTGGGACAACACCAAGATTCTGGGACAGGCTAGGCAGCGACAAGCACGAGAATTCCTGGAAGCATGGCACTCCACGAAGCAGGCTATTAATAAACACATTGAACTCGACCCCATATACATTCCACTACGGAGGAAACCCGGAAGTGAGGCAATCCATCGCAATGGACCCCAGAGTTTAAAAACCAGGCGGGAAAACACACCGACGCTTCATCAGAGGCTGCACTGAAGATGTTACCAAGCACGGTAACGAAACGTCTGTGGAACAACAAACCAGCTCGGCAAGCCAACCAACCTCAACACCCACAACCCGAGCTATAGACAATTTAGAAAGGAGATGAGGAGATATTTCTTCACCCAAACAGTGGTGAGTCTGTGGAATTCATTACCACAGGAAGTAGTTGATGACAAAACATTGAACGTATTCAAGAGGCGACTAGATAGAGCACTTGAGGTGAATGGGATCAAAGGTTACGGGGAGAAAGCAGAATAATTGATTGATTTTGATTTATTGATTTCTTGATTCATTTATTTATTGTCAAGTGTAACATAATACAGTGAAAAGCTTTGTTTATAAGTGGTACAGGCAGATCAGAGTAAGCAAAGGATGTACAGATCAAAAAGACTTAGACAGTAGCATACAGGTTACATTGCATAGGGCATGCCCTGGGCGGGGTGGGGGGCGGAGGAGCGGGTGATGAACAATAGCAAGATCAGCATTATTTGAGACTAGAGAGTCCATTCATCAGTCTGATAATGGCCAGAAAGAAGCTGTTTGTGAACCATCTGGTGCGTGTGTTCAGGCTTCTGGATCTTCTGCCTGACGGAAGAGGTTGTATGAGATCATTACCGGGGTGTAATGGGTCTTTGACGATGTTGGCAGCCTTTCTGTGGCAGCAAGCTGTGTAAATAGAGTCCATGGATGAAAGGCTGGCTTCCGTAATGTTCTGCGCTGTGCACACCACCTTCTGTAGTTTCTTACGGTCCTGGGCAGAGCAGTTGCCATACCAAGCCATTATGCACCGGACAATATGCTTTCAATGGTACATCTGCAGAAGTTGGTGAGGAACCTTATGGACATGCCAAATTTCCTGAGCTGCCTGAGGAAGAAGAAATGTTGTTGTGCCTTCTTGACTATCGCATCGACATGGGAAGTTCAGGACAGGTTGTTGGTTATTGTCACTCCGAGCAACTTAATGCTCTACACCCTATCAAACTCAGTTCCGTTGATGTAGATGGGGGCGTGTTCTCCTCCTTTCTTTCTGAAGCCAATGATCAGTTCTTTAGTTTTGTGAATGTTGAGAAAAAGCTTGTTTTCATTGTTCCAAGCCTTCTACCGCCCTTCTCTAGTTTGACTCGTCATTGTTAGATATCCATCCCACTATGGTGGTGTCATCATTGAACTTGCAGATGGCGTTCGTTTGGAATTTGGCAACACTGTTGTAGGTGTACGGGGAGTGCAGTGGGGGGCTGAGGACACATCCTTGGGGGGCTCCAGTGTTGAGTGCTATTGTGAAGGAGGTTCAGTTAACTATCTTCACTGGTTGAAGCCTATGTGTAAGAAAGCTGAGGATCTAGTTGTAAAGGGTGGAGCAGAGACCAAGGTCACGGAGGTTTCAGATCAGTCTGGAGGGGATAATCATTTTGAAGGCGGAGTTGTAGTTAATGAGCAGGAGTCTGACGTAGGTGTCTTTGTTGTCCATGAGTTCCAGGGATGAGTGCAGGTTTAGGGATATGGCATTCTCTGTGGACCTGTGATGTCGGTAGGCAAACTGTAGGGGATCGAGGCAGGCTGGGAGACTGGAGTTGATGTGGACCATGACCAGCCTCTCAAACCACTTCATGATTATTGAGGTCAGAACCACTGGGTGGTAATCATTAAAGCACGTTGCATATGTTTTCTTAGGTACTGGGTTGACGGTGGTCTTCTTGAATCAGGTGGGAACTTCGGTTTGTAGGAGGGAGAGGTTGAAGGTGTCGGTTGAAGATGTAGGCTGTTGAATTGGAAGATCAGCCAAGTTCGTGATGAAGGGTGGAGTAGGCTCAAAGGGCCAAATGGCCTCCTCCTGCTGCTATCTTCTATGTTTCTATAGTTTCTGATTCACTGTTAACCTTAGAAGTGAATTTCATAGCCTTTAAACTCTTTTTGATAAAACATAACATGTCATTTGTTCTAAATCTCTTAAATTTAATCTTATATCAATGGCTCCTCATTCTTGACCACTCCACTACTGGAAATATTTTGTTTGTACTACCCTTTCCATGCTTTCATATTTGTAATCACTTCTGTTAAATCGTCCTGTATTTCTACAAAGATCCAATTCTTCAAGTATTTATTTTCTTTGTCCTCTACTGTATCCTTCCTAGAATATGAATCATATTACAGCTCACAGTCTTCTAACTAACTTAATTTTTATAGAAATTCAGGATTATCGCTTGGCTTCTGCATTCCATATCTCTTGAGATAAAATCTACAATTCTAGTGTTTTTCAAATGGCTTTATCAACCTGTAGTGCTGCTTTAGTGTTGTGTGAACCTCTACCCCAAATTCCCTCTTCTCTGCCACGTCACCAAGCCTACTTAAATTCAGAATACCATTATTACTGCAGAGCCTCACAATTACTGACATTCAGTTCCATCTACCTCTTTTTGATAAATCCTCGTCTGAACATTATCCTAAAGAAATATCTTCTTCTCCCACAGCATTATCTATATATCCTATTTTGCTGTCATCTGTAAATCATATGCATGCATCAACCGAAAGTAAAGATTCCAACATTTCCATTTTTTTAAAAATTACATCTTCATTTGAAATTGCAAGATACCAATATTAATCAATTAAATAATGTAGAAGGTAGAATTGGAAGCAGTTGGAATCAATCGAGTATCTTGGAAGACAAGTAAGAAGGTCTAGGTTCAGGCCCCACCTGCCTCAGATGTGGTTTCTAACAGATCTAACCAGGTTGGGTTAAAATAAAAAGCTTGGAAGACAAAAAGTGTTTAGTACCTTCTCTGAGCAGGTTGATTAGAAAATATCTAAAACCTGTCAAACTAGTCAAACATTATTTTCTTCCATTTTTGGCTGCTGCAAAGTATGAGGGCAAATATTTTACAGGGTAATTTGTTTTTGTCTTCAAGGTAGTATATATAAGCTATTACTGTGTGAAAACTTGAATGTTCCTCAGTTAAATTACTAGGTTTTGTTGAAGTATTGGTTTCTGTGCAGATTTATTGTCTTCAAAACTAGTTACACCCAATTCTTTGAGATCACAGGATGTGAATCTTTTTAATTTTGGTTAAATTATAGCTTTCAACTAGAAAAAGCACTAGATTGAGTGTCAACTCAAAATATTTGTTGGAGATAAAACCAATTCCTGCAGACTCTATTTCCCTCATTACACCATTGCAAAAATGAATTTCTTTCCTTCGACATTCAGTAATTTCTAAATACATCCTTGCTTCATGAACATAGCTATGAGATACTTCCATTATTTCTTGATTTATACCTTGTCCTATGGTAAGGTAACTCTTTGGGGGCCTATAGACAACTTCCACCCATAACTTCTTTCCCATACTATTATATTTTTCCATCCAAACTGATTCCAAATCACAATCTAACGTACCTATATCTCTATTCACCGCCACATTGATACTTTGTTAACAATGCTCCCCCACCTCATTTTCCTTTCTGCCTATTCTTCTGGAATGCCAAGTACCTTTGAATATTGAGTTGCCAGAACTGGTCACCCTGAAACCACATGTGCATAATAATTACCAAGTCATATGCATTTGTTGTTATTTGTGCTGTCAACTCATCTGCCTTGATACAAATGCTCTATTTATTCAAATAAAATGCATTACAATTTGACTTCTTACCATCATTAATCACTCTGCCTCTAATTTCTTCTGAACTCTTCCAGTTATGTTTTCTACCCCTCCTATTGTTTGCCCCTTCATTACCATACATCTCTGCTCATTTATTTCTTTTTGATCTTTTCATCTTACCTTCAATTGTACCGTCCCCCCTACTAATTAGATTAAAGTCCTGTCTAACGCCTGCCAGCATCCAAATCTCTGATGTCTGATTTTAAAAGCTGAAAGCAATGTAGAAGTATCATATTCTCAGCCAATGTCATGAACATCAGAGAGCAATTAGACTTTCAAATGCAGTTAGTTTATATGAATGTGAATCTTTTTTACCCTTTATTTGTGTAATAATTATAGCACAAGATGAAAGCTTACCATTAATGTAGTAACTTGCAATTCTATACTGCGTCAAAGATTAGGCTTTACACTAAATTAATCTGTACCAGAAAGATATGATTTTCTACTGGTTTATCTTTGTAAGTAAGACTTGGAATTGTGGCTAAATTGGAATTTAAAACATCTAAAAGAAATTGGTTTGTAATCACATTTTTGGAGCATCGAGTTTTTCATTTTGTCCTAAGTATGGAAATGCAAAAACACAAATTAACTGAACACATCAATTTAAATTTCCAAAGCAATTTCCACTTAAAACCCTGAATAACGTTTTCAGACTCTTTTGTCCACTTCAATTATTTCAACTGGATTGAGTACCCAGTGCAATTTGTATTTTTTTTCCACAGTATTTCAAAGTAGAAATTGAGAATTTGATGTACATTTCTTGCAAAATTATTTTTTGCTAAACTTATCAACTATATGCGGTGTGCAGGAAATGATGAAATGTGGAATACCTGTTCAGTTTTCTGCAGGCGTTGTAGCCTCTATTGTCTTATAAATGATTCAATCTATTGTGGAAAATTTCAGATGCAGAGAGCATGTTGTTTAAGTAGCCTCTTTCTGCAGTCTGGCATGTTATATGACAGCAAACCCCACAATACTTCAAAGCAGACTTCGCTGGAAAGAAAAGTAGAGAGAAATGTGAAATGGACTGCTGACTCATTGACCTGTTTCACATTAGTGCACAAAGCTAAGATCCACCCCATAGAGTGTAAACAGGCTTCACTACACAGCGTTTTTACATTTTAAATAGCATAATATAGGCACTGCTACCATATCAATTGAACTTAAATTAGTTGCCAAGAAAATCAAACTTGTAATTCCACAAGAAGATCAGTGTTAAAAATCATTGTGGGCAATGTCCCTATCATGTTCAATTATATTTTTTTTGTGTGTGTGTCATCACCCCATCTCAGTAAATGTATAAGATTATGAAACAAAATGCTTTGCTACTACTTTTGTTGAAATTGAGAGGTAAGTGAAAAGCAAATGATTCCTAGCTTGAAAATATAATAGTGACATTTCTGCTGGTTGGTTTGCTGTGCACATTATTCACCTCTGGTTTCTGTTTTTCATGACCTTTGTGGACCATTCACCTTTGCTTGGAGCTGTATTAAAGCCTTTGACAGAGTTTGGTAATGTGTACGGGATCTAAACATCACTTTCATGTACTCTACTGGTAAATCTGTGTACATGCTGGTGACTAATTGAATTTCCTCTTAAACCACGCTAGTTTGACTATAAGAATTGGATTATCTGCAGATTCATTTTATTTTTGCACAGTAATTCCTTGTTATCCTGAATTCTACATCACCTTATCCCACTGCTTCTTATACATCATTGAATCATGTCCATTCCACTGAAGTCAATTTAGTGAGGCTTCAGTGCCCTCTTTCCCTGGACAGATAAACCTGGCCTCTAACCACCTCGCTTTATTTGTTTAGACCTGCCAGCCTGGTCCCACCAATACCCTAGACTTGCATTCAATCCGGCCTTTATTAGCTCCACTTCTGGACACTCCTGTATTCACCTCGTACAACTGGAACTACAGAGCTTCAAGCCCTCTGATTGGCCAGCAGCTACACTGGGACTTCCTCCCTTGGTTGGGCTGGGGTAAGTCTCACCCTTGGCCAAAATAAGACCCTGCTCACTGTTAAATGGAGCAGCAACTGGTACCCTGTCTACTCTTCAGGAGGTCAGAACAGGAATCGCCCATATGAAAAATCCCATCATTGTTTTCTCTCTCACTCTTCCTCACTCACTTTTTTTTATTTCTCTCTTTCTGTTTTATTATGGTTAGTGCTCCTCAGAATTCTACATTTTTTTCATTTCTCCTAAACTGGAACTAACATTATTCCTCCTTTCCATTTCCAGAGTTGGTTGACATGGGGAGTCCATCTTCTATGCTGAAGAATTACACTCTTCCACCATTAATAGTTTCTTATCCTTTAGTGTTTCCGTTCTCTTATGCTGAGATGTTCATCATGTTGAGGTGTTCATTATTTTACTTTTATCATTTTTTTTTGGTTTGGAGCTATGAACTGTGAGTTAAGAGCTAAAGGTGGTGTTTGGATTGTGAGAACACCTTGTTTCAAAAAAATACAGAACAGGCAAATATTTGTTTATGAGGCCAGGCCTTAAAGTTAAACACATTTTTGTTTCTTGTTTAAAGTGCTCTGTGGACATTTCGATTCCAGTGTAACATTATATTTAAACAGATGACAGATGTTTGAATATTAATTGGGACAAAGTAAGGATTTTGGTGCTAATCAATCTAATAAATAAAACTTTTGAAAAAAAAGCAGAGAAACCAACATTTGAACTGGTTTTAAACTGTGTTTTGATCAGAAGAATTGTGAATGCGAAAGCTACAGGATCGAAGTTTGATTGCTCCCTGGTTATCCTCCCATTATAAACTTATTGAAAGTTCAGAGAATAGGATCTCAGTTATAAGGATTCAGTGAATACCTTCTAAGCCTACTGGAGGCTCTTTACATTGACTGGTACCTTCAGAAACCAAACAAGATACAACCCCATGTGCCTGTGTTACTGCAGATCCTGAAAACTGCTTAAGTGTACTGACCGGTTACAGTTCATTTATTTTCTCTTTTGATTTATCCCCTAATTCTATTTGTGAATGAGGGCTAGAATCAAAGAAGATTCTGCTTAAATCGTAGACATTAATTAGATTACCTTGTTGTTTAACTTTGCTCTGCTATATTGTATTATTAATAAATGGTCAATTCTTGTTTTAAGTTATAAGCTTGATGTCTGGTATCGGTTATTCACAAAGTCTGGTAATAGTTATTTTAAATGTCTGGTTAGGAACCATTGGGACAATTTTGTGGACCATTGAGTATTTTAATTTTGCTGTGTTGTGAATACAGGAACAAGGAGGCTGTTTTGATTTGCCTGTCTGTATCCGTGTTGGAACATCTTTTGAATCCAAAAGTTAGAATAATGTGGCCATTTCTTCCTAGTCTTAGATTTTTTAAAAAATTACTATATATGGGCATTGCTGGCTAGGCCAGCATTTATTGCCCATCCCTAAATGCCCAGAGGGCAGTTAAGAGTCGAACACATTGCTGTAGATCTGGAGTCACATGTAGACCAGACCATGTAAGGACACCAGTTTCCTTCCCTGAAAAACATGAGTGAACCAGATTTTTCCTCACATTTGACAATGGTTTTGTAGTCATCATTACAGTTTATCTGGTTCTGGATATGTCACCATACAGAAATCCTTAGCAATACAAATGTCTTCTATCCTGTGAGTATGCCTGAACCAACTGATTTGCTTCTATTTGATGAGTGCCAACATAATTAGGAGCTTTGCCTTTGAGATTCAGCTGCATTTGTGATTTTGTCCTTCCTTGAAATACCCGAAAGTGTGCTGCAAATAGAAGTGAAAGTTTGTGAGCTTCCCTTTTCTGGAGAGCCAAAAAGTTACTGTTTCAATGACCTGCATAAGGTGCAGAGAACATAATCTCATGTTTCTGAATCTTGGTCCTAAGAGAAAACTTGATTTTATTCCATGAAAATTTCATGTGTTGTCTGTAAAAAATACTGTTTTCCCTACGTGTTTATCAAATTCTGCATCGAGAGACAGATTGCCTGTCAGCATGAACCCTGAGGTTGCAGAATTTTCTCACCACTTCCAAAGGTGTTATTTGGTTTATCAGGGGCTGAGATGTCACACCATGTTCCAAGGAGGGGGTTTTATCAAGGGGTTAAACTGCCTCTAACAAAGAATTGTATGTTAAAATCGCTGAATGATTGCATATAACTTTAATTGTTATTTCCTTTTCTTTTCTTAGCCCTGGATCCAACAAAAGACCCATGCCTGAAGGTGAAATGCAGTCAACACAAAGTCTGTGTAACCCATGACTACCAAACAGCACTTTGCGTTAATCGCAAACAGCTAATGCACAGGTAGGAAAAGATTTCTAACAGCTTGCATTTACAGGATGCACACTTAACATTGGAAATACACCTGCCAAGTTGTTCGTAGATGAGATAATTAAAACTGAACACTCAGTAGGAAGAATAATGGAATGGATTTAAATACCAAAACCAAAAAATAAGCCGTTAGTGGAATCAAATTGGTGCTATGTCTCTTCTTCCTGGAACCCTTATTGTGCCTTTTGGTCTGTATTACTACTGAAAAGAGAGAGATGCCAGATAGACATAACACAGTGTGGAGCTGGAGGAATACAGCAGGCCAAGCAGCATCAGAGGAGCAGGAAAGTTGACGTTTCAGGTCGGGATCCTTCTTTAGAAAACCTGAAGTGTCAACTTTTCTGCTCCTCTGATGCTGCCTGGCCTGCTGTGTTCCTCCAGCTCTACACTGTGTTATCTCTGACTGCAGCATCTGCAGTTATTACTATCTATCAATGCCAGATAGACAGTTTGTTGTTTTGAATCTGTTCTGCCATTCAACAAGAGCATGGCTGATCTTCTACTTCGAATCCGCTTTTCTATATTATCCTCATATCCCTGAATTTCCAAAATAACCCAAAATCTATTAACCTCTGACTTGAATATACTCAAAACTCAGCATCCACAACTCTCACGGACAGAAAATTCCAAAGACTCACAGCTCTTTGAAGTTATTTCTCCTCTTCTCAATCCTAAATGGTGACTCTTCATTCTGACATTGTGAGTTGAATTTTCATTACCCAATGGTAAGCATACACGCAGAATGAAGGCCAAACAGGAGGAATACTGGGCTGCAATTTCATACTTGCCCTCTGAGTGCCACTGGCTGTCATTCGCCTCATTTAGGAAAAGTGGCACTTTGCAACCCAATGCACACTTGAGTTCACTATATAAATGTCTGGTTCAAGTTTCACTGCACAGAAGGCTGTCAGACATTGCCAAGTAAGTCAGTTCATGAACCTTGGCAGAAGGGTCCTTTGGAGTCATGAATGGTTTGACAATTAATGTAAAACTTCTTCCTAACATCACCTGTCAAAATGTAATGGTGTTTAATGACTTTTAAGTATTTTCAATTCAGTAATTGATCTTTGTCTTTAAAAGATAAGTGATCATTAAATTGACTTGAGCCGTGTAGGGACTAAATGCATTAGAAGATAAAGGTAAAATTGCTTTTATCCAAGTAGACCACAGGGCTGCTTTCTCATAAGAGAGAGACAGCTAGTGGTGGTTTAACCTGAGGGTCATCTGCCTCGTGCAAAGGGAGAGGTTGAAAAGGAGAGTTCTTCATGGTAACCTTAGCCAGTGTGGGAATTGAACCCATGCTGTTAACATCACTGTACATTGCAAGCTAGCCATCCAGCCAACCTAACTATTGATCCCCTAAATGCATTAGAATACTTTCTCCAGTGAATAAAGTATTTCCATAGTATGGAGAATCAAATATAAATACTTGGCTTCATTTTCACGTTGGTTTAATGTTCTAACATCTGCTAAGCCTTTGAAGCACTTTTTCAGAACTTACACTGTGCATGAGCACCAAGTCATAAAATAACCCTGGCATGCCTTTAAAATGTTCATGAAATAAGTAGGAAATAATCAGACTTTCAAAATTCCTTTTGAAAAAAAGTTTACCCTCTTATATTCACATAAAACTGTTAAATTTGGTTGAAAACAAAACCTGCATTCCACTTGATATTTCCTAAAATTGTCCAAATAAACAAACAGGCATTGAAAATCAACTTTGATGACAGATAAACCTATTACAAAACTATGAAACAGTTAATTAAACAAAGCTAGCAATCCTTTCCAAGCTGTGTAAATGACCTCCTACAGGAAAATGTGAGTCTTAGGCTTTAGCTTAGCATTCATAACAAGGCAATCTGATGACATAGATATAATCTGACGACACAGATGCCTGACCATCAGTTCAACCTACTCTCGCTAAAACAGATGCTTGATGGCCTCATTATGAATGATTAACTGAGCTCCAAAACACATTAATGCAATCAGTCCTGAGGTGGTCTGTTACAAGTCATTCAAAATCTTTAAGTTGCTGTGGCAATATGCATTCTTCCGTGCATGTTACAATCTGGAGCTTTTGGATAGTAATGTGAGAGGGTACAATGTTCTTTCAGTCACAGGACAGATGCCAAGAATCTCTCCTGCTCTTACTGACTGCTACTGACCTGTGTTGGATGGATTTTCAGATTGATAATCAACCTATTTGACTGTGTTTTGCATACAGCTTCCTTGGCCAAAATGTTCTGATTTAACTACCTGGATAATTATCCAGAAAATGTTAAAGACGAAGATAAGTACTTATCCTTGATAAGTACACAGCTGCTCTCCAGTCAATCATACTGACCCTACCCTTCCCCCAAATATCCTGACTGCCTCTGGAGCATACTCTACCTGTCCTCCAACCTGACATCACTAGCCCCCACCCCAATCCTCTGGACTCACCCTACCCCCAACACACTGAACTTCTCTCTGCAGCTTTCCAAACAAGCTTTGGGACATTTAACTTACTTATCAGGTAGGAGGGCTCCTGTCATAAACTGGGGTTTGGCTTGTCTTCCCAACAATCCACACAACGAAGCAGCAGTTGCATTTTGGGTACACGCTGCAAGACTGACCCCAGTTTATCCATAATGGATCTCCAGAGTGGCAGACAGCAGCAGGAATTGAGTGGTGATCTGACAGTGACTCAAGCCATTGTTTTTCCATTCATTGTTTCATCTGCCATTCCCCCTGTGAACACCCTTCATCGCTCCTAACACTTCCTCGCTCCCCCATGGCATGTTCCTATACAATCACAGAGGCTGCAACATTTGCCCATGCACCACCACCCTTCTCACTGTCCGAGGCTTCAAACACAAGTTTAAGTGAAGTAGCATTTAAGTTGTACTTCTTTCAATCTAGTCTATTGCATTCTTTGCTTGTATTGCAGTCTCTTTTACATTAGCGTGACCAAACGCAAATTTGTTGACTGCTTTGCAGAGCATCTCCATTCTGTTCATTGCCCATTAACCTCAGCTTTCCAGCTGTATGCCATTTTAATCAACCACCTTGCTCTTATGCTATCATTTCTTTCCTGGACGTGCTGCAGTGTTCCAATGAAGTACAATGTAAGCTTGAGGAGTAACATTTTCCACTTATGCTCTTTACAGCCTCCACGACTCAATTTTGAAATCCAAAACCAAGAACTTCACTATCTGACTGCATGATGCCTGTGCTCCAATTCTCTTACATTCTGTCTGTTCCTTTTTCTAAATGCCCCACCACCCTCTTGACCAAGGATTTGTATGTCTTGTTGACTTCAATCTCAGGGAGAGGACCCATTCTCTCCCTTTCCCACCTTCATTTACACCCATTTTAACATCCCTACTTCTGTTTCACTACTATTAACAACACTTTGTCTTTCACACTGGACTTCCACACCATGTGTTCTCCTCGCTCCCACTCTGCATCTGAGAAAAGTATTAAAAACAAAACATTTTTCAGCTTGTTCCGTTCTGAAGAAGTTTCATGTCAGATTGGAACAATTAATTTTGCTTTTCTCTCCACAGATGCTGCGAGACCTGCTGAGTTTTCCAGCATTTACTGTGTTTATTCTATCCATCCATGTTCTTCCCTGCTAACCCAATCTGTAACTATCCCTCTGTAGTGTCTTTTTATTGTCATGATCACTTACAGTGCCATCTAACTCTATCATTTGCAAATCTCCATGGGTCGCAATGAAATCTCTCATCTAAGTTTTTCCTAATCAATCTATTCAGGGATGTTACAACGCACCCCTGGAGCAGGTGGGATTTGAAACTAGGTCTCCTTGTTCAGAGGTAGTGGGATTATCACTGTTCCACAAGAGCCTTGGATCTTGCATCTATGTGTTTTTTTTAGGTTTTATTTTCTCAGTCTTGCACTAATATTTTCCTCATCGACCTTTTCAAAGATGTTATCATACACTTCTGGAGCAAGTGGGACTTGAACATTGGCTTGCCTGGTACAGAGGCCACAAGAGCCCTTGATCTTGGATCGAGTTTTTTTTTGTTTTCTTTTCATTTGATCTTGCATCTAAGTCATCAACATAGATTGTAAATAGCTGAGGCTCAATTAATGATCCCTACAGCACTGAGCTAGTTACAGATTCCAACCTGAACATGACCCAGTTATTTCTGCTCCCTGTTTCTAGTCTTATTCTACTCTGAATTCTCAATTTGTGCTATCTATTTGGAAATACAATTAAAACACACATGTTGGTTTCCTCTCATCTTGTTACATCATCAAAAGTTCGAACAGATTTGTCAAACAGGACCTTCTTTTCATAAATTTGTGTTGACATTACTTAATCACACTAAGATTTTCTAAATTCCCTGTTACCACAATCCTATTTATAAATTCTAGAATTTACTGCTGTTTTCAGCCAATTGGCCTACCATTTCCATAACTATTTCTCATTTGCTCTTTTCCTCCATTTTTAAAATGGTTATGTCCAACGCCTTCTAATCCTTGGCAGCTAAAATTCTAGAATATCAAAACCAATGCATCTGCTACCCTCAAAGTTATTTTCCTTTGTTCTTCCAACCTAAGGCAAATAAAACATGGGCTCAGAATTTTGCATTTGCATTGAGCGCACAGTCAGAAAATTTCCCAGGAAAAAGTGTCCCAGATGGTTAGACTTTCATTTAAGAATGGTGGGTTTCCCTGGCAGGCTGGCTGGGTGACCCCAGAACTCTGTTGAAGTTTAGTAAAACAGTAATAACAAAAAAACATTTGCTGCAGACTTCATTCCTCACACTTCCATTCTTGACATCCTCCCCATCCATGCTTACCCCACACACACCCTCGTGCCCTTCATCCCAACCTCTTTATGCCCACCCCAGGATTCTTTCTAGCCAATATGCCAACCACCGCATGCCCTGCACCCACTAGCCTCTGCCTATACCTACCTTGCCAACTTTCCTAGTTTCCAGCACGGGCAGACCTCAGACCCATGCAGAGATGGGGTGAAATGAAGTTCTGTTGGAGACTTCATGTATTGAAAATGAATTCTCATTCATAAAACCCATTTACTTCATTTGCACTCATTTAGTTAAATAAAAGAAATGACAACAAACCTTTCATTCAAGTGAACAATATAACAGTATTGGAATACATTGTCCCACAACAAAAACAGTCTTGTACATTTCAGTCAGATGGAGAAATTGCAGGTACCCTATTATGATAATGGATAGTTGTGAAATCAATGATGCAAAACTAATCCGATAATGGAAACTTTCAGGATTACGTCAATGGACAGAAGAAAATAAAAATAATCCAGACTTTTTTGTTTTCAAAAATTTTAAAGGCAAAGCTTCTAAATTCCTTCACAGTTTGACACTCCCTTTGTCAGGTGCTTTTGACAGGGCCTCTTGACGCTTTTGACAGATCCAATGGAATACCTTCCCTTTCAAGCTACTCTGGCTATCCAAACAAAGTTCAACCTCCTTACCAGGCCCAAACTGCACTCACTGGATTTCATACACTAAAGCTACCAAAATTCCACTTCATTGGAGGCATCTAAGGGTTTAAATGGCCATCAGCTGCTGTGAAACATAGATGCGTGAAACACAGTCTATCTCCATAAAAATGGGAAGTGTTGTTCCAGAGTGTGAGACTGGTGAATCTTTGCCATTTCTGCTATTTCTGACATGAGAAAGAGTCTCTCATAGTGAAAATTTGGGATATAGTTCACCTTTACTGAAAATCTATTTCTTTATTCACAAGTGGTATCTGTGACATTTTACATTCAGGCAAGAACATAAAGCCAGTCTCTCTTGTAAAATTTCCTAACTAATGAGGCTTAACAAGAAAGGACTCTTTACAGACATATTAAAGAAAGGGAGATTTATCACAATGTCAGAGCTCGGAAACAGTTATCTTCCTACCTGCCTACAAGGTTGCAATCTGAGGAGCATTAAATATTGCAAAAAAAACCAAAAGGAGAAAATTTTTCAATTTAGCGTGATAATTATATCAAAAACGTTTAAAAAATGAAATTGTGCTTACATACAAATGATTTAACTTTAGCAATTTATCTTGCATTGAATATGTTTTAGCTTTAATTCTAGTTCAAAATGAACAATGTTTATTAAAGCCTCATGTGGAGTAATATGTGACAACTGATGTAACTTCATAAATTCCATCTTGCATGTAGACTAATGTGTTCATTCTGAATCTGCCTCATTGCCAAGTTGTAGCCTTCATTCATTAAATATTAGTGTTAATGGCATATCTGTAAAGAATAAAGTTTAAAATCACTCTGTGGGTGCTTTTAGCATTTATTGCTAATTCCTAATTATTCTGATATAACTGAGTATAATATTCATCCCCTTCACAGGGCAGTTAAGAGCCAACTATGTTTAGTATGGGATTTGGGTTACATTAAAAAAAACTAAGGTAGGAAAGAACAACAGATTTACTTCCCAACAGGATACTAGTGAAGCAATGGGAGTTTTACACCAATCTGACAGTTTCATGGTCACATTGACTGATTTCATTATTCTCAGAATTCTTTTAAAACTAAATTCAAGTTCCCAAACTGTCTAAGTGGAATTTAATCTCCTGTGCTGTGGATTATACAACTAAGCCTCTGGATTCCTAGTCCAGTAAATTACTCCATTACCATTCCCAATTCTCAAAGCCAAAACATAATTGGATATCTTTCACCACATTGGAGTAAAATTACTTTCTTCCATTCCCACTGTACCAATATGCAATTGTTGTCTTGATTCTCTTGGAAAATATTATTTCATTTTCTCTTAACAGAACTGATAAAAATCTCTCTAAGCTATTATAGCTCTCTCTGAAATTGCTGGAATATACTGACAAACCATTTAATTCTTCTTGAATTTTACACGGAGATAGAATGACACTGAAATAAAATGGATCAGTCAGGAGCTTGAACACAGCAAAAGAATACTTGATTTCTAAAAGGTACTTCATAACAATTTCAGAAGAGTAAAAGTTATACGCTTTAGTCTTTGTCTTAGTGTTATAATTTGGTACGGTCAATCCTGATGAAATGATTTTATTTGAGAAAGATACTTTATGGAATCCCTCGTTAATGTGCAGCCCATACAGGAATAATACAGATGAGAAGTTGGCAAGCAGAGCATCTGTCTTGGTTCACATGGTGTGTCCAAGCGGTTCTTTTGGATTTGATTAAATATAGTTAAGAGAAGACTCAACAACAGGACTTTGCTTAAATGTGGGTGCTTATTAAGTAATAATAATAATGATAATAAGAAGGAAAGAAGGTAAAAAAAATAGGTCTCAGGCCCTTGTGCCCGTCGGGGACCCCTCAAACAGCTGGTCTGGAGGTTTAGGTTTGTTCCTGGCACCATTCATGACCCTGGTCTGAGGTGGAGTCCAGGTCAGATATAAATTCTCTCTCTCTTATACAGTGTAACAAACAGCCAGCGCAGAAAAGAAAATACAGAAAACAAACTGCTTGCGAGTACAGAAGGCAAGTTTTGATTGTGCTGTCTGCAGTACATACAGGAATGTTCACAGGATTCATTCAAGATCATGCAGCTGTCAAATATCATCAACAATTTTAGCCCTTCAGCCCATCCTATACAATCTACCCCCAATGATATTTGACAGCGCATGTTACGGTTGCAAATACAGATGCAAATCAACGATAGCCATGCGAGAACGTATAATAAGAATACATAACCTACACCAGAAAATTAAAACTAAAATGAAAATTACAGTCGTCAATACAAATAATGTAACAATGGGATGATCACCAAATCAATGGTCACATGGCCTTTTCCGTGAGTTGAAGTGCTACAGCCGCCAGCTGATGAATCATCTACAGCAGCATCCATCCATAACAAATTCACATAGTTCTGTGAAGAACTCATATCTGATCAATTTACAATCTTTGATAACTCATTCTCTTTTCATTAACTTCCTCCTGTCTATATACTCTGGACTTCCTGCCCCATTATTAATACCTAATAGGTATCACCTTGTCCATGGCCAAGTGTCTCACTAGGTTTAGGTAGGTGTTGTGGGTGGTGTACCCACACTTTTCCCCCTGTACCAAGGTCAATGGATGTTGTAGGTTTGTCGGGAGGAAGTAACTGGCCACCCCCCTTGAAACATTCTACTCATGGTTGTCCCTCCTTTCAGAGGGCGATTATTGAGATTTTACAATGCCTGTGGCAGCACTTTGAGCCTCCCCTCTAACATATGATTAGAGGTCAATAATTTAATTTGTTGCTTTAATAACCCAATCATTTGTTCTACAAGGCCAGCTACTTGATGGTAATAGGGAATAGGAAATATCCAATGTATCCCATTGTTTGCAGCCCATTGCTGCACCTTTTGATCTGTAAAGTGTGAGCCATTATCTGACTGTATCTCTGACGGTTCACTATAGTAGGATATCAACTGTTCTAGGCCCTTAACAGTGTTATTCTGATTCGCTTTGGTTGTTGGGAAAGCTAGCATTAGCCCAGAGTAAATGTCCACCATGGTTAACAGATATTGATATAGTTGTTGTAATAGTAATGGACCAACATAGTCAATCTGCCAGATTTGAGCAGGCTGATCTCCTCGCTTGATTTGATTTGTGCCGTTGACTTTTTTAGCAGTGATACGTGTTTTACCTTTGGACATATTTTACACCTGCCAATGACTTCTTTCACCAGGTCAGTGGGTAAGTGCAAACCTCAATGCCTTGCCCATTGCACAGTGCCATGATACCCCAAATGTCCTGATTTTTCATGAGCCCATTTTCCAGTGTGATACTATTTGGATGCATCTCCAACCCGTTCTGGCTTTTACTATTCTGTCCACAGTATTGTTGTGATCAGCAGATTCCGAACCATCCTTCACATGGTCATCAACATGGTACACAGTAATTTTCAAGTGTTGTGCCTCGCCCATATTTGTTTCCATAGCTCTGTTCCCCTCGGGAGCTTTCCAGCTATCTCCCAGTCATGTGACTGCCAGATTGGCATCCATACAGCCATTCCATTGACCACCGCCCACAAGTCAGTATAAATGTACAGATATTGACTCTCTTCTTCCAGTGCTAGGACCACAGCTGCTAACACGGCATACTGGCTCGATCCCCGATCTCCTTCACAATGGATAATCATCTGTGTGGAGGGAATAAACACAGCCGCTCACCACCACTTCTGGGCATTCTTCCAGGTGGCTGATCCATCAGTGAACCAAGCACAGTGACAAGTATCTGCAGGCAGTTATTCAAACAGAATGCCCCATTGAATGGGAGGTG
This sequence comes from Rhincodon typus, assembly GCF_021869965.1. Taxonomy (NCBI): domain Eukaryota; kingdom Metazoa; phylum Chordata; class Chondrichthyes; order Orectolobiformes; family Rhincodontidae; genus Rhincodon; species Rhincodon typus. The sequence continues at coordinate 39,738,410 of NC_063343.1, read as the reverse complement.
CAGGTGTGGCCTGGTCAGAGCACGAAGTTTGTTCACCTGGTGGGTATTCAGCTATTTGTTCATGGAGTCTGATAACCCTTCCTTTCCCTTCTTGGCTCGATCAGCTATGTACCATTTCCATTTTACAATGGAGCGTTTTTGGGATCTACCGACCTTGTGGGTCACAACGCCAGATACCACCCTTGTCAGAATTGGTAACTCAGGTCTGAGGAGCACTTTGTCCTCACTTGTCTGCCCTTCAGTTTCTACTAGGGCCCAGTAACAGGCCAGAAGTTGCTTTTCAAATTTAGTGTAACACGTAGCTGCCTCAGTCAGTTTTCTGGACCAGAAGCCTGGAGGTATTGCTTTCCCCTTTTGTCTCTGCCATAAGCTCCACATGGCTACATCTTGTACTACAGATACTTGTCATTCAAAGGGTAAGCCAGGTATCTGAGGAGCCGGGGAAGTGCTATGTTACAGCCTCTTTAGCAGCCATAAATGCTGTCTGCTGTTTATGGCCCCATTCAAACTGAACTTTCTTTTGTGTAATGGCCTATAGAAGTCTTAGTAACATGATCAAGTGAGGTATATGTTTGTGCCAATATCCGAGCAGACCTATAAATTTCTGTACAGCAGTCTTGCTAGTTGGAACAGCCATTTCTTGGATTTTATTCTTTACTTTTTCGGGGATGAGACTATCCCCTTTTGTCCACCGAATGCCTAAAACCTGCACTGATTGTGCTGGTCCCTGTATCTTTTTCAGGTTCACTCCCCAGCCTCTGTCTCGTATATATTGTACCAGTGTGGCTAGAGCTTCCACCACTGCGGTTTCCAATGGTCCACAGATCAAGGTGTCGTCAATATAATATGCTACATGAATGTCTGGTGGCAATGGACACATATCTAAGTCCCGTGCTACTAGCCCAAGGCATAAAGTTGAACTGTAAAAGTACTCTTGTGGTAGCTGACAGAAGGTATATTGACGACCTTCCTAGTAAAAGCAAACTGAGCTTGTGATTCTAGGTCTATCCGTATTGAGAAAAAGGCATTTGTTAGATTAGTAATGACATACCAAGCATCTGGCCCCCGTGACAAACTTTCTATAACAGTGACCACATCAAACACAGCCACCGACAGTGGGAGGAGCATGTTTGTCGAGTTGGTGGTAATCAACTGTCATTTGCCAACTTCCATGAGGTTTCTTCACAGGCCATACTGGGCTATTGTACACAGATACTGCATGTGTCACAAGCCCCGCAGCTAACAGGCCCTGTATAGTATCCCCAATTTCATGGTGTTTTCCCGGAATACGATACTATTCTATCGAAACCACCTGTGTGAACGGAGGAATAATGAGGGGTTCCCACTTTGCCTTGCCACCAGTAACCGTCACAGCTCATACACTAAAAGAGAATTTGCCCAGTGGGTTCTGCAAGGTAGTACCTTTTAATTCGTCCATACCAATAATATTTTCTGGTATATTGGGTATCAATACCAGGACTACTCATGGGGGGCCCATTCCCCATGGCCATTCTAATATTTGTTCTAACTGCCGGTATTATTGCCCCACCAAATCCATTAATAATCGTTTGGAGCCTATGACTGTGTGGAAGCTCGTATAACAGTAACTTCTGCCCCACTGTCTAATAATGCAATGTCTCACTGTACATTGCCTTTCCTCCAATAAACAGTGGTAGGGACCTGAGGCCTCGGGTCTCCGGTTGTCCCACCAAGCACACTTACACAGACCCCGGAGACCTGACCCCACCCCAAATCAATTGGCTTACTCCAACTGCCTGACCTCCTCCAGGCTGAGGTATAGGGATGTTGTGGGAGATGCAGTCGGTGTGGTTTCCTTTCATCCCTCCACATCTGATGTAGTCTCTCTTACTTCCTTACCCTTTGGAGAGCAATGCGTTCTCCACGTATTGAACATGGCACCCATGGATATTCTGTCTATCTTGCTCCCCTCTATTCCTGCTTTTAATAATGCAGCAAACATTTCCCTTCTGGCTATCTTTTGTTTCACTATCAAACCACCCCATCTCCAACTTGTTGTCCCTGTCGCTGCCTCACTCCGCTTACCAGCCTCCACATCCTGTAACTGTCCTAACAGCAAACATACCTGTCCCACTGCCTGTCCATGTGCTGGCCCTAATAGAGCCAACAGAGCACCTCTCATCCAGCCTGGACCACTTCGTATTAGCCAGCTCCTCATTCCGGCTGTAAAAGCTTCCTGGTCTGGATCCTGAAACTGTGGAGAATACATACCTGCTTGCATAGCCAAATCCCTCAAATGTTTTATTATTTCGGGTACGCTTCCCCATTTTTTCAACATCACCTTCCCAATCTATTGGGGAAGGGTACTTGTTTCCTACTGCTAGTGTCAGTGTATTCCACAACAATACAGTTTGCCCTATGTTTCTAAAGACACCATTCACATGTGGATCAACACTTACTGTTCCCAGGTTCCCTCGCTGTTTGGCACTCAGCATACTATAGGCGGTTTTTGTCCTCCTACCTGTTTTGCCTTAATTGTTATTAGAGGTTGTGCTATTAGTCCCTTCTCTGAGGATGGCTCCGGAGGTGAAGCATCCCCTTCCCCATCCGTCCATTCATACTCTAAATCAGATGAATACCACATCTCCATCCCAATGGTCAGGGTCCCATTGTGAGGTTAATAATGAGTGCACTTTGACTGTTGCACTGTTGCCAGACAGCATATTATCTGGTTCTGTTTCTCCTCCGTCTTCTTGGCTCTCTCCTGCACTGTGTTAACTGCTTCTTTTAGGGTGAGGTTACACTGTTCTATCGCAGTCAGTGCGGCCTCATGCTGCCTGTTTTTGGCCTGGCACTCTTCCAGTTCCCTACATATAGAACACAAAGCTGGTAACAATATCCATCCCATTTGCGGGACACTGTCCATGTTTTTGGGGAAGCCCACTTCTCGCAAGCACTCGTGTACGGCAGCCTGTATGACTAACCCTCCTTTCTCTGGTTATAACCATCCTCCATTCTTGCAGGGGGCCCTTATTGTGCCAACAAGTTAGCTGCAAACCTGAATCCAGAGTCTGCCGCATTCCATCCTGGAATATGGAAGGCCTCCAGAGCATCAGGTTACCTTTCCCTTCTCTTAAATATTTTCCCAAATCCCATCCTCATCAGCAAAAGTATCTTGGATCACAGGGTGTTTCCAAGTAGTTCTCTTCGATTTGGTTAAATATAGTTAAGACTCAGCAACAGCAATTTGCTTAAATGTGGGTTTTTATTAAGTAATAATAATAATGAGTTTTAAAAAAATGAAAGAAAGGATAATAAACAATAAGTCTCACAGCCTTCTGCCGTTTGGGGATCCCTCGATCGACAGCTGTTCTGGAGGCTTAGGTTCGTTCCTGGCACCGTTCACAAGCCTAGTCCAAGGTGAAGTCCAGTTCAGAACAAAACTCTCTCTCTCTCTCTCTTTCTCATACAGTGTAACAAACTGCCAGCACAGAAAAGCAGATACAGAAAACAAACTACTTGCTAGTACAGAAAACAAGTTTTGATAATGCTATCTGTGGCATGTATGGGAATGTTCACAGGACTCATTCAAGGTCATGCATCTGTTGAATATAATCAACAATTTTAGCCCTTCAGCCCATCCTATACAGCATCTTATTCCAGTTAACACCATCTCTCCTTGCCTTAATCCGTACAAGGAGAAAAGCTAGATTAATAGGTGCCTTCACGTTTTATCAAAATAGAGTTCATGAAAAAGAAGCCGCCTGTCAAGTTTTCTGATTCCAATTTTAAATCTCTAAAGCAAGGCAACAATATCAAAAAAGGTAAGAATCCTCTTCCTAAAGGAATAGCCATTCCACACAGTTTTAACTGTAGCGCTGGAAAACTAGGTTATGCATCGCCTGACGTAAAGCATTGACTAATAAAAGGATAAATGGCTGAAAATTGTGTGGATATCTATATCATGTAATTTTGGAGTTTATTATAATACAATTAGTTACACACTGTTGAGTGCTTATGGAACCAGTACAAAACCAAATTGTAAAATGTGTATGAGATATTAAATGGGTGAAATGTGATGCTCTTTCTCTTCTTACCAGTGATTTACTCTCACTTTAATTGGGCATGACGACTTGGAAAATTAACACACGTAGCAGAGGTGGTAATATTTTCCTGACAGGAAGCAATCCTGTTCACACTGTACTCTAATACTTATGAGGGTTGGATTTCCTGTGGCCACATTGTGATAGGATTGTAATGTTATTGAGACTTCTGATCTCCTGCTGTTCGTGTCTCAGTTCACTTCTTGGGGCCAAGTGTATGGAAGTGTTAGAAATGCCAACAGCTTCTGATATGCGATGTCTGATCAATACAAAGTAACTTCTTTTCAGAAAGAAGAATTGAGCAATTGAAAGTGGGTTCCACCTTTGATGAAGTTGGCCAAGGTATTCCCCTCCCCAGGCCAACCCACCCTTTAAACCACTTGTGGTTTCTTGAATTCAGACCTCAATACCTCACCAATCGTCAGGCTTGCTGAGAGCCCAGGCTTTGACCATATCTGGGATTTTCAGTGCACTGGCACCATGGAACTGCCATAGTTGCAACCAACTGGTTATTTGGTGCCCTGTAAAATTCATCCCCATATGTTGCTTGTCAGACTTCTGCATAGCTCTATCTCATCAAGCTAAATGTTGATAGCTGAAGAACTAAATAAATTTAAATGTCACAACTGATTCTGTATGAATGCGATCCATGAAGAATCTATTACTGTAATTAGTTAAAGATTCTTGTTGCCATTTTAAATTGACTAGATATAATCTATCAGTGCTGCTTATCAAAGAGGAATATTAACAGTGAATCATGTACACTAGAACCGCAGCATCTGAGACTTCACATTGGGCAGACTCATGACAGATGTGTTATTCAAGCCTTGAAATTATAGTTCTATCCTATAATTTCAACCATTATACTTATACTGACATGCTGATACACAATTGTTGATGGTTTCCTTTGTCCTTTAAGGGTAGCAAAGCCATACTTTGGTCTTCAAAGAACAGATTTGATTATTTTTTACATCTAACTTATGAAAGAGACCTGCTGCGACATTACCCTTACTTCTCCTAGTCCTGTTTTCCGTCTCTACTCATCCCTGAAAAGAATTTGTTGTGCTTGCTGCCATCCACATCCTGTGGGTTCTTTAGGTGCTTACATGACCTAGTGTCTGCAATGGCAGTGATCTCCTGATCCAACTGGTAGATTAAGCAAGATATGTTTATTGTAAAATGTAAAGTTGCTGCCGTCCTGGTGAACTTTTCACTCATTAAAGGGGAACAACTGGTGATGAGTTTAACCTGAGGGTCACCTGACTTCAGTTGAGGAGCAAGATTGTGAAGGCAGGACCTTCATGGTAACCTTAGCCCTGTATGGGAATTGAACCCACACTGTTGGCAAACCAGCCCTCCAGCCAGCTGAGCTAACTGATGTCAGCTCTGTGATTATTTTCAAATGATGGACTCTGTATTACAACATGGACTGTATGGAAAACCTAGCCTTAGGTCTGTCTCCCAAAAGATCAAACAGTACTTTACTCTCCCAGCAGGACCTCATGACATTATCATAAATGCCAGACTTATATACAATGGAATTCTGTCCTAAGTCACTGACAACTGCATTCTCAAAATTCCAACCATGTAACTTTTGGCCATTCCTTCATTGTGACATTTCTGCAGCTTACCTTTACCTCCACCTTCGATGGCTGAATCCTATTAGAACTATTACTCTCTCTCTTTCCAGACATTCCCAAATCATCCCTGTTTTCTAAGTGCAAGATACAGTGACTTGAATGGACATGCGTTTATCCATTTCCTGTCAAACCTGCCTCAGCCACACTAAGCAGTATCGGGTCCTATTCTCACTAAAACGGCTCATTATTCCAGGGTCAATGTAAAGGTAACTCCCAGCTCTTTTCCTTACTGCAAACCATCCTCTCAAACACCTTTCCCCAGTCTCTTCCACTGCCACCTCAAGTGTGAAAAGCCCCTAAACTACTTTTTCACTAAGATTAAGACCATCGATCAGCTGCCTTTGCTGATTCCTTCCCTCCTCCTAGCTCACTGAGCCAAAATTCTTCTAAGGGTTCTTAATGACCTAGCTCTGAACTCTCATCTTTCTCTAGCTTCTCACCTATTTCCCTTATTTCCTTCCTGAGCTCATCTTTTCTAAGAGGCACAATTCTTACACCTTGACTCTAATCCCATTTTATCAACGGACCACTCCACTTCCCTTACTGGCCCCATGTCAGCTGATATTATGAATTGTTCACTCTCTACAAGTATGGTCTCTCTTATAAATCTGCTGTCATCTCACCACCATGAAAGTAAAACACTTGACGCAGTCCCCCACCCACCCCCATCATTGAAAATTATACTTTGTTTCAAAAATCCTTTTCCTTTTAATTCTTTGGATGTATTGTTGCCTCCTATGCCTGTGCAAGCCTTGATTCCTCTATTTGAATTCCTCCAATTAGGCTTTGTCCCCTGCCCCAGTGTGAAAAATAAATTGTAATGAAAGTCACAATGACATCTTTTGTCACTTTGATCATGGTAAACTATCTCTCCTGATCCTTCTTAACATTCCACTAACTTGGTTATAGCTGACCACACCAGCCTCCTTTAATGCTGCTTCACTGTTGTTCAGGTAGAATTGCATCTGCCTAGTTCCAATCTTATGTATCAAGTCATAGGCAGATAGTTGCCTGCAATGACTTCTGTTCCCAATCCCACACTGTTCATTCTGGCATCCTCCGAGGATCTGTTCTTAGCCCCTTCCTATTTCTCATCTACATTCTGCCCTCCAATGGTGTCATCAAAGAGAACGGGGTTAGTTTCTGTGGGCAGAATCTTATCGGGGCCTAACAACGTGAGCTATGGTAAGAATTGAAGCAGAATCGATGGGAAGTCTGGTGAGACCCATCTCAGCAATTGGGAGCATCTCACTGCATCTTTTATGTATCTGCTTGGGAGTGAATTGCCATTTAAAGGAATCTAGAGCTTCTTAAACACCTTATTAACGGCACAACTCACCTCATCAATATTCAACTTCCAACTCAGCAGACACACAAAACTAGATGTTGAGAATCCTCGGACATAGAAGTCAGAGCAAGTACCCAGCAACTTCGGCTACTGTTGGCTGAGAAGAGCCTCCATGTTGCTTAACACCAATCAGTTTCTCGGGGAAATGATCTATGGGCACCAGTCACATGCACCCCTCGTCCATGGACATTGGCATCAGATATTTGCCATTGCCTCATGATCCTCATGACACCTGTCCAATCTACTTACAAGACACTTAGGAAGAATAGATCTGCACTGCAGGGCACACCAGCAATTAATATTGAAAGGCGGCTGCACACAGGGACAGGCACCTGACTCACAGATTGGACCAGGCTACATCTCAGGTTTGTTCCCTTATCATTCAATTACCCAGCACCTACCTACCTACCTGCCTTGCCATGCCTTTCCTTGTCTTGTCTTGCCTATCCAATGAGGGACATGTGACTATCCGACACTCTGAAACATCAATCTAACATACACAGTACATGCCAGCTGCTTGCACAGCAAACATACTACACAAATATTCAACCAAATGGCCAGGTAGAAAAGTGGGTGGGGTCTAGCCCTGTGTACACTTAAGGTGGGGCTGCTGTCAGTCATGGGCATAGTCAGCACACATCCAGGGAACAGGCCCCGGTAATTTGTCCACCCAGGCTGGTTATGGTCAGGGGATATGTCAGACTACAGTTCAGGGAGTGGGCAACGGTCAGTCCTGTGGGACCGTCACAAGCAGGCAGCGGAATCACATATTATCAATCAGGAAACTGCAAACACAATGCTCTGGTGTCTGGTCAATCATCTCCAGGGGCTGCTCATCGAAGTCAGTCAAAGATCAAGGGGTGAATGTTGTCTTAGGGCCTGTGGATCGATCATTGAGGAAGGTGCAAGGCGGGGTCTGTTGGGGTAGTGGACAGATGACAGCCAAAAAGGGGTCAGGGAGAGAATGCTGGGGCTGGGTCGAAGCTGGGTGGAAGCTGGGGGTGCAGAGGCATTATTGAGGTGAGAACAAGGTTGGTGACAGAGGGAGTTAGAGGACCAGGGTTGGCCTCATTAAGGTATAATGGCAGCCCTTGTGGAAAGGGGAGACAGTCGGAAGCAGTGTTCAGTGTGGTGGGTCTCCACAGTGGGGGGGCTGGGTGGGAATAGGCTGTTAGGATAGTGCAAGCTAAAGGGGACTAGAGAAGGTGGTAAAGAGGCAGAGAGTGCTGCTGACAGGATCCACCATGATCTGTATTCCCGGCCTTCACTCGCCATTTGCTAGATACTTGCAAATAGCTGGGACAATGCCCAGGGTAGGCAATGTGAGCAGAAATTTATTGCAACTAAATATCAGGAAGATTGAAACCATACTCCTGACATGCTCAGTTTCCTACTCACTGATTCCATTTCTATTGCTGGGAACGGTCCGAGATAGAAACTTGGCATCACATTTGACTCTGAGACTGTCTGGCAATCACATATTTGCATCATTACTAGGACCATCCATTCCCATTCTGTAATACAGCTAGTTCCTAGCCTGAGTGCATCAACTGCTAAAACTCTCGATTATTCATTTATTGCCTCTCGACTTGACTATGTCACTGCACTTCTGGTTGGTCTCCCATATTCTACCCATAGTAGACTTGATCTCAGCCTTTTCAGAATCTCTGCATGGCCACACCTTTCTGTACCTGTGTGATAATTTCGATCATTACTATACTTCCAAATCTCTACTGCCGTTCTTGTCTCTTGAGCATTCCAAATGTAATTCCTCCAGCTTTGGCAATAATGCCTTTAGCTGCTGAATCATCAGCTCTTTCCTCCCTGAATTCTCCATCTCTCAGGCTGTACAGGATGTCTCTGAGGAAGACAGAAAGGCAATCTCATTGTCATGAACTCAGATCATAACATTCAGACATATCAAACTTTAAAATTCCAAAGTGTGTTTTGTTTGTAAAGTGACTCTTACAGCCAAATGACTGCAGCCTTTAATCAAATAACTGGAGAGAAATTCTGGAATGTCACACCTTTAGGTTTCAAAGCATCAAAGAGAGCAAAATGTACCACAAACTGAATTTGGAATTGGTTTTGAATATCTCAGACTGTGAACATGATAAGAAAAAAAGAATGTAGTTTGGGCTAGGGACATCGTTGCATTACCCGGCTTTTAAGAGTACACAGGGATAGAAGTTACAAGCAGACGTCAGCCCACATCTGTGTATGGTAACGGCCTGGCATTATAATACCTTGGCCTCCAAGACATCGATCACAATTGACTGTTCAATTGTGGAATCTCTGCTGGTTGATCTTGCTAATCCAAGAAAGCCAAGCTAAATTGGTTCCTTTTAAAATATAAAGTCATCTGGTCCTGGGAGAACATTATACACAAGGAAAGACATCCCTTGTTGCAACTAGCAGAGAGGTCAGGTGAATAACTAAGAAGAGCCGAGAATGTAACAGTTTAAGGAACTAGAACAAATTAAGAAACTGTGCCAGGGTCTGTTTATAGAACTCTCTGACCAGGCTTTTAGTCATCTGCTCTGGAATTTATTTATGTGTTTATGTACATCTCAGTGAAATGTTAATTGATAACATTCCAGTGTTTGGATAACATCCCAATGATAACATCCCTGTGACTTGGGATATCTTACTACTCAGAAGGCGTAATGTATTTGCAGATTGTTAATGGTTTGGCTTGTTGGCGTGAGTATTTCAATTTCACGACATTATGTGCTTCTAATATGAAGTACAATTTTATCTCAATTTTTTTGTAACTTCACATTATTCTACCTATTCTGTATATCTTAGCAGACATACATTCTGCACAAGTGACAAATGTTGCCCACAACATTAGTTGTGATTCCTTTGAACCGAATACAAGTAAGGAGTATAGTTGCTTTCCAGGAGAACCTTTGAGCCAGCCCTCTTGTCGACCCTGTGTTTGCTGATAAGCTTGACTATTGTGTCACCTATGGGTGGCCTTGAATATTGTGTCACCTTTGGGTGGTCTTGAATAAATGTCCTGAGGTCATGAAAGTCGCTACAAACAAAAGTCATTTCCTGTTAATCTTGAAAGTTCTTGGGAGCAACCTACATTTGGTCTTTCAGCTTCTTGATTCCCTATGTATGAAGCATGATGCCTTGATATTTCATTAGAGTGATAATGTGATTGAAGAATTTCCACTGGACCCTTATGCAGATAATAGATATGAACAGAGGTTGGAATAAGCTGTTAATCATTTCCCTTTTCCACATGTATGCATCTGGATGAAAGAAATGTGAATGACTATATAATGCATTCTCTTTGCCTTTCACAAGGAACATATGGAAGCAACATGAAGTGACTATTACTCTTTCTGTTAGGCTGCACAACCCTTGTGAGCTAAAGATTCTTGAAGAATTACTGTTTGACCTAGTACTATTGACAAGTCTGAACAGCTCTCACACTGATTAAGCTTTTGCTTTCAACACACAGCAGTAGCTTTGTATGATCCAATTAGCTCTGAAAATGATGGACAAAAAAGCTAAAAGCTACAATCAATAACATGTAACCAGAGAATACTTGAATGGTTCAAATGGATTCTGGATTCACCAAGGTAACCTGGTGCCACAAACATTGCTACCAAGTTATAATCATCTGGGAATTATTTTAGGTTTGCTATGACTTGTATTGACAGTGTTAATGCAATTTAATCATGTGAAATTTGTAATCTGAGATTAATCTAAAAGACTTCTTCCATGGAAATGATCAAGAACCACATCTTCTAAAGCACTGCAGTTTGAGGCTAGTTGTTTTCATTGTAAACTATGATTCTGAATTGTGTAATGCTGAAAAATTATGACATTTTAATGTTTCAATAATCAAGTCATAATAAATGACAATAGTCCCTTGCTGTTCATGTAGTATTCAGCCTCCTATGGTGGTAGTGTTTGACTCAAATATAGATTTCAGGTAAAATGGGGTTAAGAGCAACACATAATTAAATGCAATCAAACATAATTCAATTCAATATTTAAACAACTTTTTGCCTTTATTTTTAGCACCTATCTAAATATTTATTTTCAGATTTTAGTGCTCTTATTGGGTTATCAGTATTTTTAAAGTGGTGAATCATCTACCCAACCTATCCCCATAACCCTACATTTACAATGGCCAATCCACCTAACCTGCACATCTTTGGACTTTGGGAGGAAACTAGAGCACCCAGAAGAAACAGGGAGAACATGCAAACTCAACACAGACAGTCACCCAAAGCTGGAATTGAACCTGGGTTCCTGAACCTGTGAGGCAGCAGTGCTAACCACTGCATCACTGTGATTATAGCCAATCTTATGGATAACTTTTTATCTTTTGTGCTTCATTCTTGACCCTCAACTTCTGGAAACAGTCTGCATTTGTCTATCCATATTTCCAAAATTTTAAACACCATGATCATATCACCACATACATTCTATGAGAAAGAAGTCTCCCTTTGAATTTCCTTTTCCTTTTGCAGGCAGTATCTTGGCAAAATGGATGTACCACCTCTGAAAGCTCAATATCTTTTCTATAGTTTGGAACCCAATGCAGCATAAAATCCTCTAATGCTTTGTTCAGTTTATAGTAGAATTGATAATTACTGATTTGTTTTTTATATACCACACCATTTTTGATGATACCTACAATTTTGTTAGCTTTATATTTAGCAGCCTTGCAAACTGCAGTGTACCTTTCAATTTACATCAACAAATCCCACTGCTATTTTCCTTCTATTTTGTATTTTTATACTACCATCATATCTTCTGCAAAGAGGGTAAACCTCACAAATAATAGAATCTAATTCCATCTACTTCTCTTAGCCCATACCCAATCACCAATAACTCCATGAAGTTTTCTGCTAAAGAATTAATTGTACCACCCATAATAAGCAAATTTAAAACAGTGACTTCAGGCCTACTTCTGATCCATGATCTGTATGAAAAATATCTGTTCTTTCTCTGTTTTAAGAAGAAGATCTGGAGACATCCCCTGCTCTTGCACACAACACTGCCATTGACTTGTCACTGCCATTGACTGTGATTCTAGAGCTTACAGTCTTCCTTCCTCCGTCTCTGGGCTTCTGTTACCAGCTTCATTGTTTTCTACAGTCATCCTGTGTGACTACAAAATCAGCGAGCTGAACTGCGTTTTAGACACTCAGTGCAAATGGCCATCAGGAACATGATGGCATGACTGGATTAGTAATCCAGAGGCCCATATTGATGCTGTAGAGGCATGAGTTCAATTCCTACCACAGCAGCTGATAGAATTTAAATTCAGGTAACAGAATCTCAAATTGAGAGCTAGTCTCAACAGTGGAGACAGTGAAATTATAATCAATTGTCAAAAAACTGAACAAGAAGGAAATTTGTTGTCCCTACCTGTTCTGATCTACATGCGACCCCAGCCCTAGAGCAATGTGGTTCATTCTCAAGTGCCCTCTGCAATGTCCTATCAAGTCACACAGCTCAAAGACAATTATAGATGGACAGCAATGCCAGCCAATTTCACATGTCATAAAAAAAGTTTTAAAAATGATGCACTGTACTGTTTGTGGATTTATGGAAGAGCCAACATGTTTGCCAACCTGGAAAACTAATAACTGCAAAATGACTTCAACAAAGGCCAACTCAAAAAGCAATGTAAAATTCAAAAACATCCCTCAAAATTTACATTTTAACAGCACCACTCGTTTGCAGTTACATCAGTAAATAAACTCAGTTTTCTGAGATGAGTATCCAAAGATGTTCACAATGTTTTGGGGCTAAAGAACATAAACTGACCACAAGCAATTCAAAAGCCCTCATCTGAATGTCACAAGCTTTTAACATTGCTGAAAGGACTTTTGCTATTGAAGAATAAGAATAGCCAGAAAATTTATAATGGGCTCACATCTGGGAGTAAGTTTCAGTCATTAAAATGTCAACCGTCATACATTGCTGCTTTCGTTTTAGAGTGTAACTCTGTTGTAGTTACTGTTGCTACACTGTTTAGTGTAATGCATGTCAATGTTTAGTAAAGGTTAGAAGTAATTTATTGCGGTGTTTCTAAGGCAGTTGTCTGTTTCAATTGCCTCCTTTGGTATTCTTTAATCTTTCTATAGTAATGGTCTTTCTAACCACATCAGTTGCTGGCTGGTGCTTTGCTAGACAGTCTTTATGTACATCATGGTCAACATAACTCATTAGGCTTTGCAGTTGCTCTTTTGATTTCTAGTTTTTGATATTTAATCTTCCAACTCAACTGATCTGAAATTAACCTTTAAGCTTTTCATCAACGCAACGCCAGGAACAATATTTGTATTTCTGAAGCACTTAACATCCATCTAACCATTCTAATTCAGAAAATCAATTGATGGCAGCTAGAACTGTAGTAAACTTTATATTGTTTTGTACTTATTTACAGTGACACACTACATGTGTACAGCTCCCATCTCAAAAATCACTGTTTTAGTTTGTGTCTAGTTAAATAAGCATGAGTCTCAGGTTATCCCCACCACCCGCATACAATCAAATAATTATTCTACAATTGCCACTGCAAATTTTATTGTCCTGTTTCAAATTTGCTGTCATAATTTACCTCGTATGCTTTGGACTCTTATGGTGCATGGTAATAGTCCTAGATCTGGACCAGGAGACCTGAGTTTGAGTCCACCTGCTCCAGAGGTGTGTAATAATGTCTCAGGACAGGTTGATTAGAAAATATCTACCTTGTGTGCTTCAGTATTCAGCTTTAAATAGAAAACTCCATCAAAAGGACCTTGATGGTGTCCCAGTAGCTGAGCCAGAAGGTCTGGGCTCAAGTCCCATCTGCTCCTGAATTGTGTACTTTATGAACAGGTTGATTTGGCAAATATCTTGACAACCTTATTAATTGCAAATATTATTCCAAAATTAGAACCTGGCTAGAATGGCCAGGTCTAAGATGTGTTTCTTCCATGTATACGACAAATAAAATACCCTCAGGCACTAAATTCCAAACGTCTACCATTGTGATCAACTTATTACGATTATTCAAAAGATCTAACTGTAACTCCTAGTAGTAATGAAATGGATGGCTTGGCAGCTCAGTGGTTAGCACTGCTGCCTCACAGCGCCAGGGACATGGGTTTGATTCCACCCTCCGGTGACTGTCCGTGTGGAGTTTACACATTCTTTCCATGTCTCCTTGGGTTTTGTCCCACAATCTGACGATGTGCAGGCTAGGTGGATTAGCTATGAGAAATGCAGGTTTACAGAATATGGTGGGATGATGTTTGGAGGGTTGGTGTGGACTTGATGGGCTGAATGGCCTGCTTCCACACTGTAGTGACTCTATGATTTGAATTTTATTTTTCTTTCCTTTTGGCTTTCCATTCTGTTCTGATTGCTTTTCCTCTTTCTCACGATGAATATCACATACACCAATCCAGTCCAACTAAAATTCCTGACTTTTTTAATCTGTACTGGTTGCTGCTAGCTGTTGGAAGCATTTTTGAAGGTCTGCATGAACTCAGACAGTACAAATTTCAATGCTATTTTTTGGCTTTCACTCTTGCCAAAATGTTAGTTGCAGTTTAAACTTTGCAGGTTTGGATGGAATGAAGGACACATCTATAACAAAGTTCATTACTATGGTTACCTTTTTACAGGAAGAATGGATGGCAGTGGACAAGGCAAATCTAGCTGACAGCAAGTTAAATTTGTTTCTGAGCCATTGCTCGTTGCGAAGCTTCTCTTTATCTTCACTTTTCAGCCACTGGCATACAAAACAACGCTAAAATATCTCAAACCTTGAAAATAAGGGACAGTAATTGTGTATAGCACTTATTATGTATTCCTCTGCAATTTATTTTGCATCAAGTTACAAAAACTCTCATTTTCTTTTCACATCTCCAAAGCATTAGTCAAAAGTCACTGAGTTATTGGAAACCAGGCAATGTTTCTGATTTTGGTGGGAGAGTGGTGTTAATTGGTGAAGGGTTGAGGGAGTGGCCAGTTAGCCGGGGTGGTAGGAATAAAGACAGGTCACCAGATAATGGTTTAGGCCCTCTGATTGGTCCCCTCAACTCATCTGCATTTTTCATTCAACAATGAACGTGGAGGGGATTTCTTAATTGGTTGTTCACCGATGTCACTCACCTGATGGCACTGCTGACAGGAACACCGTGCCTAAGGGGTGAAATTCAGCCTCAGCCCCATGAGTGTGATACAGATAGCATGAGTTTAATGAAAAGTGGTAGTATTATGTATGCAGAAGCATTCAAACGCGTAGTGAATGTGCAACAGGTGACATTTTGTAGTGTACATTTTTGGACCATCTATCTTTTACCTGATGCTATTTGATCAATTTGGCATGTTCCTTAAAATATGCTATCTTCACCCACATCTGTCCCTAGGTTATGGCAATAGAGTATTGTGCCTCAACATTACTTCCTGTCAGAGATGCTGAGCTGCATATTTGGGGGTTTATGCACTGGCATACTAGTCATGCATATCGTCCTCACACCAACCTCAAGCAACATCAAATTGCCAGTGCCATTATAACAAGTAGCCAACAGACTAGTTTGGGTCTTCACAAAATGTGTACCAGTCTTTGCTTTTCCACTCTCTCACCATTGCCACCCTCTCCACTCTACCCCAGGCTTCTGGAAGCTCTGACAAACATTTAAGAACTGTTTCCAATCCTTTTGAAGGCTAAGACTTTATGAAATCTCATGTGCTCCAATTACTTAATTTTAACAGATTGCATACAATTGTATTTTCTCAGCAGCCCTTAGAAGTTATTATCCTCTCCATCAGTAAAGAATCTATATTCTATACCTTTGCTGGTGGATACCTCGATATTGCTTATACTTTTGAATAACCTGATTTTTCAAAGCTTGGTTGAGGTTGCTGCACTAATGATGCACACTGGGGAAAGGGCAAACAGTTCTACTGTTACTGCAATAGGAAGCAGCTCCAATATTTAATGGGATTATATCATCTCTGCCTAGAATTTTAAATAGCTAAATTCACCCTTGTCTTCCAAAGAGGAACTTCTGCAGGGGAATATACATGTAAAGTATTCGCAGACCATAAACCACACAATATTAAATATGAATTCTTTCAGAAAACCAAACCAGGCTTTTTTTTATTGACTTCAATTTAGTAGACTAATAAGCCTCTACTAAATTGGATAAAAATAATAGCTAGGAAAATATTATTAATGAGTTTTATGTCATAAATTAAGTCTAAACGTGTTAAACTGGAGACATTTCAAAGAATGTTCTTCACAGATGTTCAAGTTATTTTAAAATTAGTTTTATGGAATAAAATAGCATTGTTCTGTTATAGCGTAGATACCTATTAAGCATATTCCAAAATGGCAGCATTAATAATGTGATCAGAGATGTGGGCAGATTTTCACTGAGATGGAATCTTTTCAAACTGGACGGACCCTTCTCCTTTAAAAGGGCCCCTACCTGCCATAATTTTGTTCCAGGAAGGCAAGGCTGGACAGAGTTAAGCCTGCTACCACAGGAAACAGAGGTGGCCACAGGGGCAATGTGTCCTCAGATGAGTTTGTTGAAGGTTGGTTCTGGTTGTCTGATGTTTCAGTCTGGATGTATATGAGCCTATAGCCCTTGCCTGTCACCTCCAATTCCAGTCCCATGTACCCTCAAACCACTTGCCATACATGTCCAGGCATTTATCAAACTCATGCAAAAAATTTAAATCCCATCAAGTGGTCAATCTATTGTAAAAGTAAACATTTATTCACTAACCACATCAGATACAGCCAGTATTTTAATGGCATCTCAGAACTGCTAATCAAAAAATGAACTCAGCTCCATGTCCCATTGGCATACTTGCTTAACTCAACCAAATATTCATAATGAACTGGACTCAGCTAATAATAGCAACTCATGGGATGCATCAAGAAAGAAGTTCATTAAAAATTGCAGGAGCAGATGGGTAATTTTTTTTTTCTAAGCTACACTAGATGGCATTCCAACAATGGAAGTCTTATTTGTCATTCTAGCTGAAAGTTGCTGCCGATTGGTCATTTATAAAGAGCTTGGGATTCAAATAATTCCAGATCATGTCACTTAAACATATGTGCCCAACAGTGTTTACACCTTCTTCATAAATTTGTGACTCCTATACTGTGGGATAAAGCCCTTGAAATAGTGAAAATGGGGTCTGCACAAACTTTAAACATGAACTTCAAATCGCCTTGCTGAGATTGGACTTACCACTTGTACAATTCATACCCTACACCTTCTCCAAGCTGGCAAAACTAGACGCATCAGCATCCTGTTATTTTTAGAAAGATCAAAATTTGTTCGAACTCCATGAAAAGTCAGCCCCAGCCTCTGCAAGATGCAAGGGTGAATGAAAGTTGGTGGCACATAAACTGACATTCAGCAAGGCCACTCCAATGATGTAATTCACTCCAGAAAGCCTTAAGCAGATGAGGGTTAGTCTTCCACCCAACAGTGAGAGCAAGTCCCATGCTAGAGACTTGCAGGTAATCTGATTCAGTAGTATCTGCACAAATCCCAGAATTCAGAAGTGAGAAGTGGGTGCTGAATGAACTGCAAGGAGGGCGAAGAAGAAGAGCAATGAATTCTGGACTAAATTAAGTCTTAGGCTTTTAGGGCAGAAAGGTGTCAGGGTGCCTAGGGAAGGAGGGATGGATGAGTGCAATGGGATATGGGGTTGCTGGTTTTGAAGGCTAGGCCAAGAGGAGCTAAGGAGGATAATTTGTTAGGAAAAGGGGTTCCCAATGTATGCACTCCCTCTTCTTTTCATATTTTACACAAAGCTATTTCTGACTCTTGTGCCACCTAGCCTGGTCGGTATACAATTGGGTCAATTGGCTTGGTTCAGTTGCCAGTTTTTAAAAAGAAATGATGGGTGGGTTTTGGCTGGCAGCTTCCTACTGTACCAAAGGGACTGGTTCGGGGATATGTGGGTAGGCAGTGGGCTGGTCACCCGACAGATCTTTCTACTGTACCCACTGCCACACCCACAACTCTATCTGAAGACTGCCCAGTAGGGGCCATCAAATCTAGACCTCAGAAGTCAAATTGTTAAAATTTTAGATATGTTAATCATTCTGTATAGCTCTTTTGATAGTGCCAGCTGCCAAGTCAATTTATTGGTGTTTACTTCAAGGATTTCATCTCTGTTATGGGATCAAAATGAATTAAAGATATATGTCACTGTAGTTCAAATATGGAAGCTTTCAACGACTTCCATTCTAGGATGATGTTGTAAATTATGATTACAGTAGTTCACACATAAAACTTTAAAGTGAAGAATAACTGAAGACTGGCTATTAAATAACGGGCTATAACATAGTTCAAACTTGTCTAATTCTATAAACCTGATTGCATAATTCAAATGTGTCAAAGTCCTGAGAGCATGTTACAATGTTGAACATATTTTCAGGGAGACTAATAAATTTAGAAATCAGGATCCCCCATGTCAATAGAACCCTGACAAGCCATAACCAGGTACTCTGCCAGCCCAAACTGTGTAAACCTTGTTATATGACTAAAGAAACCCTTTAAGATTCACTTAACATTTTCCTTTGTATAGCAAAAGAGTAGGAGTTAAAATTCCCACCATTAAGCACTTAGACCTACAATACTTTACTGCTTATGCCTTTTCAGCTTTATAACATTGCTTTGTCAAATTAGTACAGAAAAGTGACACACATTACATGTAATTTTTCACGAACAAAAACAAAGTTGCTGGGAAAGCTCAGCAGGCCTGGCAGCATCTGTGAAGGAAAAAACAGAGTTAACGTTTCGGGTCCAGTGACTCTTCCTCAGAACACACTGGACCCGAAACGTTAACAGCGTTTATTCTTTCACAAATGCTTCCAGACCTGCTGGGCTTGTCCAGCAACTTTGTTTTTGTTCCTGATTTACAGCATCTGCAGTTCTTTCCATTGTTTCAATTCAAATTATCACCATTTTCATATTTTTTTCTCTTTGGCACCTTAAAAGAATGAATTGTCTTATTTATGTTCCACTTTGAATAGAAAGTGTGACTTAAAGACCAAGGATAATTAAGAAAACTTTACATAAAAATTTTGTTTCAATAAAATGTGTTTCCACTCAGGTTAAGTGAAAGTTCCTGAGATTACTGTTTTTGCTTTGCCACTGATAATGTATTTCAATGCTCTAAACATTTTTGGGATTGTTTCACCTGAAAAAAAAATGAATGTTACCACAAACTTATCGAGTTGTTATGTTAAAACCCACAGAGACAGATAGCATTTAAAAAGAGATGTCTGAGCTATTTGCACCACTTTTAGGATTCCATAACATTTTGCATTCCTAAGAACTTCTGGAATTTTATTTTTCTTCTCACTGTCAAATAATAACTAACTTTATCATAGAAAGCTTTGCTAGCTTTTCCTCACATGAATTCTCTCTTCCTTCCTGACTCTATCTGTTTTCTCCTTATGTCACCCCAGTTTGCTGGTCACTTTCAGCTTTGAACTCTCCTGTCTTGCATCTCTCCTTTGCATCCAAGATGTCCATACATTAACTGTCTTCCTGTTGGGACTGTTTCCATGTCAAAGGTTGCTAGGTGACATGAACCTGTGTTTCTTATTATTCAAGAAAATTACAACTGATGCAAATCTTAAAATTTACTTCCAAGCATTCTTAAAAACAATTGCAGATTACACAAATGTTTTAAATAGTTACAGAATTTCCTTACTGTTCCTGCTTTGGGTCTAAGATCATCACAATACCACATTTCAACAACCGTTTATATATAAGATGTGGGATTATCCACTCCACAAAGTCACCAGGCTTTCTCCAATAGGACAAAACTAGGTAACCTGAATCAATTTACATAAATCATGTGCATGTCTAATGCCAGTTATATCTGGTAACAGGGATTCTATGGCCAATCATGAATCATTGCTGTGCCATGTGTATGATTTTCATCTGCAGTCTCAATGTTGAAGATTTGAAGGGAGTTAGCAAAGGTTTGGTCCCTCCTGAAATAACTCCACAGGGGCCAGTATGGCATCACCAAGCCACCCTTTATTTCCACATGAAGGGTCATCGACTCTAATACTGCCTTTTCAGAGTCAGCTCTCAGTGTACTAGAATCTCTGACACTCCTTTTTTTTAATCTGTCAGCCAGGGCTCCCTAATTGGACCAGATTAACAGCCAATCAGGGAGCTCGTATTCTATGGAGTTCACCCAGCTGACCTCGTTACACACATTACACCTCCAAGAAGGAGCTGTAGAAATGAACCAAAAGAATAGAGTTCTATTGAGCACACAAGATTAGATTTATCCACAGACAATAAAGTTAGTTAACTATGGTAGGATCTCAATCTTTTCTCAAGTTTGAATAATTAGATCAATTCAAGCTATATTATTTCCAAACTTGAGATTTTGAATTGAGGGACACACTGTTTCTATTCTGGCACTTTCCGTATTTGACTGATATTACAATCCTGGAAAACTTATGTCCATTTTAGAGAAAGGCTTATGCTAAAATTTGAAAAAGTTCAGGGAAGACAACAAAATCTAACCAATGTCACATTCTGTATCAGAGTATGGTGTTCTCCAGTGCTGGCTGAGACCCTTATATGAGGTTGCATTAAATGTCAATTTTATCAGCAAATGGTTTGCACTGAATGGAGTCTACTTCACCAAAAATTTGAATGAAATGTGAACATAAAATGGTGCAATTTCCAAAACTCCACATTTTGTTGATGAATCTGATACAATGGGCAACTCCAAGTATGGACTTGGAACTGGCTGGGATGTTGTGGGGTGTGGGGGTATGTCAAGGGACCTGCTGTCTTTGATTATTTAAATCATCACTTTGAGAACTTCCTCATGCTTCCACTGACACACCATTAGTGGTGACCAGCAGCAGACAGGCCCTCACCACGTTGCATGGCCGTCAGGGATATCCTGGAAGCCTCTCTGTCTGTTTAAGGGTACCTCCTTTTTGGAGACCCCTGCCCACAAAGGGCCTCATGCAGAGGAAAGGAGCTCACCCACTTGAAAAGTGACCTCTCCCGCCTAAACGTTAACCCACTGATCCTGAATTCTGACATCTAATGGTGCCACCACACAGGAACTGAATGCAGCCCCAGCAATGGCCACTGCTTTTGGTGATGCTGCTGTCTCTGAAGAGCCACCAGTCCTGTGATTGGTGGCAGATATTGGAGGTGGGTCAACCCGTACAGCAGGAAGTTGAGTGTGCGATGACAGTAAAATCTGATCATGGCTTTTAGGGGCAGCAGAAGCAACTTGTCCCTGACTTCCCAACTGGCAGAGGGACCACCACCTGCATGTATAATGTATGCCAACATTTACTAATTTAATCTTATCTTTTAACTGTATCGAATCTGTCCTTCCATGCTGTGTTACTGAAATCCCACCTTTTGGAACATCTCCAGAAGTGATAATAGTGAAGATTGAGAATATCATGCATTTAGGCTTTGTCACTTTATATAATCAACTGCATTTTTTACTTGCAGTCTCAGGCAGAAAAAGGACGGGCTTCTTCACAGACAATGGAATGGAGGAGCCAATCTGGTTAAATGCAAGCCCTGTGCTGTGACGCACCCAAATTCTGTCTGTGGTTCCGATGGCCACACTTACTCTTCTAAGGTAAATTACTTGCCATGGTGAGGAAACAGTCAGTACAATGATTTACTTCTTCAGGCTTGTATTTTAAATGCAACATGTTAAAAATTTAATCCACAGAAGATGTCGGTAACAGCTATTGTTTGACAGAAGGAAAAATAATTCCTTTTTAAAAATAAGGACATGAACCTCATTAAATGCAACTTCTGCTGAATAATTCATCAGAAAAAAACTGAAGCTACGCAATAATGTGGAAATGCAAATGTGTAGAATTATAGAAATCCCAGATCCTACATTGCAGACTGTATGAGGAGGGGGCATTGTTAATCTTTCCTCCAACAGCCATCTGTTTGAATGTAGTAACAACAGTTAAGCTCATGTTCTCAAGATAATGTCAAAATGCATTAAGGAAGCTAATTCATCTGGTGGGATTTTGTAAGGAACTTCATTTATGTCCTGCCATGGAGTCCTGTTCAACCAGAAATCTACAAATGGATGAGACCAGCTTTGCAAATACTTGGGAATGTTATTACTGCAGAATGGTGACCTCAAAGAAGGTTATGCAAATAGATTATTTGTTTTATATTTACACTGAACTCAATACCAAACATTCATCTGAAACTTCAGTTGATAAGATTTATTACATCTTTGGGTATATTAACATTTTATACAATTAGAGTCCTTTGTATTTAATTGACAGCTTTTTTGAAAGTGCATACCATCCTAAAGCAGTCTATAGAATTCTTGCGTAGAGTGTAGGCTATCTTGCACAAGAAGATCTCCAGTTATTTTGCTTTTTAAGTGTTTTCCATGAACAAAATCTGCACTGTATAATACATCAACGTATAGAGCAGAATCTTATAAGACCCTGAGTGATGTGCAAGCAATCTGGGAGAATTGTATAAGGTCCAGTGAGGACTTCCTCAACGTTGAGAGCAAGTTGTGAATTTTCAAACAGAGTTCCTGGCATCAAGACAAAGTTCTCAGTAGTGGGCAGCAAGTTGCCCATTAACTGGGATTATTGCTTGTTAATGTCCTCATTAAGTGCAAATCTCACCTCATTAATATGCAGCTTCCTATCCTACTACCTACCATGATAACTAGACATTGACAATTCCCGACATGAAAGACAGAGCGAGTACCTGTGATTTCAGCTCTCCATTTGCTCCTCTGGTCCTCCATCTTGGACACTGCACTAACATCTCAGGGCATGCTCCATGGGCAGCAACCAGCACAACACCCAGTCCCCCGTGACCCTTATCCACAGACATTGGTCAGTGTCCCTGTGTTACCATGGCACCTTTTTGATCCAGTGACAGGATGTTTCTGCAGAGTAAAGCTGGACTTCGTGCCTCATCATCATTGCAGTGCTGCAGCAAGGGGACTTTATGTACAGGGACCAGCACCCAGCTCATGGATTGAATCAGGCTGTATCTCAGGGGTGCTCACTCACTCTCTTGGTACTCCCTCACTCGGAACCGACCTGGGTGCTCACAGCATCCCTGCCTTGCCTTGCCTTGTTGCAGGATGCACCCTCAATCGGAGCTACTAGTATCACAGTCCTTCTGTAATGCCTTGATGTTTAGCACAGGCATTTGGTACAGGAATTCCCCCTTCACAATTTGGTCTTCCTGCTGAGGGCATTTTCGAATTTATAATTTAAAACGATGTAGAGAGGGCGCTTCCAATCTGGTGTACTCTCCCTCTCTCTATCTCTCGCTCATCCATTTTGTGGTGCCTGCTCCTTCACTCAACTGAAAAAGCAGCATACTTCTCCAATGGAGGAAGGTTTGTCCTCTAGCTTTGGGAGCCCACCCACTGTCCTCAGTGAGCCCACTCTCTGGCCTTGAATTGACTAGTTTGGGGAATTCATAAATGGAGGGGCAAGATCATGGAAGGTTTATAATCAAGCTCTTACTTGACTGGGAGCCAGGATAGGAAAACAAGCAGAGGAGCGTTAGGTGCGTGGAACTTGTGAATAAGGACATAGACATCAGTGTTTTGATTTTCCACAGAGCAGAATGTGTCAAGCTAGTGAGGAGTGCATCCTAATAGTCAAGTTGACAAGTTGTAACGGCTGAAATGGGAGGCTTGGTAGTCGATTAAATGAAGTGGGATTGGGATCAAGCAATGCTACAGAATTGAATGTAGGTTAGTGTTGACATGGATATGTGGTCAAAAACTCAATTCAAGACCAAATGTGGCAGTAAAGTTGGTAACAATCTGGTTTAATATCAAACAGGGAAGGAGAAGATGGAGTCAGTAACTGGAGAGCCAAGTTCAGAGCAGAGACCAAAGTTAATAGCTTTAGTCATCCCAGTGTTGAATTGGAAGAAAGTTTTCTGCTCATACACTACTGTAATTCGAATAAGCAGTTTGATAAGTTAACAAGAATGAAGGAGTTGAGAACAGTGATGCAGATGTTGTCGCTATAAATGTCAAAACAAATATGTAATTTAAGATGATGTTGCTGAAGGGCAGCATGTAAATGAGACCATAAGATATGTGACGGAATTAGGCCATTTGGCCCATCAAGTCTGCTCCATCATTCAGTCATGGCTGCTGTATTTCTCCACCCCATTCTCCTGCCATCTCCCTGTAACCATTAATCCTCGTACTAATCAAGAACAGATTCATCTCTGACTTTAAAACACTCAATCACTTGACCTTCACAGCCTTTTTTAGCAATGAGTTCTACAGATTAACCACCCTCTGGTTCAAGAAATTCCTCCTGAGTTTGACTTATTGTTATCACATGTGCCGAGATACAGTGAAAAGTGTTGTTTTGTGTGCTGTTCAGGCAGATTGTACCATACAAAGTGCCTCAGGGTCGCAGAACAGAGTGCAGAACACAGTGTTACTGTCTCAGAGAAGGTGCAGAGAGAGATCAACATTAACATTTGAGAGGTCAATTCAAAAGTCTGATAACAGCAGGAAAGAAGCTGCTCCTGGAATTAGAATCCCCACACTGTGGAAGCAGGCCATTCAGCCCATCGAGTGCACATCAATCTGAAGAGCATCCCTCCTACATCCACTGCCGTAGCCTATATCCCTGCATTTCCCATGGCTAATCATCCTAACCTACACGTCTCTGGACACTGTAGGCAATTTAGCATGGCCAATCCACCTGGCCTGCACATCTTTGGACTGTGGGAGGAAACCAGAGCACTCAAATGAAACACATACAGACACAGGGAGAATGTGCAATCTCCACACAGACAGTCACCTGAGGCTGGAATTGAACCCGGGTCCCTGGCGCTGTGAGGGAGCAGTGCTAACCACTGAGCCACAGTGTTTTAGTGATGTAGTCTCATTTGTTAAGAATTACTGTCATGCGCCCTTTGTCTGCTGGTAGGATTATGATGTTTTTGTCTTCTTTCCAGGGCCTTCCTTTCTGTCGTGTTGAGAGTGTTAAGTTCGTTCCTTCTGGTCAGTGTCAGGACCACTGCCTGTCTTATAGCTTATTGTGTTTCCTCATTGATGCCATTGGTCTTCAGAGTGGATTCTAGTGTGGCTAGGAACTCTGTCCTGTTACCATCTCTGTGGTTGTAATTGAGTCCACGTATTAATACAGCTTTCTCTGTGTCTGTTAGTTTTCTGTCGGACAGATTTCTTATCCAGGTGCCTGACGTCTGGCTGTTGTTTAGTTTGGTTAGTTTGGCTAGCCTTTCTTGTAGGATTTGTCTTTTCTTGGTTTTGGTTTTCTGTTGACTAATGTTAATGGCTTGTTCTAAGTCTGTTGTCCACTATAGGTTGGTTGCGTCTAGGTATAGGGATTTTTGGCACATAACTTCCTTGTCATATCTGTGGAGTCGTTTGTGGGCTTCGTTAATCATTACTTTCACCATTCTGTGGCCATTGTGTTCTGCTGTCCTGTATGCCTGTATGTCCTGTCAATTAAATACAAAGGACTCTAATTGTATAAAATGTTAATATACCCAAAGATGTAATAAATCAAATCATTGTCGATGGGTGGTTTGTATCTAACACTGCGCAGTTGTACCTGGTTTCTGAGGCATCCATGTTGGAAGTAGAGTTGCTCGCGGGTAGAGCTCTGTCGTTTGGTGTAGGTTTCCCATTTCCGAGCCAGTTTGAGCATGTTGCACCTGTAGGTGTCTAATATTCTTGAGTAGATTTGTTGCTCGGGTTGTGGACACCCATGGGGTCACCCATCTCTGGACTAATGCCAGAAGCAGTGATGCAGAGACTTGAAAGCATGGCCCTTCCACAGATCAACCCAAACTATGGATCCGATATGTGGACAACACTTCCATCACACCAACTTATAAACAACATTTTCACCGGCATCAAATTCACCAGAGAAGAAGAAAAGAACAAACAGCTCCCATTCCTGGACGTGATGGGCCAATGGGGAATTTCTGATGAAGGTATACAGAAAGGCCACACACATGGATCAAGTCCTAAATTTCAACAGTAACCACTCCGACACCTACAAAAGGAGTTGCATAAAAACACTGTTCAAACAAGCCATAACACACTGCAGCAACCCAGACCTATGCCAGAATGAAAAGAATACCTCCACCAAGTATTCAGAGAGAATGAATACTTGAACAGCTGGGTCCGACAATGCCTGTCACACAAACAACAACAGGTACACCCCGACACACTTGTCATGTTACCGGACATCAAAAACGTATCTGAACTGACCACAAGACTCCTACGGCCACTGGGTGTCAGAGTGGCACACAAACCTACATCAACCCTACACCAACTGCTAACATGAACCCTACCTACTATGGACAGAACCAACGTGATATATAGGATTCCATGTTAGGACTGTGACAAACATTACATTGGACAGACAGGAAGAAAACAGGCCACAAGAATACATGAACACCAACTAGCAACAAAAACACATGACCGATACTCACTCGTCTCCCACGGATAAGGAGAACCATCAGTTCGATTGGGACAACATCAGGATCCTAGGACAGGCCAAACAGAGACAAGCACTGGAATTCCTAGAGGCCTGGTTCTCCTCCAAGAAGGCCATCAATAAACACATAGAACTAGACCCTATACACACACCACTGCAAAGAGAAACTAGAAATAAGCTAATCAACTCCAATGGACCCCAGAGTTTAAATAGCAAGTGGGGAAATAAAACAGCGCTTCATCAGAGGCTGCACTGATGATGTTACCCAGCAGGGTAATGAAACATCTGCAAACTAATGAGCCAGCTCAACAAGCGAACCAACCACAGCTTAGTTTGGTATTGCCTCTTGGTGTCTCTGTTAGCCTTGAGTAGGCAGAACCTGGATTTCCTGTATAGGTCAGGGTTACCCGACTTGAACGCCTCAGAACTGGACTTCAGTAAGGAGTGGATCTCCCAGTTCAACCATGGTTTCTGGTTAGGAAACATTTAGATTCACTTCTTTGGCACACAGTCTTCTACACACTTAGTAATGAAGTCGGGAATGGTATTGGCATACTCATCTCAGTTCTAAAGAGTTTGAAGCTGTGCTGTTAGGTCCTAGTCTCTCTGACTAGTAGAAACATCTTCTCCATGTCCACTCTATTCAGGCCTCTCAATATTCTGTAAGTTTCAAGCAGATCCCCGCTCATCATTCTAAACTCAATCGAGTACAGACTCAGAGTCCTCAACCGCTCCTCATATGACAAGCCCTTCATCCCCAGGATCATGCTTGTAAACTTCCTCCTGGCCTCCCTCCAATGCCAGCATATCCTTCCTTAAGTACAGAGCCCAACACCACTCGCAATATTCCAGTGCGGCCTTATACAGCCTCAGCAGTACATCCCTACTGTTACATTCTAGCCCTTTCGAAATGAAGGCTAACATTGCATTCGCCTACTTAACTAGCAACTGAAGCTGCATGTTATCCTTAAAAGAATGTTGAACTATGAGTCCTAGGTCTCTGGACCTGAAACATTAATTCTGCTTTCTGTCCACTGATACTGTCAAACCCACTGAGTTTTTCCAGCAATTTCTGTTCTTGTTGCACACACACATCCCACCCCCCTCCCTCCCCACCCCCAAATATTTAGATTTATGTTCTATCTGCAGTCCTAGCTATGTGATCTGCTAGGCCTCTGGTCCCAGCATGATATAGTGGAGCCCATACCATTGGAACAGCTCCTTCCTTTCTTACTACTGGCACCATTGTCCCATGAATTCAGACCCATTTCTCCCACACCAATCTTTGAGCCATGCATTTTCCTCTTTAATCTTCTTGATCCTGTGCCAATTAGCTCAGGTAGCAATTTGGAGATTATTAACTTTTTAGTTCTGCTTTCAATTTAGCCCCTGGATGCTCATATTCTGTCAGCAGAACCTCTTTCCTCTTTCCATCTATTTCGTTGGTGCTTACATGGGCCACAACAACTGGATCTTTCCCCTCCCACTCCAAGTTCCTCTGCAGCCTGATGAGATATCCTGATCCGGGCACAAGGCAAGCAATATAGCTTTGGGACTCTTGATTCTGGCCATAGAGAACAGTGTCTGTTCTCCCGACAACACTATTCCTGATTATCATTATTATTTCTCTTATCTTCCCCCTCTTGAATGGCTCCCTATACCACGGTGCTATAGTCAGTTTGCTCATCCTTGCTAACAACTATGCTCATGTCCATAGGGAGCAAGATTCTCAAGCACGTTAGACAAGCTCAAGGGCTGAGGCTCCTTCAGCACTACCTATTGGAACCCTCTACCAGCTTCACTAATAGTCATGCTGTCCTGTCCCTGACCACTGACCAAATTCGAGGTAGTTAATGTAAGGGGTGTGACTGCCTCCTGATAGTTATCCAGGTAACTAGCCCCTGCCCTGATGTGTTGCAGTGTTTTAAGTCAGATTCCAGCTCATCAACTCTGAGCTGGAGTTCCTCAAGCAACAAGCACTTGCTACAGATATGGTCACTGTGAACCACAATGAGGTTCACTAGCTACTACATCATGCAGGCACAACACATGGCCCTGCAGCACTATCTAATTACTTAGTTCTTAATGTGTTCTTTTTTCAATTTCCTACTGGTCTTTTAGTTTGTAATCTGTAAATATTCCTTCAATCTGAAAGTAACCTTTAATAGATGGTCAAATTAGCAGCAATTACTTATAGCTATTAACAGCAATGAATTTATGGTTTACCTGTGATGTCACTCTTTGTGTTGTTCTGGGCCTCCGATCTTAGGTTTCGATTTATCCTGTTTAAAAAAAAAAGCTTACAAACTATGAGTCAAGAAGCAAGCAAGAAGCATCTCCTCCTCTCCGCACTGAATTTCCATGCTGCCTCCAAAATGCCTGAACTATACACTCATTCAGGCCATGTCTCACTCCGGATGTGATCCCTCCCTCCTGACAGCTCCACTGGTAGCTGTGCTTCTTGTTGCTTCGGTCCCAATCTCTGGAATCCCTTTCATACACTTGTGCGTTTCTCCGTCTTGCTCTCTTCCTTTAAGGTGCTGCCTAAAGCCTACCTCTTTGAGCAGTCTTTCTTTATAACTCCTTACATGGCTCAGTGTCACACTTGCAATGGGCCCATGAAGCACCTTGAGAAGTTGCACTATGTAAAAGCATTACATACATATAAACCACTGTTTTTGTTTTCGTAAAAGTGCAATAAAATCTAAATTACATCAATTGAAGCTGTATGGGCATGAATTTCCTTAAAACTTAGTTGATTGACAGTGGATTAAGTATAAAAATGCATTAATACTGTTAAATTGCTGTAATTAGTTTTATTCACAATTTTACATCATTGCATTTAAAAATTCTGAAGAATTCAAACTTCATTTCCAATCAGTTTATTTATCAAATTGTTGGCTGTGCAACCTCCTTTTACCTGTATGTGAAATAGACAAAAGGTTATCAGAGAGCAATTTGCAGCTGCTATAGATCAAATTAGTTTTCAATCAACTTAATCAACCTAAGCATCTTGTCCATTTGTAGGAACCCAATGGCTCTGAACTTCCGCTGGTCCGTTCTAATTCAGGAATTAAAGAGACATGTCTAATTATTGCAAACATTTATCACAAATTAAATCTGATAATTATTTTTTATGTTGTTGGAAATTTTAGTTGAGTCCACAGAGTCCTTGACAAAAAGTAATTTGGTTCTCTCCATGCAACTTTAGTGATGGGGTGTAACTGCATGTACAGTAATTATAGATAATTAAACATAGAACAACTTTGGGAAATATTTAAAATTATGTTTAACAGTGCAGGACAAATATATCCACTAAAATAAACGAAAAGAAAACTCAATGCTGGTGAGACTCAATGGATGAATAAAGATGTAAGGGAATAATTGAGGGTTGCGAAGGAGGCTTACATTAAGTACATAGATAGCAGATGGCTACATGTAAAGAGAGAATACAAAGAAATTAGGATAGATGTCAAAAGAAAGGGAAAGCAAAGACAAACTATGAAATTAAGTTATTGAGGAACAGAAGACAAAATAATAAAATATTTTACAGGCACTTCAATAAAAATAGAAGGCTGTGATGGGATCAAGGACATTAACAGATAGACAGTCTAATACCTCCGGTAACAATGGTAAGAAAGCATAATTGTTAAATAACTATTTTGATTTGGTATTTACCTGGGAACTGGTAACCATGGCATTGAATGTACTTAAAATGAAAACAAAGGCAATATATTAAATTAACTAATTAGACTCAAAGAGGATGAACCACTGATCCAGATAGATTGCACCAGTATAGTTGTAAACACTTAGAGGAGAGCTAGCAGAGGTATTACTGAACATATTTAATAATTTGTTAGAAGAATTGGAAAAGGATATCAAGTATATTTCCTATTTAAAGGCATTAGAACAGGTCCAGGAAATAATAGACCAATCGTTTTTACATCAGCGGTTTAAAGAAAAATTGAATCACTACTAAAGAGAATAAAGAACAACTAGTTAGCATGGCTTTCAAAAAGGAAAAGTCTTGCTTTACCAATCCCATTAAATTTTTGGAGTCAATTTATGGAGATAGTAAACAACAGTAAGGTAATAAATGTGATTTCTCTGGTTTTCAAAAAGCTTTTTACTCGGACCCCATAATAGACACTGAATGAGGTCAGAGAATCTGGAGTCAAAATACAAGTGACAGATTTGAAAGCTAGGCTTCAGGTGGGAGTCACGGGTAGTTATTCAAACACAGAAGGTGGGTATTGGTATTCCACAGTCCCTTGCTGGGGCCACTGCTATTTACAATTCATATTAGTTATTCAGGCTTTGAATCAAAAGCATAAACATGCCAATATACAAATTATGAGCAGGAGGAGGCCAGTCAGCCCCAAGCCATTTAATAAATCCATGGCTGATCTGATTACTCCATACTCCTGCCTACCTTTATAACTTTTCATCCTCTTGTTCATCAACAGCCTATCTGCTTTACAAATATTCAAAGACTCTGTCTCCTCCACTGTCTCTTGAGAAAGAGAGTTCCAAAGACTCATAACTCTCTGTGAGCAAAAAATATACTTATCTCTGTAATAAATGGGGTGAATTCTAGTTTTAAACACTAGGCCTTTTTCCATGTTCTTCCACCAAAGGAGACATCCTCTTTACATGCATCCTGTCCACAATCCTCAGGATCTTGTATGTTTCAATCAAGTCACCTCTTCCTCTTCTAAATGCTGGCAGATACAAGCTTAGCCTTCAACCTTTTCTTATAAGTCAAACCATCCAGTGAAGGTACTAGTCTGGTAAGCCTTCCGAGAAATCCCTTCAATACATTTACGTACTTCTTTAAATAAGAAGACCAAAAATGTAAACTGTATTCCAGATATGGTGTCACCAATACCCTGGAGAACTGAAGCATAACGACCTTACTTTTGCATTCAATTCCTCTCACATTAAAAAAACAATTTTTCTAGTTACTTGCTGTACCTGCATATTAAACAGTTGCAATCATGCACAAGGCCACATAGATCCCTAGGCATCTGAGAGCTCTGCAATTTTTTAGCATTTAGGTGATATACTAATTTTCTATTCTTCTGACCAAAAAGAATAATTTCACATTCTCCCACATTAAACTCCAGTTTACTTATCTTTGTCCACTTACTTAATTATCTATCCCTTTGTAACTTCCTTATAGCCTCTTACATAAGAACATAAGAACTAGAAGCAATAGTAGGCAATTCAGCCTCACCATTTTGCTGATCTCATTAAGGTTAACAAATAGACAGTCGAATATCTCATGTAACAATAGTGAGAAAGCGTAATTTTTAAATAACAATTTTGATTTGGTATTTACCTGGAAGACGGAACTGGTAAACATAGCATTCAATGTACTTAAAATGGAAACAAAAGGCAAAACATTTAATTAACTAATCAGACTCAAAGATTATGCCTGATCCCATCTTGGTCTCAACTCCACTTCCCTGCCCACTCCCCTCAACCCTTTAACCTGTTACTAATTAAAATCTGTCCATTTCCTCCGTGAATTTGTTTAATATACTGATGTCCACCTCACTCCGGGGTAGTGAATTCCTCAGATTCACAATCCTTTGAGAGAAATCTTCCTCATCTCTGTTTAAAATCTGCCATCCCTCAGCCTCTACATATACTTTGTCAAAAGCCTTTAGTATCTTATATACCTCAATGAGAGCTCCTCTCATCCTTGTAAACTCCAGCTAGTACAGACCTAAACATCTCAAGCCCTCCTCATAAGACAAGCCTTTCATCTCTGGAATTAATCTAGTAAATCCTCTCAACTTACATTTTTACCTAACTTTGCGACATCGGCAAATTTAGCAACCAAAGCTTCAGTCCATTTATCAAAGTCATCTGTATAAATAGTAAAATGCTGAGGCGTCAGCACTGATTCCTGTGGTACACCATTCTTGTCAAACAGTAGATGACCCATTTATGCTCATTCTCCTTTTCCTATTAGCTAAACAATCTTCTACCCAGGTCAATATGTTCTCTCCTAAGGGGTGTGTCGAGCAGCCCACCATCCATCTTGAGTCTTTGTTTCCTATTTGCTGGATTAGAACAGCTAGGTGATTGTTTTTGACTGGCACAAACCTGATGGGCTGAATAGTCTTTTCTGTGTTTTAGACCTCAGTAACTCTATTGTGGACTGCAGAGGGCATGCAGGGTTAATGCTGTTGGGGTTGGGGGCCCATGAGAGAGATTGAGGGAGAATGGTGCAGGCGATAGTGAGAGTGGGTGCAGTAGCTGAGAAAGAGTGTGAAGTAGCAGAGAGGATAGTGTGACGCTTAGTCTGGTGATATGGAGAAGGTCATTTGCCATTGCTATGGATGCCTCCAGATGGCTGAGACTGCACAGATCCAGTGGCAACCTCAGATCAGATTGGCATGCTCTGGCTTTGGGGGTTTCTGTGTTAGCTCTGGTGGAAGAAGACATCAAACATCTCCACTACCCTGTCCAGCAGAACCTCCATGTTCAATTTTCACTCTTTTTTTATGCCATTCTATCCTGTTACATATATTCTGTTCAGTCTTCTGACCAGCCACCCATTCTTCTGTAACTACTTACTTTTGCAGTAAGTTTGATACTATTTTTAACATTTTTTTGTTAACTGCAGATGGTGCATCTTCCCCGTGGAATGTTTCTTTCTTGTAGTAATATATCCGTTCTGTGTATTCTGAAATATCCCTTTACATGTCACTACAAGTCCATTGACCCATTTCTTAACTAAATTTGATAGTTCATATTAACAAGTTTTGCATTCATACTTTTATGAATGCCCCTATTTAAGTTTAAAATACTAGTCTTGGATACAGTTTTCTTTCATTCAAATGAAATGTAGAATAAAATCACATTAAGATTGCTTCTATTTCTACATGTATTTCAAAATCTTGTATGATAAATTTTCTGAGAAGCTTCCATAATTTCTTCCTTTACAGCCATCCTACCATGTGCTTACTGTTAGGGGTCTGTACACTACTTCCGCAAGTGAGTTTTTGCCTTTTTTGTTTCTCATATCTATCCAAATCACATCCACTTTCTATTTCTTGAACTTACATCATCCATCACTATTAATCATTCATTAAAAGACACATCCCTCCATGTCTATGTAATCACGATTGAGTCATATTTGTTTATTTCTATTTGCACTTTCAATTCAACTATTTTAAGACCTTGAGACATAAGAGGAGAAGTAGGCCATTCAACTCATCAATTCTGTCCTGCCATTCAATGTGTTTGTGGCTAAGCTGATAATTCTTAGCTCCACTTTCTGCCTTTTCCCTACAACACTTCATAATCTTACTGATTAAAAATGTATCTCAGCCTTGAGTATAGATAATGAACCAGCTTTGACAACCCTCTATAGTAAAGAATTCCACAGATTCACTACCTTCTGAGAAAAGAAATTCCACCTTATTTTTGTCTTAAATGTGTGACTCCTTATTCTGAGATCATGCCCTCTGGTCCTACACTTTCCCATAATGGAAAACAACCTCTCCACATTTGCTAGTCAAGTCCCTGAAGAATTGTGCACGTTTCAATTAAGTCACTTCTCATTCTACTAAACTTCAATGAGTACAGGCCCACCTCAATCTCTCCTCATAAGACTGCCCCTCCATATCCAATATCAGCCCAGTGAATCTTCTCTACGCTGTCTCCAATGCCAGTATATCTTCACTTAGATAAGAGGCCTTATACTGTTCACAGTATTCCAGCTGACTAGTGCCTTCTATTGTTTTGCAAATCCCTCTTGCTTTTATACTCCATTCCCTTCGAAACAAAGGCCAACATTCCATTTACCTTCTCTATTACCCACTAAACTTGGATGCTAGCTTTTTGTGATTCATGCACAAGGACTCCCGATTCCCTTTGTTCTGCAGCTTTCCACGATCGTTTTCCATTTAAGTAAAATTCATCTCCACTATTCTTCCTGCCAAGTGCATAACTTCACACATTCCAACTTTATATTCTATCAGCCAGTGTTTTGTCCATTCATTTTAACCTTCTTATTTCCCTCTGTAAATGTTCTGTGCCCCAGTTATTTTTGTGTCACCTGCAAACATGGTTATCGTATATTCACTTTCTTCATTCAAGTCATTAATATATATTGTAAATAATTGTGGACTCAGCCCTGATCTCTGTGGCACACCACAAGTTAAAAGTTGCCATTCCTGAAAATGTTACCTTTAGTCCAACTCTCCCTCTTGTATTAGTTAACCAATCCTCTAATCATGCTAATATACTACCTCCTAAACAATGGGCTCTAGTCTTATTAAGGGCTTAAAATATGATGCCTTATCAAATGCTTTTTGAAAATCCAGATAAATTGCATTCACTTTTTTTTCCCTTTTTCTATCCTGCTTGTTACCTATGTGAAGAATTCTAGTAAGTTCATGTCATGTCAGACATGATTTCTCCTTCATTTAGCTTCGCTGACTTTGCTTGATCATATTATATAATTCTAAATATTCTGCTATTATAACCTTCATAATAGATGCTAACATTTTCCCAATAACAAATGTCAAGTTAACTGGCCTATAGTTACCTGTTATTTTCTCCTTCCCTTTTTGAAAAAGGTATTACAGTTTCACAAAGTCTGAGAATTCTTGGAAGGTAACTAGCAGTGCATCCACTAACTTCTGTAGCTACTTCCTTTAATATCCTGGAATGGATCCCATTAGTTGCTGGAGTCTTATGCTCTCACTTTTTGTCCAAAGACAAATGTTATTGTATTTATTTTCTCCTCCCCTTTTGCCCCTTCAATATTTTGTAAATTTGGAATGTTATTTGTGTCTTCTACTGTGAAGACTGATGCATAGTATTTATTGAAGTCTTCTGCCATTTCCTGGTTCCCCATTATTATTTTCCCAGTTTCCTAATGGGCTAATGTTCATTTTGGCATCTCTCCTTTTTATATATTTAAAGAAGCTGTTGCTGTCCGTCTTAATGTTACTTGGAAGTTTATGCTCAGACTTTATCTTCTCCCTCTTTCGTTTTTTGGTCTATTTTTGTTGGTTTTAAAACTTGCCCAATCCTCTGGCTCACCACAACCATTCCCTCTAATTTTCTTTCCTTCCGCAACAGCGAATTCCAGAACTGGAATCAATGCTTCGAGCACACGCTGATCGTTATGTGCAGAAACCCAGAATGGCTGCACGTGCATGCAGCTGCACAGCTTAGAGGCAACACTGCTTACCACCAATTTTTCCAATTTGCATATTTTTCTTTCAATTTGATGCTCTCCTTAACGTGCCTAATTAATCATGGTTGGTTTAGTCTCTTCTTAGAATCACTTTTCCCCATTGGGATATATCTTTGCTATGAGCCAGGAACTATTTTCTTAAACATCTGTCATTGTTCCTCAACTGTCTTTGCTAAACTCCTTTCCCAGTACATTCCAGTCCGCTCTGCCTTCATTCCTTTGTAATTACCGTCATTTAAGTTTAGCACAGCTGTTCCTGATCCAAGTTCCTCCCACTTAAACTGAATGCTAAATTCTCTCATGTTATGATCACATTTTCCTCAGGGATCTTTTACTCTGGCATCATTTATCCAACCTGCCCAATTACACATTACCAGATCATCACCTGGTTGGATCTACAATATTTTGTCCTAGGAAACTGTTCTGAATACACTTTATGTATTTTTCCTAATGGTTTCCTCTGCCAATCTGACTATCCCAATCTACATGTAGATTAAGGTCACCCAGGATTAATATACTGCCTTTGTTACACACCCTCATTATCTCCTGATGTATTCTTCCCCTTTTTTATATTTCTACCTCCACCCTTTTCTTCTGGCTTGGCCTTTTGACAAGTCATATATTCAAAATATTTAGTTTCCAGTTTTGATCTCCTTGTAACCATTTCTCCCTAATCGCTATAAGATCATATCCATTAACCTGTATTTGTGCTGTCAATTAATTTATTTTGTTCTGAATGCTGTATACATTCAAGTATCAAACTATTAATTTTCCCTATTTACCATTTTCCCCCACTAACCCTATTTATAGCTGTTTTTCTCTGTTTGTACACTTTGTCCTTCCCTGTCCCACTCTAGTTAATTTTATCCAAGTAGCTGTTCTTAATGTTGCTTTATCCTCTACTTTATAAGCCTACATTTCCCCTTTCCCAGACCCCCCACCTTCGATTAGTTTGTAGCCTTCTCTACAGCCATAGTAATTTGATTTACCAGGACATTGGCCCTGGCACGATTGAAGTGAAATCCACCGCACTGGAACATCTCCCTTCTACCCTGTTAGTGGTACCAGTCGCCCATGAACTGAAACTCATTCCACCAACACCAATCTCTGAGTCACACATTTGATTCCTTGACTTTATTTACCTTTTAACAGTTTGCCCTTGGCTCAGGTAGTAATTCAGAGATTATTGCCTTGGAGATAGTAGTTGTTTAAAATCTTCCAGCCAACCTCCTTTCCAGTACTATCAATGTTGTTGTTACTAACATGGATGACAACCACTAAATCTCTCCACTCCCTCTCCAAGTTCTTTTCCAGCCCTGAGGAATCAGGCAAGCAACAAGCATCTGGAAGTCCTGCTCATGGCTGCAGAGATCAATATTTATGCCCCTCATTACACTGTCCCCTGCCAGTACTACATTCCTATTTCCTCTCCTTACTGGAATGGCTTCCTGTGCCAAAGGGCCCATGGTCAATTTGCTCATTCTTCCTGGAGTCCCCACTCTTGTCTGCACAGCTTACAAGAACCTCATACTTGTTGGACAATTGTAGGGGCCAAGGCTCCTCAATAGCAACCCCCTGGGTTCTCATAGCTGCTTCACATGCAGTTACATCCTCCTGTCCCTGATCGCACCCTTGTTCTCAATTACCTCAGCTGAGGATTATGACCGCCCTCTGGAGCAATATGTTGAAATAACTTGCCCCTTCTCCGAAATAGTGCAATGTTT
This sequence comes from Rhincodon typus, assembly GCF_021869965.1. Taxonomy (NCBI): domain Eukaryota; kingdom Metazoa; phylum Chordata; class Chondrichthyes; order Orectolobiformes; family Rhincodontidae; genus Rhincodon; species Rhincodon typus. Next base: position 39,700,874 of record NC_063343.1, on the reverse strand, counting down.
TTGAATGACATTTGGATTCAGATTTAAAACCTTTAGTTTTGTCCTTTCATTACTGTTAGCCTTTTATTTATTATTTTTGCAACATCCAAAGTTATCAGTTAGTTTACTCTGAGATTTGTGCTGTCCATCCCTTCCTGTAACACCTGTTTATGAATTCCCATATTCATACCTTGTTTGCCTAGCATCCACAGCATTTTCCCAAATTTGATCCCTTATCTCCACTATTTAGTTTAAATCCCAGTTATTTGGCTCACTATAAACACTGATCCCAGCATGGTTCGGGTATGAACTGTCACAACAATACAACTTCCACTTACCCAAGGACTCATGCCAGAACATGAACGAGAACACATTTCTATTACACAGCCTTTGAACCAGACATTTATTTCTCTAATCACAAAAAAATTGCTGAGTTTGCTAATTGACACCAAACTGGGGGAAATAATCAATGCAGAGGTAGACTGCAACAAATTAGAAGAGGACATTGTTAAATCAAAAATAATAAAGCATTTCAGACAAAGGCTATTATATAGAGTGAGGATGCTCATCGGCGATGAATAATTGAGTGGGGGAATGGTCTCAAGGGGTTAAGTGGCCTATTCCTGTTCCTGTGTTCCCATATGAATTATTAATTTTATCAATGTAATCATAGCGTAAAATCACTTGTAATATTTTCTCCTCCTGCTCCAGTGACCTCTGGTATTCCCCAAGGATGTTCTGCTCCTACTTTTTATCTTCATGCTGACCCATGGCAAAATCTTCTGAAATCAGGCCAGCAATTTCCATGTAAAAAATCGAGAGTGGAGAACAGTGTGAGAGAGAGCAGAGAGCTTCAAAAAAAGTAAGAGAGAGAGAGTGGGGTTGGCAACTTCTTAAAGAGAAAAGCAGACTTGTGTGAGAAGGGCAGCAGCAGCGGGAGATAAGAACAGATGGCGGACAGGAAGTCCCAGCACATGCACAACCCACCTGTGTGAGGATACCAGTGGGAGTGGATAAAACCCAGCAGCAGAGAGTCCATTCAACCAGCTTCTACCCAACAGAGCCAAAGTGTGGTATCATAGCAAAACAGGTGGAGATTGGTAGATCTTTCTTTCATATGTCTTTTGATTGTCCAAATAGTTTAAAGCAGGAGACATTATTGCACTTGAAGAGTACAATAAAGAAGTTCACTTTTAGAATATTTAACATTTAAATTAAACAATCAACTTGAATAAAGATGACTTTTTAGGTGATGTGTTGCAGCTGCAGTAAGTGAGAGGCGGTGTGATCCACAGGGAACACATTTACAGTTAGTGTTTGCTGCTCGAGAAATTTTGGCTCAGAGTTAAGGATTCTGAGGAAAGGTCGCTCGACCTGAAACATTAACATTGATTTCTCTCCATAAATGCTGCCAGACCTGCTGAGAGCGTTTCTAGCAATTTCTGTTTTTGTTTCTGATTTGCAGCATCCGCAGTTCTTTTGATTTTTATTTGGCTCGGAGTGGATGAGCAGGAGTCTGAGCTGCAGACACTGCAACGTACAAGGGAACATAGAGTCGTAGAGTCATACAGGATGGAAACAGACAATTCGGTCCATATAGTCCATGCCGACCATGTTCCCAAACCAAACAAGTCCCACTTGCCTGCATCGGTGCATATCCCTCCAAATCTTTCCAATTCATGAACTTCTCCAAATATCTTTTAAATGTTGTAACTGTATCTATATCCACCACTTCCTCTGGCAGTACATTCCACATATGATTTACTCTCTGTGTAAAAAATTTGCCCCTCATGTCCTTTTTAAATCTTCCTCTCCTCACCTTAAAAATATGCCCTTTGGTTTTGAACTCCCCCACCCTAGGGGAAAAAATCCCTTGCTATTCACCTTATCTATGCCCCTCATGATTTTATAAACCACTGTAAGGTTATTCTTCAACTTCCTATGCTCTAGTGAAAATGTCCCAGCCTACCCAGCCTGTCTTTATAATTCAAACCTTCCAGTCCTGGCAACATTAAGGTAAATCTTTTTTGAACCCTCTCCAACTTAATAATATCCTTCCTACTGTAAGGTGACCAGAACTATACACAATATTCCAAAACAGGCCGTACCAATGTCCTGTACAACCTTAACATGACATCCCAATTCCTGTACTCAGTGGTCTGAGCAATGAAGGCAAGTGTGCTAAACACCTTCTTAACCACCCTTTCTACAAGTGATGCAAATTTCAAAGAAAATGTACCTCTAGATCTCTCTATTTAACAACACTACCCAGGGCCCTACCATAAATTGTGTAAGTCCTGCCCTTGTTTGTTTTACCAAAATGCAACACCTTGCATTTATCCAAATTAAACTCCACTTATAACTCTTCAGCCCATTGATCCAATTGATAAAGACCGCTTTGTAATCTTATATAACCTTCTTTACTATCCATAATACCACCAATTTTGGTGTCATCCACAAACTTACTTACCATGTCTCCTAAATTCTCATTCAAATTGTTCATATAAATGACAAACAAAAGTGGACTCAGTATCAGTCCCTGTGGATCACTGCTGGACACAGTCTGAAAAACAACGCTCCACCACCACCAACTGTCCCCTACCGTCAAGTCAGTTTGGTATCCAATTGGCAAACTCTCCCTGAATCCCATGTGATCTAACTTAACAAATTAATCCATCATGCAGAATCTTGTCATAGTCTTCACTAAGGTCCACGTAAACAACATCTGCCACTCTGCCCTCACTGATCTTTTTGGTTACTTCCTCAAAAAACTCAATCAAGTTTGTGAGATACGATTTCCCTTGCACAAAGCTATGCTGACTGTCCTTAATCAGTCCCTGCCTCTCTAAATACGTGTAAATTCTATCTTTCAGAATCACCTCCAAGAACATGCCCACCACCAATGTGTTTTAAATAAAAGCACAACATTAGCCACCCTCCAGTCACTCCGGCACCTCACTCATGCTTGTAGATGCTACAAATATCTCTGCTAGGAAGGGAGGATTACCAGTCACACCTCTTAGGTTAAATACAACAAATTTGGTCTATGACCAGGGACAGGAAGGTGTGACTGCAAGTGAGGAGGGTGTGGGAATTCAGAATTTAGCTTTGGAGGAGACTCGGCCAGAGCCTTTCTCCAATAAATATGAGGTTCTTGCTCCTAGTGAGGAGAAGGACACAGACTGCAGGGAGGACTCTCAAACTGAATGCAACACCATGGTCCAGAGCGTCATTCACATGGGCGGAGGAAAGAGAAATGTAGTAATAAGAGATATCTTAGTTTGGGGAATAGATACTATTCTCTGCAGGAAAAACAGCAGGTTCCAAAGGCTATGTTGCCTACCTGGTGCCAAGGTTCAGGAAATTTCTTCTGGGTAGTCAGGAAGTTGGAGTGGGAGGGGAAGGATCCAATCATCACAGTTCATGTAGGTACCAATGACATAGGTGCGACGAGGGAAGAGGTTCTGCTGAAGGATTATGAGCAGTTTGGGGCTAAATTAAGAAAGCAGAGCCACAAAGATGATAATCTCCAGATTATAACCGAACCACATGTAAATTTGGTAGAGAATAAATAGTATTAGAGAGGTAAACACATGTTTCAAGTGTAAGAGAATTGAGTTTGGATTTATAAGGCACTGACACTAGTACCGAAGAAGGAGAGAGCTGTTCCATCGAGACAGATTTCATTTAATCTATGTTGGAACCACTGTCCTGGTGAATCATATAACTCAGGTTGCGGATAAGGCTTTGAACTAATTAGTGGGGGAAGGGTTGAATTGAAGGAAAGTTTAAAAAAATTAAAAGGCAACAAGAGAGCAGACGTATTGAAAAGGTGAATGATAATCAAAGTGTGATGGGTAGAAAATATAAGCAGAAGACTGCAGCGGAAATTAGAACCAGTGAAGGAGTAATGGTAAAAAGTCAAAGCCCAAGGCTTATAACTGAATGCACACAGCCTTTATAATAAGATAGATGACAGAAGTAAAAATAAGTGAATATGATTTCACAGCAATTCTGTAGACATGGTTATGTGGTGGCTAAGACTGGGAACTCAATATTCAAGGGTATTCGGCATTCCAGAGAAGTAGGCAAAAAGAGAAAAGGTGTTGGGGTAGCTGTATTAATAAAGAAAGGTATTAGTGTGATAGTGAGTTGTGATATAGGTGCAGTAGATTGTGGTGTGAAATCAGTTTGGATGGAAATAGTGCTGAAAAGAAGTCACCAGTGGAAGTGTTCTTTAGGCCCCAAAGAGTTGCCTCAATCTAGGATAATATATAAATGAGGAAATAATTGAAGCATGTAAGAAGGGCACTACATTATCATGGATGATTTTAAACTTGACTGGACAAATTAGATTAGCCAAGGTAACAAGGAAAATGAATTTGTACAGTGTGTCAGGGACTGTTTCCTGGAGCAGTATGTTGCAAAACCTACTCAGGAACAGGCTGCTTTAAATCTAGTAATGTGTTATCTGAAAGGATTAATAAGAGATCTCGTAATTAAGTGTCCTCTAGGGTGTAGGGAACACAACATGACCGAATTTCAAATTTAGATTAAGGGAGAGCAACTTGTGTCTGATACCAGCATCCTCAACTGAAATAAGGACAAATACAGAGCTACAAAGAAAGAGTTGGCTAAAGCTGGCTGGGAAATTGGACTAAAAGGAAAATCAGTGGATGAACAGTGGCGGATATTTAATCAGATATTTCATAATGCTCAGCAAAAGTTTATTACAGTCAAAAAGAAGGCCGCAATGAGAAGAATAAACCACCCATGGTTAACAAAGGCAGTCCAAGAGATTATCCAATCAAAAACTAAGGCATATAAAGCAACAAAAAAATAGCATCAGGCCAGAGGATTGGGTACTTTTTTTTGTAGGAACCAACAGTAGATGTTTAAAAAGCTAATAAAAAAGGAGAGAATTGATGATGGAAGTAAATTGGCAACAAATATATGAACAAAAAGCAAGGGCTTCTATGGATATATGTAGTATAAATTAAAAAAGACAGTAATTAAAGTAAGTGTGGGACCTGGGAGGATGTAACTAGGAAATTGATAACATGAAAGAGGGAAATAACAGATAATTTAAACCAATATTTTACATCAATCTCCAGGTGGAGGACACTGTAAACATCCCAAAGATAACACATAGGCAAGGTGTGAATAGGAATGCAACAGTCTCTATCACAAGAGGTTGAGTATTTGACAAACTAATGAAACAAAAGGCAGATTAGTCACTAGGAAATGATGGCCTACATCCAAGTGTTTTAAGAGAAGTGAGTTTAGACATAATTGAGGCATTGTTCGAAAAATTCCAGAAGTCACTGAAATCTGGGCAGTTCTGTTCAAGATGGGGCGTCAGGAACCAGGAAACTATAGGCCAGTTTACCTGACATCTATCGCCGGAAAAATGCTACAGTCTATTATTAAGGAAGTAATAGCAGAACATTCAGAAACGTTTATCACAATCAGAATCAAAACAGTTTCATGAAAGGGAAAACATATTTGATAAGTTTGCTAGAGTTCTTTAATGAAATCTGAGCAGTCTAAAAAGCTGATTCTGAGTCTGTACAGACCAGTGAATGTTCCTTGCAATTGTATTCTAAAACAGAAATTTGAATAGCAAGATCACCTCAGCCTCCTGGATGATTTATTGGTCTATGCTGAAAGAAATGTCATTTCCAGAGGCCCCAAGCTGGAGAGTCTTCAGCAGTTTCATCAGGGATCTCTAGGCATCCCATATGCTAGGCCAGAATCCACAATTCCGTTTGGTGACTGGGAATCTCCAAGCTATCGAAGGCATGATTTTCAAATTGTAATCCATGGACAAGACCGTACAGTACCATTAATGGTGTTCTCATTCCCATCGTAACCATGAGAGCACCTTGGGATGAACTTTTTTAATATGCAAGGATAAACAGTAATATTAATTTTGGATTATTACTGTTGGCGGATCGTGGTCAAGTGACGCATGGTCCTGCCTCAGCAGCACCTATTGCAATGCTGAAGGAAATCTTTGCCATAAACAGCATTCATGATTTATCTATCTGTAACAATGGTCCACTGTTTGCCAATGACTGGTTCCAATGCTTCACTGAGGCCTATGGTTTTGTTCATGCCTGGTTTTCTGACGTGCCAGTAAAAAAGCTGAAAGAGGGACTCTCACCGTCAAATCCTTATGAAAAAGTGATTGCGTCTCTTTATTCTTATTAGGTTATGGGTCTGTTTCACTGCAGAATGGTCTTGCTCTACTATAACTCTTGATGAGCAGGAGATTACACATACCTCCCAAGTCTTCCATATGTCATTCAACCATTCTCAAGGTGCCAGAGATAGAAAGGGTGAGCAAAACTGTGGACTAACCAGAGCATGAACATAGTACGTGACCATAAAGAACAACACCCATCATCACCGCAGCCAGAGAAGTTATTGTGTGTCCATGGCCAGAATTGGAGGGGCCAGGTTCATCCACAGTGTTACCTCATGTGCACTGATCGGGGAGTTCTCAGGAAAAAAACATCAGAATCCACCAGCAGAAGGCCCTCACAGGAATGAGCCAGTTGCCCAGCGGACTGAGTAGACAGCCTGACTAACCTACTACAAGGTTCACCTGCACCTCTGCAGGAAGACATTAATCCTAGGCCTCCTCCAAAAGAGCTCAGACACAATCAGGTCAATTGGTCAAAACATCGCAGCATCTGCTTCTATGACTCAGGGATAGACTCAGCAACTGTGTTTGGTCGGGTGGTGGGGGGAATGGTGGGGGGGTGGGAGGGTGGGGACTGTGGTGGGGGTGGTGCAGTAGATGGGGGGATGTAGGATAATGTTAACACTTTGTGATGTACCCAGTTTATAGTTTGAGCGAACATGTGGGTTACTATACTATGTAGGATTAATGGCTTTATGCCAGTGGATAGAACACATCATCAATAATATCAGGAATATCAGGTCACATGAACTGGGTCCTGAGTGTAAAAGGTTCTAGTGAAGTCCAGATCTACCGTGACTCTATACATAATGTAAATAATTACAACATGTTCATTGGCTTGCACTCGTACAGTATCAAGTCCCCATCTAAGGCAGCCAGAATCTGCCCCTGATATTAATACAAAACATTGAGCTGCCTAAACCGAAGTCTGAACTGCCCTCCCTAAACTTTGCTGCTTCTTTAACTCTCTCCCCTCCTTTGTGATGCTCATTAAAATCTACCTCTTCAACCAAGCACTTAGTTATCTTCCCTAATATCTCATTATGTGTCTCAGCTTCAAATCTTTGCTACAGTTATGAGGTTCATTGGTAGAATTTTGGGTTTATAAAAGTGCTATATTTTGGTATAGTACCTAAGTTGTGAAGATAATCTGAATGGGACATGTAACCTGTCTGATGACTGCCTGAGAACTGATCTGGATAATGTGTCTGCTAAAGATTAAAAATAGGCTCAGATTGGTTTTCCGGGTAAAAGGAGTAAGGCATTCACAATTGGAAACAATGGCAGTAGCATTTGTGTTTACAGCAGTTAGACTGATGGCCTCCAAAGTCCCAAGAAGATATTCAGAATGTAAAATTATATACAATTCTACCTTAAGTTGTCCATTTAGTTCCAAGAGAAAAGAGAGTTGGGCTCCAAAGTACAGCTAATCAGTACATCAAGCTGGATGTAAGTTCTACATGATTCACAATATCATGGACATGGGCTTTAAGAAAGGAGGATTTTTTCAAAATATCCCTGCAACTCACAAACACAACCAGTCTGCGGGGATCGGGGAGAAAGAGTGAGGGAGAAACACAGTGGGAGAGAAGCTGAGGTCAAATGTCTGTAAGATTCACCATGCATTAAAGCAGCTGGGTACTCGTGCTCTGACTGAAGAGACCACATTCGTGAGGAATTAGTTGAAACTGGAATATTTGCCTATCTTTAGTTAAAGGGAGGAATCTCCAGAAAAAAATCCTTATCATTAAAGACATTCTGGGGTTAAAAGTTACCAAGCTGGGCAAGGTAAAGAATTGGAGTAAACCCTCAGGAGCCAAGAATAATTTGGAACTGCATTGAGAAAATTGAATTTGAAGACAAGTAAGCCTATGAATGTGTATATAGGTTGCATTCAAAATAACAGGGAAGTTTGATTCTGTAGTTCAGCGAATAAGCTTCCCACAAAAGTAGTGTTTAGCCAAGCTGGCTTTTAGTTTGCTTTATTAAAGTAGAGGTCTCAACATATGAAACCTTGTTGTGTTATCCTTACAGCTATTATCTGGAAATTCAATTTTTTAAAAAATTTTAATACTGTGTATGGAGATTGTATTATTTGTAATGCATCCATAAAACACTTTGGGATATTTTATTATGCAGAAGATATGATTGAAATCCAAGTTTTGTTTATTAATCTTATATCTATCCCCTCTCGCTGTATACCATCAACCACTGGAGTCAGTCTCTTCATAATTTAAACACCTCTGTTAGATCACCCAATTTCTTCTGTTATAACAAAAGCAGTTATATTTCCTCACATTCTTCTACATTTAAGGATATCATAATTTAATTCATCATCCCCTCGTGATCTGAGGTCAGACTCAATGTAGAAAATCTGGAGTAGTCGATTTGAAGTTTGTTTTTGTACACTCAGGGATATTATATACTGACTTGGCATGAGTAATGAAATAAAAGACACTAGGCTAGATTTTCCATTTGACCACAGTAAATAGGCAGAAAATCTAACCTACCTACGCTTTTTGCATCTCAATGGAAAGGGCCAAGAAACCACGGAGGGGAAATGATTCAGAAAGCCTAAAGTCAAAAAATTCTAAAGTCACAAACCACCATCTTATTAGAAGAACTCATCAAGAGGCAGATACTTCAATCTTTCTTTAAAATTAAACTACAACATTGTGTGAAATAAGAGATTACAGTGAATATCTAAAGTTTTCTAAACCCGTTTAATTTAAGACATAATGGTAACTATTTCCAAGTTTTTATTTTTCTCCAAATCTCCTGACACTGAATTGGCACATGGTCAGTTCGTCCATTTGCTGAAGCCATTGTTGTGATCCCAGTTTCTATGGAAACCTCCACAGACCCTCTGTTGCCCCACTCACCATGACCAGGGCAGTAAGCATCGTGAGAGTTTGAAAGTGGGATGGTGAGAGGAATAGTGAACAGGGCAGAAAGGGAGGCAGCAAGGTTTGGAATCAGAGGATGTGAGAGCCAGTGAGCAAGAAGCAGCAAAAACTGTGTTCTTTTTGGGCTAAGTCTGATGTGTGCCACGTTTGGATAGCTGGAATGTTACTGGCAGTGACCTCACAGGCACTGGAACTGCAAGTGTAGTGAGTGAACCTTCTGTGGTTGTGGTGTTAGCAAACACTTTTTTTTTGGAAAGGAAGTGAGATGTGTTCCACTGAGTAACAGATAGAAGATAATACACTCAAAATAAAACGTGTAATCTGCCTGCACCAAGAAGGGTATCAAAATAGTTAAGGATGAAGTTGAAAGAAACCTATAGGTCTTAGTCAACTCAATTCTCAACATGTCCAACTACTGCAGAGCAGCAACCAATAAGGCCATTTGGATGTTAAAGTAGACAATAAGTTGGGAAGGAAACACATGCTCATAACAAGCCACAAATGTGTCAATTATCATTTGGTGTACACAATATAACATTTGTCCAGGGTCCATACCTAAATGTGGCACTGGATTCTTTTCATATTCAAATAAGAGGTTTATTACCTATTAGATGCCCTTCTGTAAAATTGGGTTGACCTGCACGAATAGCTAGCACAGGCAAGCTTTGTTCAGGAAACATGCATCTCTGACAAATATCCTTATCTGAATGGGAAGTTAGAAAAGGCAGGGGTGCTCCTCCCAGCACTGTATCTAAAGAATTACAGCTATTGCTGGCCCCTTTGCCCCACAATGTCATTGACCTCGTATCAAATGAGATGGCATCACCCCAAGCACTGTCAAACTCTTCCCAATCGTTGACCACTTCCCAATGGGAACCATGACCCTCCCCTCCTCTCAATTGCACTCCTCCTGTTATCTCCACTAAGAACATAACCTGAGGACAGCTACTTAATGTTCAAGTCATTTTCTCTTGTGAGTTGCTTGGAGGTCACCAATAGAAGTTTGCAGCCCACTGACCAGATGACGATGAGGCCTGAGGGCTGGTATTGCATGGACCTTGAAACTTCATATCCAGTGAGCTACTTGAGTTGACTCCACTTGCCTAGATTTGGCCCAGCAACATTTCTGGACTCTGGTGTGGATGCATTGGAAATGGGAAATGATCATGTTATATAACATTCTCTTTGCCTTTCTTAATTCCAGTGTAAACTTGATTACCAAGCTTGTTCTGCACGTAAGAAGATCACCATGAGATGCAAAGGACCTTGTCCTTGTCTTCCTGACCAAGAAAGTGTGAAGCTGAAAAGCGAAAAGACAGGTAATTCACAGATAAGACCAAGATAATCCAATATATTTAAGTGTTCATTTATAATTTACTCCTCTATTCAATAACACTTCTGAGACAATGATTTGATTCAAATTGATTTCTAAAACATATGAAGGATTATTTTAAGATTGGAAGCTTGAGGGGGAATTTAAAATATAAATATTGGTTTTCAGGTTTTGAAATTAAAGTCGGTGATGTTACCTCTAGGGATATGAATCATATTTCTATTAGAACTGTGAAAGTCTAGTGCAAACACATAAAGCAGAAAACAAGCAAAACAAGGTAAACAAAGAAGATCTTTCTTAATGTGGATTATCGGTATGGAACTTGCATGGAAATACAGATGGCTTCCATTTTCAAGCATCGAGGTCCCTAATGTTGGTCCTGTTGAGACAGAAAGCACACAAACTTTGTACCGCCTGCTCATTTCCATTATTGTAACATGAGCCATGCTTGCCCCCTAAAGTGGGAGAGGGCCTCACTCATTAGCAGGAAAGTGCTGCTGATTGCATATAAGTGGCTGTAAGTGGAAGCTGAAAAAAAAACACCAGGGAAGAGAAAGGTCTCTAGGGTTTACAGATGAGATACAGCATTAGTGATAGAGGTCCACAAGAGAGAGAGGTCATATTTGACCTCTTGACAAAGAAACTGTCGAGACATATCCTCAGAGAGAGTTAAGAGCCAGGTGGTCATGGAGGTCAGTTCTTGAAAATTGACTGTGAGAATCTGCCATAAGCTGTTGAAAGACCTCGCAAGGATGAACAAAGTCAGCAGTGCAACTTAACTGGACAACACATATGCACTACATCACCAATCTCTCACACTGCTCAATGCCTATGTACCTATCACTCATGGAGTGCCACAGGGATCATGCTGGGACTGTAAATATTTACAATGTACAGATTAATGACTTGGGCAAGGAAAGTGAATGAACTATTGCCAAGTTTGTGCCTGACACAAAAACAGGTGAGCAGGCAAGCTGTGAGAATGACACAGAGAGTCTACATGGGCATATAGACAGGTTAAGAGGGTGAGCAAAACCTTGGCAGATGGAATATAATGTGGGAAGATGTTAAGTAACGCACTTTGGTGAGAAGAATAGTGCAACTGAATAACATTCAAACAGAGAAAGATAGCAGAAAGCTGTAGGATGGAGGGATTTGGGAGTCCTTGTGCATAAATCACAAAAAGATAGCATACAAGTTCAGCACATAATAGGGAAGGCAAATAAAATGTTGACTTTCATTTCGAAGGGAATAGAGTATAAAGACAAGGAGAACAAAAATAGAAATTGCTGGAAAAACCGATCTCTGAAGAAGGGTCACTGGACCCAAAACATTAACTCTGCTTTTTCTCCACAGATGCTGCCAGAGCTGCTGAGCTTTTCCAGCAATTTCAGTTCTTGGTTGTGACTTCCAGCATCCACAGTTCTTTGGTGTTTTTGTTTAGTATAAAAGCAGGGAGGTTTTGCTAAAACTATATGAGGCACTAGTTAGATCACAGCTGGAATATTATGAACAGCTTTGGGCCTTTTATCTAAGGGACAATGTAGTAGCACTGGAGGCAGCCCAGAGAGTGTTCATGCAGCTGAATCTGGGAATGGAAGAACTATCTTATAAGGAGAAGTTTAGTAGGTTGGGCCTGTACTCATTTGACTTCAGAAGAATGAGAGACAATCTTATATGACATTCTTAGGGTCCTTTACAGGGTATATGCAGAAAGATTATTTTACCTTGTGGGAGAGTCTAAGACTAGAGGGCATAGTCTTAGAATACTCAGTCTGCTCTTGATCATCTGTAAAGTGATGGAAGGTGTCAACAACAGTGCTATCAAGCACTACCAGTTCAGCAATAACCTGCTCAGTGATGCCCAATTTGTGTTCTGCCAGGGCCACTCAGCTCCTGACCTCAATGCAGCCTTGGTTCAAAAATGGACAAAAGAGCTGAATTCCAGAAGTGAGGTAAAACTGATGGCCCTGGACATCAAGGCTGCATTCGACCAAGTGTGGTATCAGAGAGCCCTAGCAAATTTGGAATCAATTGGTATTCAGGGGCAGAAATTCAGCAAAGATCCTTCCATAGCACCTTCCAGACCCACGACCATTTCCATCTGGAAGGGCAAAGACAGCAGATACATGGGAACACCACTATCTGCAAGTTCCCTTCCAAGCCACTCACCGTCCTGACTTGGAAATATAGCTCCATTCCTTCACAGTCGCTAGGTCAAAATCCTGGAAGGGTATTGTGGGTCAACCCACAGCAGGTGGACTCCAGCGATTCAAGAAGGCAGCTCACCACAACCTTCTCAAAGGCAGCTAGGGACTGGCAATAAATGCTGGCCAGCCAGCAATGCCCGCATTCCACAAATGTGTAATAAAAAACAATGAAGGGGTCAGAGATAGTAGGAAACTGACACTGGAGAATCTGAGATAACAACGTGTAGTGCCGGATGAACACAGCAGGCCAAGCAGCCTCAGAGGAGCAGGAAAACTGATGTTTCGGTTCGGGATCCTTCTTCAGAAAACATTTGATACACATTTGATGCAGAGATGAGGAGGAATTGCTTCTCTTAGATGGTAGTGAACCTGTGGAATTGTCAAGGATGGGTCATTAATTATATTCAAGGTTTAGAAAGGATATTTTTAATCGGCAAGGTAATCAAGAGTCATGTGGAAAAGGCAGGAAAGTGGATTTTTATATCAGACATGATCTAATTGAATGGCAGAGCAGACTCAATGGGCTGAATGACCTACTTCTGCTCTTACATATGGTCTTGTAGTCATCATGCTGGAAATCTGATAAACAAACAAGGAATGCTGGTAATATTTCACAAGTCTGGCAGGATATGTGGAGAAGGCATTCTGATTTGAGGGCAAATTTACACGTGAGTTCTGCTCTGGAAATTCAGATAATGACTTTGATTGGGTAGCATTCAGGAGAATGACGATGAAAATGCACTCCCAGATGTTCAATGCATTGGCAGGCTTGCCAGACAACCTCTTGTCACTGTCAAACAACATGGAGCTGTTCAGCTGTCATGTGGCAGAGAGAATTGTGCTTAGTTTGAAGTCTATTGCATCCACCATGGAAGTGGTGACCAGCTTCATGACAGCACTTGTGGGCCCAGCCTTGATGCAGTGTCTGATGGCCAGTGTCCCAGCATCCATTGCAACACAAGCAGAAGCTGCCAACATGTCAGTGCTGCAGTAGAAGCTAGATGAACTTCAAGCTTGTTATTGGCTCAGCCTGCAGGTATCACGGCTGCAGATGTCAGAGCTGAAAAAGGCAAACATTTCCACATGGAAATCCCCAGAATCCTATCCTCGTAAAGATTACTAGGCTTGCTGAAGCACCAGGCCACGTATGTCACAGGTACATATCCATTGTCTTTGTGTGGTCGGGTGGTGGAGGTGGAGGGTTATATGCTCTGTGTAGAAGAGATATCCTTTATCTCCAACCAGCCAGCCTCTCATCCCACCTGGTGGGCCAAAGGCAGTGAGAATGGCAGATTGCCTCAGGCTGAATCTTACAGTTTTTTGCTAAGTCTGGTTGCATTGCACCATTGTGAAGGGATTCTAGCCGTGAGGCCCAGCAAGGTTTCTCACCACATCTTACCAAATGCACCTCATTAACTACTTAGCCCGCCCACATGACACAGTTCACGTCTGATACTATTCCCACGTTGACAAACAATGTTCCCCGGAAAATTTGCCACTCACCAGGTATCTGCTGAAAAACTGCTATCATTGTACCCACACCATCCTTAGAAATTGCACCTGGACAAGTTGTCAGTCCAGAGCTACCCTGCACACTTCCTGTCATTTACCCTGAACATGACAGACAGTAGAACCGGAGCATCCTGCTTTGTGTGCAAGGAGCTGGGATCCTGCTGGAAAAGGGTGATGCAGATGCAGGATGGCTTCTTTCCTCAGTGCCAGCAGTGGAGGCCACAACACCAAACCATATCAGCCTGGCCCAAGGTTGCAACCCAGGACAGTTCTGTCTGAGCTGACTAGAGGAATGCGCACTAATATGGGATGAAGATCAATGTCCTTCCCCAGGCTACTGACCACCATCTTCCCTCTGATAGCTCACTCTCACTGCTGCCTGGTCCTGTACACACCTCCCACTAAGTCTCATGTTCCAGGATTCTCACTATTACCTGCATCATCTTCCCCCGTCGCTGACATCTTCTCCAACCTCTGACATCACACACCCTGTCTGCTGACTCACTCGCTCGGGACACCTCTCCACCTGCACCAAAACTAACAATATGTCACCAACTTTCATCTCTCAGAATACCTGCCTCGCTCTGATCCCAGCAAGAAGACTGCTGGAATGGCCAGTAAAGGTCAAGATGGGTGGTGGGCTGCCGGACATTCGGCTTATCATCCCATGAGAGGAGCCTGACTCTGACCCCCTGTGCAAAAGCTACCTCGGTTAACTAAGGCTTGCTCACAACCATGACAAGCTTCCTAGCTTGGTGTCCATGCTAACTGGCAAGGCATTACACAAGTATTACAAACCTGGTTTATCTGGCTGAGGGGCAAAGTGCAAAAATGCAAGGCAAGGCAACAAAAGGGAGGGACACTGTGAGGATCCAGGTAGGTTTAGAGTGAGTGAGCATCATGAGAACAAGCAAACAGGTGGGAGATACAGCTTGGTCCAGTCCATGAGCTCTGTGTGTGTGTCCCAGAGCACACAGTGCCCTTGCTGCAGCAATATGAGAGTTACCCGTGCAGCATTGAAGTGCAGAAGTGTAGTGTAAGAGTATTGGTGATGTGCCATGAAGGTTCTTTGAAGCTGGCATATGTTGAGTGCCAATCTGAAGTCACCAAGTGCGTGCTCTGACTTCCATGTTGAAAATTCTCGAATTCAGCTAGATGGCATATTTGGTAGGGTAGAAAGCTAAATATTAAAATGGAAAGTTTCTGCATTTAGAAGACATTTAAAAAGCTATATTCCTTCCTAATTGGCAACTCATTGCTGCCTAATGTGAAACTTTCTCCACCTCTTAGAAAAAGAATATCAGTAACAAGATGCTCCTGGTGTCTTGACAGATTTCTTACCCAAATCTGCCACAAATCTCTGCATAACCCATGTTGTTTAGACCCCTGTCAGACTCTGCCCATTGTATTGAGAGGATATTCACTACCTGATGGATTGGACTTGTTAACTGATCATGTTGAACCATTTTCAATTCCTCTATCTCTCCCCACAGACATGTGGCTGCTACAGTGTTACATGCACAATACTTCTACAAACTTGACCAGAACAGAGCTAAATCAAAAGCATCTCACCTTCAAACGAGGTGACTCGCTCTTTAAGTAGCACTCATGCTAGGGTATGTCTGAGGAGTTCATACTGTTCAGTTGTGATTAGTTAATACTGGACATTCGAAAGACATGAGGCAGCCAAGTTTCTGGAACTTGTGTCAGATCAGCCTGAGAGACAGTTTGACATAATGATCTGCAGTGTGCAAGCTTTCAATGGATGTTCAACGCATCTGCACAGGCACACTAGCAGTATAGACTGCCAGGCTGACCTCACACTGGATACACTAAACCAACTATATTTTCACGTCAGAGTTTCTTTACTCGTTCCTGCACCAATGGCACTATAAAGCCCAATCTTGAGAGGTTAGAAGGTCAATTTATTCTGTTCTTGCAGAATTTACAAAGCCTCATTTTCCTGCGTTCTCCTCTTTATGCTTAAAGTAGTAATTCTTTTTCTTTCAAATTATACGGGGGACTTAGCATCAACTATTATCTATGGAAAAATATTCTACATTTCTGTAACTATTTGCCCAAAAAGGTTTCTTCTAACATCTGGGTAAAACATTTGCAAATTTCTAATTTATTTTTCAACTGCCCAAAACTTCATTGAGCATTCTTACTAACTGCTGAAGAGATTAATTATATTATAAATTTCTAGTTCTGTGTTACTGGGATAAAACCTTTCTAATATCCTAAAATGAGCCCTTTGTGAAACATTTTACGCGAAGGATGTTGTGAAACTTGAAAGCGTTCAGAAAAGATTTACAACAATGTTGCCAGGGTTGGAGGATTTGAGCTGTAGGGAGAGGCTGGGGCTATTTTCCCTGGAGCATCAGAGGCTGAGGAGTGACTTTATAGATGTTTATAAAATAATGAGGGACATAAATAAGGTGAATAACCAAGGTCTTTTCTCCAGGGTAGCAGAGTCCAAAACTAGATGGCATATGTTTAAGGTGACAGGAGAAAGAAATTAAAGTGACCGAAGGGGCAACATTTTAATGCAGAGGGTGATGCATGTATGGAATGAGCTGCCAGAGGAATTGATGGAGGTCGGTGCAATTACAACATTTACAAGGCATCTGAATAGGTATATGAATAGGAAAGGTTTAGAGGGATGTGGGCCAAATGCTGGCAAATGGGACTAGATTTATTTAGGATATCTGGTCAGCATGGATGAGTTGGACCAAAGGATCTGTTTCCATGTTGTACATATCTATGACTCTATGTAAGTTTACAAAAAGTGCAAGTTAGGAATGCAAATGCATAATTTAATTGACCAATTAATTCTACTTTCATTAAGAAGGTTTGCAACACCTTTTGTATATAACAAAGCTATTTGCATTTGGCAGTATTTGAGACAAATTGCTTCTTCTTTCACTGTGCATCAAATGTCTGACTGATGTCCTTCTGTCAACAGCAAATAAGTTGGTTTGGTTGCGCCCTGAACAAAAGTAGAACAGTGAACAAAAGTAGAAAGATGCAAAACTAGGATCAAAACTGATAAAGTTAAGAATCTCTAAGCAAGATCTTCATTATGTTCCAAACATTTTATAACCTAGAGTAATCCCAAAGACCTGAAATTGCAACAAGCTGTGCAAACAGCCTTGTTAATGCTGTTCATTTGGAAGATGTTCAGCAAAAGCAAGTGTAAATGTTGTTACTCTTCTTAGAATTGTCCTGTAGGAAGTTTAATGTCTGTTTTAGCAGGCTGTTAAAACCTCATGCAAAAGAAATTCAGAAGATTTCATTTCTGAGCACCTTACCCACAGAGTGCTAATAGCCCTCACTCACATGGGGAATTCAAGAAAGCCAGGAATTTAAGGCTTGGACCTAAATTTCATGGAAAAGTTGCAACAGCAGAAGCTTTTTGAGGTTAATACACCAATTATCAGACAAGTTATTGGATAAGATCACAGGGTTTTGGAGCAGGAATACCTGGGCCTCAGAGTTTGATCAGAGGGAGCTAAGAGATCAGGAATGAACATTGCAAGTATCTGCAATATTGTTGGCTGTGCTTCAAGATGCAGTCAGAGAGGGAACATTAGGAAATTGGAACCATGGCTGTGGAGATCATGGATCTTGGAATTCTGATAATTAAGATAAGTCATTGCATTTTTTAGTTCCATTTGGCACGTAGCTTAATGGTTAGCACTGCTGCCTGACAGTACCAGGGTCCTGTGTTCAATTCCAGCCTTGGGCAATTCCCCCCATGTCTGTGTGGATTTCCTCACTTTAGTCCAAAGATGTGCAGGTTAGGTGGATTGGCTGTGCTAAGTCACCCATTATGTCCACGGATGTGCAGGCTAGGTGAATTAGCCCTGGGAAATGCAGGGTTACAGGAATAGGGTAAGGTTTGGTCTGGGTGGAATGCTGTTTGGAAGGGAAAGTGTACTCAATGGACTGACTAGCCTGCTTCCACACTGTAGGGATTCTATGATTCTGCTGAGCATTGATTTTCCTAAAGGCAGTAGGCTCTGATACTGACTGTCTCAAGTGAAAATCAAATTTGCAAGAGTAAGCAAGAGCAAGCAATAAACATATTTTCAGATGTTGACAACCCAATGTCTGTTTCTTGTTTCTGACCTTTATAAGATTGACCTTCCTTTGAAGATAAGGGTGTATATTGAAACTAATAGGCTAGATTGTTCTTCCAGATGAAAACCAAAATTCAAATCAGTAAGAATGTGATAATGTATTGAGCAATACAGTAACAATGTAAAGTGAAATAAACTAATCTAAAATTGCAATTTCTTTGGTGCTGAAGATTAAAGGAAATATTTCATGCCTTCTGCAAAAGTGAAGGAGGGCAAGTTATAAATCTATGTATTTTTTGATGCTGGTGCCTGTCTCTATTTTCATTTTCTCTTGAGAGCAACGAAAAACATCACTTTTGGTCGCCTTAGAATCTCCAAATATTTGTCTTACCATATAAATATAATACCAAGTCTTGGACTTCTGAGGTGATAGTGGACAAAGGTATAAAGCATGAAATAGGCTCAACAATAATATACAGATTTATTTTCAAGCTATTTACACAGCACAATTATGCCGAGTGGGGTGCCACAGAGTTAGCCAAAGGGAGTTGTGCATTTTCCTTTTTGACAGTGGCTTTGCTGATTTGCAATTTACTTTGAACAATTGGCTTGTGAGAGAAAAAGATTTTTCGTTTTACCTGCAGGTGCTGGGTGCCTGGTAGATGTTCTTCAGCCGTGACATTCACCACTTCACTAGGCCTGGGTTGCACTTGGCTTTTTAACTCCTTCACTCATGTATTCACGGACAGGGAAAACACAAATTGTTCATTTGTCAAGAACTGCTTTCTTTTACCTCACATCATGTTCATGATCTGGGATAGGACTCACAGGAAAAGGCTCCACTTGAGTTAGTTATTAGCCTTCACTTCATCGGCAACTACAGTTTCATTTTTCAATTACATCCCTTCCTTTGAAGTGTCCCTGCTTGAAGTTCCATATAATATTCCAAAGTCTCTCTCAGGATTGAGTATAATCCACCAGAGATAGTTACTGAGTTACTCAGTAAGGTCAATCTTATAAAGGTCAGAAACAAGAAACAGACATTGGGTTGTCAACATCTGAAAATATGTTTATTGCTTGCTCTTGCTTACTCTTGCAAATTTGATTTTCACTTGAGACAGTCATTATCAGAGCCTACTGCCTTTAGGAAAATCAATGCTCAGCAGAATCATAGAATCCCTACAGTGTGGAAGCAGGCTAGTCAGTCCATTGAGTACACTTTCCCTTCCAAACAGCATTCCACCCAGACGAATTCCTCAGAATTTACCTTCCCAGCCATTTTGGCTTCCATATCATTTTTGGATTTAAATAAAACCACCTGTGGAGACATTGTGATGAAGACTGAGTTGGTTGAAGGCCTAGAGAAGCAAAGGTAAGCTACCACTGCCAGATAATAGCTCTGATTTTCATGTTGGGGATTTGTGTCATCTAATATCTTGGAAGGAAAAGAGAATAGGAAACCGTATAGAAATTAGTCAAGCTGGGCTGTTGATGAAACATAAATGCATGAAATTAAAATATTTCATTATGGCCTTACAGTGTCAGGGACGCCAGGTTCTATTCCACCCGTGGGTGACTGTTAGTGTGGAGTTTGCACATTCTCTCCATGTCTGTATGTGTTTCCCCTGGATGCTTCGGTTTTCTCCCATGGCCCAAAGATGTGCAGGTCAGATGGATTAGCCATGGTAAATGCGGGGTTACAAGGATAGGTGTGGGTCTCAGTGCGATGCTCTTCAGAGGGTCAGTGCAGACTTGATGGACCAACTGACCTCTATCTGCACTGTATGTGTTCTATAATCCTAGTCCCAAATTACTTTTGGACATAGTGAACTTTTATGCAAAACAGATTTTTTTTTTCCCATCTAAGAGATAAGAAAAGGCAGAGATGCAATTCAATGACTATTTGGGAAAATGCGACAGCCAGGCTCTCAAGAGACACATAGTCTGTCTCACCTGGAAAGAGTTGAAGAAATTTCAGAAAAGCACTTGAAAGGAAGAAATGCAATGAAAAAACTTCTCTGTGTGTGTGTGTGTATGTGTGTGTGTGTTGCATCTTAGTAACAACTAAACTCAGTCTTTATTTAACCGGTTAAATTGGCTTCTTTAAAACATAACTAACTGTACTTCGGAACTGAGGAAGTTGTTCATAAGAGGAGGGATCTTTTGTTTTAGGTCAACCAGCTTGCAACCAACGAAGAGAGAATTAAATGAAGAAGATGAATCAGTTCCTCCCTTCCTCATCCAGGGTCATAATGGATTGGGGAGCCTCACCTGAAGACTTGTCATAACAATATAAAAATATAAATGCATAATGACAAAAGATATTTATATATTCAGTTACTATGTAGCCTCAAATAATAACATCGTATCATAAACTAATTAAAAGGATACATGATGAAATTTAGCAAACATTGAAATTTCAAATACATTAGGAGAAGTAGGTCATTGGGCCCTTCAAGCCAGTTCTGCCATTCAAGATCATGGCTGTTCTGTTTGGTTCCAAATTCCATGTTCTCATCTACCTGCAATGACCGTCCATTCGATGGCCCAACAAGGGTCTATCTACCTGCACATTAAAAATATTCAAAGGGAATAAATCAATGCAACTTTCACAACTGTTCCTTATAAAGGTTCCACATCAACCATTCGTCATAAACAAAAATGTCACATTCAGTCTTCTGTTCAATAAAACCAACATGCCATATTTTACATACCTATAGAATTATCACACAATACATTTTACCCACACCATTTTGTTTCGTAGACAGTGATCTAGCATTATATTTTGTTTTCTTGATACTGATGTTTTCAAATGAAGTTTAAAAATAGCAAAACAGGTGTGTAGTTTTCCTCTAATGAATAACTCAGAAGGTTTCATATCTATCAGTAGGAGGCATGAGTTTAATTAGCCTTGTCAAGTATAAGTCCACAGGTTTGCAGGATTAGCTTATCTGACAGACTTGGAACCCACAAAAATATCCACAATGTTGTTGCCTAGGAATGGCTACCACATATGAATTATAGATTTTTGTCTCCATTCTTTTTACACCTCAACGATCAGCGTATCTCTCCCGAGCAATACAGTTTTGGAATTTAGGTGGAAAAAATGCAAAAAAACAAACACCCAGAGTTTCAACCAGCAATTCATCTTAATGTGTAACACATAATCGCAATTCTACAGGTGAACATTCAGATATTCATCACATTGAACTGCACAGTACAGGACTGCACAATATACATGTTTTATATATGTTTGTGTCCATATATTATATATACGACTGACTTTGAAGGGAAGTGTGCAATAGTCAATTAACCACAAATTGATTGGCCTGATATAGGTAGGCAGGAGTGAAAAGAGACAACAAGGTGCAGGGCTGGATGAACACAGCTGGCCAAGCAGCATCATAGGAGCAGAGAGGCTGACGTTTCGGGCCTAGACCCTTCATCAGAAAAGGGGGAGGTGAAGGGGGTTTTGAAATAAATAGGGAGAGAGTGGGAGGCGGATAGAAGAGGGATAGAGGAGAGGATAGGTGGAGAGGAAACAAACAGGTCGAAGAGGCGGGGATGGGGCCAGGAAAGGTGAGTGTAGGTAGGGAGTTAGGAAGGGGATAGGTCAGTCCAGGGAGGACGGACAGGTCAAGGGGGCAGGATGAG